>NC_047108.1:88946980-89310833 GCF_902500255.1 Thalassophryne amazonica | reverse complement strand
GGCAGGGCAACCGCCGAGTTACTGACTTCGCCATAGACTTTCGTATCCTGGCGGTAAAGAGTGAATGGAATCCGGCCACGCTACTCAACGTGTTTTTCCAGGGCCTTTGGGCGGAGATCCAAGAACAATTGATTGCCGTCGACCTGCCCGAAGATCTGGACAAATTGATCGCCCTGGCCATCCGCACCGACCAAAGACTGCAGGATCGTCCTCGCCGCGGATGTCATCCTGATCACCGGACCAGCACTCTTACCAATCGCCCCACCTCCTTCACTCACTCCCAACCTGACCCTCCACCACTCAACACAGATGAGCCAATGCAGTTGGGGCGTATGCGCCTGACTCCAGCAGAGTGGCAGCACCGCCAGGTGGACAACCTCTGTTATTACTGCGGACAGTCAGGACACTATCTTACAGAGTGTCAAGCCAGGGGCGCCACCGGGCGGTTAAGAACGGAGTTGCGGGTGAGTCTAAATTCCATTTCTTCTGTTTCTGCACAGAACATAATTCCAGCCAAGATAATAACTGAACACTCTGCCGTTAATGTTTCGGCTTTTGTTGATTCTGGTTCAGATGCAAATTTAATTCTTTTTTCTCTCGCCAGGGACCTTCACCTTAAGATGCATAAGATTTCTCATCCGCTGGTGGTACGTGCTGTAGACAGCCATGTTTTGGGACAAATTACTCACCGCACACAATCTGTTAGAATGCAAATCTCTCAAACACACATTGAATCAATCAGTTTTCATATTATGGAAAATATGACTCACCCACTCATTCTGGGGCACCCCTGGCTACTAAGGCACGGGCCTAATTTTGACTGGGCTAAAGGGGAAATTACTTCATGCAGTCCGGCTTGCTATAACCATTGTTTGCAAAACACCACAGGCACCCTGCTGGATTCCCATCCGGATCTCATCGGGGTACCTGAGTGTTATCATGATCTTGCTGCAGTGTTTAGCAAGGCTAGGGCCAAATCTCTGCCACCACACCGAGAATATGATTGCTTGATAGAGCTTCTCCCCGGTGTGACTCCGCCACGGGGAAAACTCTATTCTTTGTCAGCGCCAGAGTGGAACGCTATGAATACATACATCCAGGAGTCCTTGGCGGCCGGTCTGATTCGACCCTCATCCTCTCCCACGGGAGCAGGATTCTTTTTTGTGGAAAAGAAAGATAAGACTCTTTGTCCTTGCATTGATTATCGCAGTCTGAATAACATTACGGTCAAAAACCACTATCCTCTACCCCTAAATTCTTCTGCTTTTGAATTATTAGAGGGTATCATTTAGTCCGGATTAGGGAGGGGGACGAATGGAAAACGGCATTTAATACACCCACCGGACACTACGAATATCTAGTCATGCCATTTGGACTGACAAATGCACCCGCTGTATTCCAAAACTTGGTTAACAATGTATTGCGGGGCTTTCTTAACAGGTTTGTGTTTGTGTATCTCGATGACATTCTCATTTTTTCTCCAGATTTGGTCACTCACACCCAACATGTTCACGCCGTATTGCAGACACTGCTCCAGAATAATCTCTATGTGAAAGCTGAAAAATGTGAATTCCATAAATCCACAGTATCCTTTTTAGATTTCATTCTTTCTAAAGGGGAAATCAGGATGGACCCAGAGAAGATTGTGGCAGTACGGGACTGGGCTGTCCCCACATCCTGTAAGGCATTACAGCGATTTTTGGGGTTTGCAAACTTTTATCGAAAGTTTGTTCGGAATTTCAGTACTATTGCGGTTCCTTTGCACAACGCCACCTCGTCCCACAGGCCATTTGCATGGACACCGGAGTGTGACGAGGCATTCAATCTTCTAAAGAATCGTTTTACCATGGCCCTGGTGCTGCTCCTCCCTGACCCCACTCGACAGTTCGTGGTTGAGGTCGATGCCTCTAATGTGGGAGTAGGGGCGGTCCTGTCCCAGAGGGGGCACACTGTTGTGCTGACTGTAGTAGATCATCTTTCCAAGATGGTTCATTTCATACCGTTGAAAAAATTACCATCTGCCAAGGAAACAGCTGAAGTTATCCTTGACCACATTTTCAAGTTACACAGTTTGCCACAAGATATAGTGTCTGACTGGGGTCCACAGTTCGTGTCTCATTTTTGGAGGGAGTTTTGCCGTCTCCTCCGGGTGTCAAGTAGTCTTACTTCGGGCTATCATCCACAAGCCAATGGGCAATTGGAAAGACTTAACCAGGACCTAGAGAAGGGACTAGGCATTCTTGCGTCTCGCCATCCCTCAACATGGTCGAAACAGCTTCCGTGGATCGAACTGGCACATAATTGTTTGCCTTCTAGTTCCACTGGTTTCGCCCCTGTTCCATGTCGTTTTTGGTCACCAACCCACGCTGTTTCCCTCTGTTAGCCGTGATTCCACGGTTCCCTCCGCCCTTAGTTTGATCCTCCGTTGCCAGCAGACCTGGGATCGGGCTTGTGCCGCTTTGTTGCGTTCCTCTGCGGCGTACAAGTCCGCAGCTGATCGTCGTCGGTCTACAGCCCCGTCTTACTCTCCAGGCCAGAAGGTTTGGCTGTCAATGTGCCATCTTACCCTTAGGGGTGTACCGAAGAAGTTGGGGCCCAGGTTCATTGGTCCCTTTCCTGTGTCCAAGGTCGTTAATCTGGTTTCTGTTCGTCTCCGTCTCCCGTGGTCCATGCGTGTTCACCCCACGTTTCACATCAGTCAGGTGAAGCCTGTGCGGTCTAGTGCGTTGTGCCCTCATGCCGTCCTCCCGCCGCCCGCCCGGTTTGTGGATGGTGGTCCCATTTTTTCGATGCGCCGGCTTTTGGGTTCTCGCGGTCGTGGGTTCCCTTCCGTTTTGTTCTGGACCCTGGTCTGATCCGCGACTTCTATGATGCTCATCCCTCTTCCCCTGGGCCGCCGGGGGTCAGCCGTGGTGGGGGGGGGGGTACTGTCGGGGTCTGACGGGGGGTTTGGTTTTCTGCTTAGCTTTGTTCATGTATGCTTTTCCTTGTGGAAGGTGTCTGCTGTTTTTTTTTTTGCACTCTGTCTCTGGCCACCCCCTGTTTTCGGCTCTTTCCATGCACACCTGTCCTAGATTTCCTGATTAGGTCTCAGGAGTATATATGCTCACAGCTTGTGTCTGTTCCTCGCCAGATTGATGCGCCCTGTGCCTTCTATCACGCTCTTGTGCCCATGTTTCCTTGTCCTTGTTATGTGTCGACGCGGGTTGAGGAGCGGACCTGCATCAGACGGAACCCAGCGCTAAAAATAACCAGAAAGCGGTTCCAATAACAAAAACAATTGATTTATTTCACCCGCTGGTGCACAACAAAGTGTAAAAACTGAAATAGCGTCCTTCTGGTGGAGTGAAGGCTGGCACGCTCTCCAGCGCCCAAAAGGATCGAAGCCCGGCGCTCCTGGACCCACTACCACCGCCAAACACCCCCCAGGTGGACACGACAAACCGACTCTCTGCGAATTATAGAAGAGGTGAGGTAAGTCAGCAGTTACAACTAATATCCTTCAAAAGACACACACTATCAGCAACACATTCAGGTCTGTATTTTTAACTTTATGCAAATGAGCAGCTTCTCACAACAGGTGGAGGATCACTCGTCCGCACGCCACAGCAGTGAGAAGCAAGCTGCACAATTCTCATCTCAAATTCAAGTATACTGCGTAACAAAATACCAAGTTACTATCAACAATTAGTCAAACACTTAATCACCTTTGATGTGTGCTGACAGCATGTGTCCCTCACCCTTCCTTGCTTCACGGGCTCGATGTGTCAAACCCAGGCGCGGTCCTCAGCGTCTCACAAACAAACATCACAAGGTCGAGTTCCCGGCAGTTCTGCTTGAATCACACATGACTTAAATGCAGAACACCATCCAATTATCTGCTTCAGCTGAAAATCTTTAAGGTTGCATGTGAGCACCATTCACAGGTGCTGCACATGATGTTGATGAGGGTGAAGGATTCTTCAGCCAGCACCTTCTCCACAGACAAATCAGTTCTAATGCCACCTGGAGAGCAAAGAAAAGAAAAGAACACCAAAATGTCCAGCCACACCCCCCAACACACAACAGTACCCCCCCTTTAACGGGAAGCCTCCCGGCGACCGAACAGACCAGGCCAGAGAACAGCACCTCCCTCCAGGGGCCTCGTCAGGAAGCAGACAGCACAACGCTCCCAAGGTCCACCACAGACAGCAGGACAGGGCACCGCAGCTGGAAAGCCAGCTGGCAACAACAAAAGCCCCAAAACAGTCCTCAGTACAATCCAACACACAGGAAAAAACACAAAACCCACCCAAAACCTCCCCAGGGGACCGTCCCATCAAACCCCGGGAAGAAAAGAAAAACACCCAAACGCAAAAACCCAACACAGCCCCACAAACACAATACAAACATAAATGCATGAAGGAAAAATAACAAACAACCCTCCCAGAACGACCTGTAGAGCCCAACCCCCCCCAGAAGGCCTTTACCGCCAGTTCCAGGAGGAACAGCCAGAACCAGAATCCCACAAAGGTCCCCAGGTGTACATGGAGCAAACGGCGCCCCCCAGAGGACCGTACCATCAACCCCGGGAGGTACCCTCCCCACAACCCCGGAACCCCAGACCCGGCCACACTTGGCTAGTTGGCCCCAAGCCAATTCCCCCCCAGAGGACCGTCCCATCAACCCTGGAGGTGGAACCCGGAAGGAAACAGAACAAAATCAAAACTCAACCCCCGGAGGACTACCAAAAACAACCCCGGGGGGATATAAAACGACCGTAAACCCTGTTACCCTCCCCGGCACCCCGAAAGACACCAGGTCCCTCCCAGAGCCCTTCGGCGGCTCAATTTTGGCGAACGGCTCAAAACATTAAGCCGGGGAAGGAAACAGGAAAAACTAACCCAGCCCCAACCCCAAGGCGCAGCGGAGAACCGGAAATACGTCCGGTGCCCCAACTCAACCATACCTCAGCCTCTCGGGAGGGGTGGAACTACCGAAATGGCGAACGGCAACAGATCGGCCCACCCCTCCGACTGAGGTAAGTCTCCGCTGCACCACACCCCGGCAACACCAATGACAAACGGTACAAAGGCTCACCGAGGCTGGAGTGGAACCGGGCCCTAACCAAACCAAGAAAAACGCCCCTAACACCCCCCCCAGGTGCAGAGGTCTTCTGAGAATGCTCAGCGTGACCAACCTGCACCACCCCACAACCCACAAGACAAACGGTCTTGGGGCAAGTGAGGTTGGGGTTAGGGATGTAGGGAAATAAAAAACAACAAAATAAAACGACCCAACAACCCAAACAGAAAATACCTAAAAACACATAAAAATTAACAATTAAGTGAGCCCAAACGGGCTTCTAACTGCCTAACATTCACTCCACCAGACACGCCTCTGACTCCCCAAACAAATTATAACCCCTATTTAAAGAAAACAAAACAGTAACCCATACAAGATTTTTTTTTTTTTTTTTTTTTATGTGTGTTAATTTGCCTGTCCCAGAACACCTGGAGATACGTCACCATTATTTTTCTTGACGCTTATATCTCGGGGCAATACAGTAATCTCTGCTCGTCCGAGCTGCATGGGTTCGTCAACAGGAGGAGCCAGAGGTCCCGTCGGAGGAGCCTCAGTGGGGCGAAGAAGAGGCGGCCCAGATCTGTGTTGGGGAAAGCCCCGAGACAAAAAAACCCGCTCTGAAGGCCGCCCTCTCTCGCGTCCACGCTCCTTCATCCGATCATCTAGACGAATCACAAACGATATTAGCTCATCTAAATCGTTTGGCTCGTCACGGACTGCCGGCTCGTCTTTTAATGACTCATTTAACCCATCTACAAACATTCCTCGTAAAGCTGCGGCGTTCCAACCTGACTGAGCAGAAACCAGAGAACATTGCATCAAAAACGAAGCACAGGCTTCGACGTCTCCCGCATAAGGCTCCGGATGACAAATAATCGGTTCGGACGCCGAATCTCTGGGTGACGGAGTTATCTGCACCAGTATCAATGATGCCGCAGCTGGAGCAGCAGGAAGCGGAACGGCTTGCGCTGCAAGCTCCGTAACACGGGCGTCTGTTTGTTTAATTTGGTTTGGGAGATGCTGTAATTGCTCCCATATTTTCTCCAAGTGTTCTTGAACTTTTTCGGCAAAAGGAACCGCCTCTGCCGCTTGGTCCATTATGGAATGGCCGGGAACTACTGTTATGTGTCGACGCGGGTTGAGGAGCGGACCTGCGTCAGACGGAACCCAGCGCTAAAAATAACCAGAAAGCGGTTCCAATAACAAAAACAATTGATTTATTTCACCCGCTGGTGCACAACAAAGTGTAAAAACTGAAATAGTGTCCTTCTGGTGGAGTGAAGGCTGGCACGCTCTCCAGCGCCCAAAAGGATCGAAGCCCGGCACTCCTGGACCCACTACCACCGCCAAACACCCCCCAGGTGGACACGACAAACCGACTCTCTGCGAAGCATAGAAGAGGTGAGGTAAGTCAGCAGTTACAACTAATATCCTTCAAAAGACACACACTATCAGCAACACATTCAGGTCTGTATTTTTAACTTTATGCAAATGAGCAGCTTCTCACAACAGGTGGAGGATCACTCGTCCGCACGCCACAGCAGTGAGAAGCAAGCTGCACAATTCTCATCTCAAATTCAAGTATACTGCGTAACAAAATACCAAGTTACTATCAACAATTAGTCAAACACTTAATCACCTTTGATGTGTGCTGACAGCATGTGTCCCTCACCCTTCCTTGCTTCACGGGCTCGATGTGTCAAACCCAGGCACGGTCCTCAGCGTCTCACAAACGAACATCACAAGGTCGAGTTCCCGGCAGTTCTGCTTGAATCACACATGACTTAAATGCAGAACGCCATCCAATTATCTGCTTCAGCTGAAAGTCTTTAAGGTTGCATGTGAGCACCATTCACAGGTGCTGCACATGATGTTGATGAGGGTGAAGGATTCTTCAGCCAGCACCTTCTCCACAGACAAATCAGTTCTCATGCCACCTGGAGAGCAAAGAAAAGAAAAGAACATCAAAATGTCCAGCCACACCCCCCAACACACAACAGTCCTGCCTGCTTTGTGTGTTCTCGACCTCCTGCCTGCCTGTTTCGACCACGATTAAGCCTGATGATTATTGTACTGCTGCTGTGTGTTCTGGACTGCCTTCCCGTGTACCGACCTCTGCTTCTCTCATTAAAACCCGTCTGCAGCAAGAGCTATCCTTGTGAGCCCTGCATTTGTGTCCAGCCATTCCAGCCTGTCAAAACCAGCATGTTAATGTGAGGTGTGTTGTGTGTTGGTGTTTACAGATAAATGTGCGTTTGTAAAATATTCCATTTTTTATTTGTAAAAAATAAAAGGCATTTTCAAAAAAAAAAGAAAGAAAAAAAGCCAAGTTGTAAATAGATAACCATCTGATATAACTGGTGTCAAAATAAATAAAACACTGCCATGATCTACTGGTGCCAGACGTTCAGTACTTAAGCTGGTTTGTGCGAGTTCTGGCTGTTTTTCAGCTGATTTTTCATTCGTGTGTGAATTTTTTGGATCGCACCGGGTTTCAGGTTAATCGCGTGTCCTGCATCATTTAGTATACATGGAGTAACAAGTTATGTTTAACATCTCATGACCACCTCCTGATCGGCGATCGTATGGTCAAATGAAAATCAAACCTGTTTGATATTCTGGTCGGCCGTCATGAGGGTATCCCACTGCTGAAGAGCTACAAGCGTCAAACCTCTCGCACTGTGTCTGTGCAAACACCACAGACCTGTCTTGTAACGTTTGTTTTTTTTAACTTTGATGTCGCCCATCAAGAGTTTTTGTAAAAAAAAAAATAAGAAATGTAAATTCAATTTGAAAAAAAAAGCTTTTGTTTACATTTTGCTTCTGGAAACACGAGTCTGACGTGTGGTTTTTGAACGTACAATGTGTGTGAGAACATAAATCGGGCGCTCTGAACTTTTACACCGTGCGGTTCTGTCGTACAGTTTGAGTTGGAACCGAGTACAGTGATTGAAAATATCAGCCCAGCTTCAGGGCGAATACTGCCATGAACACTACTGGCCAGTAGATGGCAGTAGAGACTGTGAAAACTTGCCAAAACAAAATTCCAGATAATCCGTGTCTGCTACATTTAAGATGCGCGGAATTTAATAAATGCAAACACAATAACAATGTCTATAAACCCAGAGAATATAGTCACGAGAGTTTTAGGGACTAGAGTTTAATTCTGTTGTCCGTGGAGCCTGATCAGAGTGTCTGAAATGCATTTCTCCTGTCATGAACGTACTGAGATTACCCTATCCTACCCATAATGCACTTCGCACAGCATGTCCACACTAAAACCTTAAAAATTAGCGCATTACTTTAAAACTAAAACATATATAGTTTTGTTAGTTACTGATATTTTCACTTTATAAAACAACAGACATGACGTTAATTTAAATAACTTGTCTGAAATTATTTGGTTAAAAATTGAACCATAAGTTAAAAATGTATGCATCTGGATGACTTGGGTGATATTGCCCGCGTATCAGTATGGGGTTAAAAGAAACAAGTTTTTTTGTGCCCAGTTCTCCTTTGACTGCAAAGGATAGAGTGTTTTTTTTTCTAGAAGCAGCTCTCTTCTGTTTGCAGAGGGTAAAACTACACATCTGCTAGGAAACATTTAACAGGCAGGTGCTCAACTGATTTTAAGTTTTATAATTGTTTGTAGCTGTTCAGCTTTGTTTACCACGTTAACGGTCTAAAAATGATCGGAAGATAATTAGTCAGATAATGGTTTTTAAAGTTATCTGAAAAAATAATCAGATAATGAAAACATTATCTTCGATGGTTATCGGATTATCGGAACTGTGCCCACCACTGCGCGCAAGGGACTCTACCAAACCTCTACTGGTGGTTGGCTCTCACTGCGGTATTGTATCACTTCCTGTTCCGGAGCACAGCAGTGTTTTTCTGTATCTGTTAAATCTGCGCAGTTAGATTGATCTAGTTATCTAGATTACGATTTGTTTCCCAGTGTAATCTTTACGTGCCTTAACTAAAGCACTCCTTCTGCTGAATCACCTCTAAATTATTTACACATTATTCACTTTGCGTGTTTTTAGGAATCCGCTAGCTTAGCGTAGCTACTAGCTCTTAGCCAATTTAGCATGGCGGCTTCTCCTGTCTCTCCCGCACTTTTCTGCTCTGGGTGTGAAATGTTTAGTTATTCCTCGGCCTCCTTTAGCAGTAACGGTACTTGTAATAAGTGTAGCTTATTCGTAGCTTTGGAGGCCAGGCTGGGCGAATTGGAGACTCGGCTCCGCACCGTGGAAAATTCTACAGCTAGCCAGGCCCCTGTAGTCGGTGCGGACCAAGGTAGCTTAGCCGCCGTTAGTTACCCCCTGGCAGATCCCGAGCAGCCGGGAAAGCAGGCTGACTGGGTGACTGTGAGGAGGAAGCGTAGCCCTAAACAGAAGCCCTGTGTACACCGCCAACCCGTTCACATCTCTAACCATTTTTCCCCACTCGACGACACACCTGCCGAGGATCAAACTCTGGTTATTGGCGACTCTGTTTTGCGAAATGTGAAGTTAGTGACACCAGCAACCATAGTCAATTGTCTTCCAGGGGCCAGAGCAGGCGACATTGAAGGAAATTTGAAACTGCTGGCTAAGGCTAAGCGTAAATTTGGTAAGATTGTAATTCACGTCGGCAGTAATGACACCCGGTTACGCCAATCGGAGGTCACTAAAATTAACATTAAATCGGTGTGTAACTTTGCAAAAACAATGTTGGACTCTGTAGTTTTCTCTGGGCCCCTCCCCAATCAGACCGGGAGTGACATGTTTAGCCGCATGTTCTCCTTGAATTGCTGGCTGTCTGAGTGGTGTCCAAAAAATGAGGTGGGCTTCATAGATAATTGGCAAAGCTTCTGGGGAAAACCTGGTCTTGTTAGGAGAGACGGCATCCATCCCACTTTGGATGAAGCAGCTCTCATTTCTAGAAATCTGGACAATTTTCTTAAATCCTCCAAACTGTGACTATCCAGGGTTGGGACCAGGAAGCAGAGTTGTAGTCTTACACACCTCTCTGCAGCTTCTCTCCCCCTGCCATCCCCTCATTACCCCATCCCCGTAGAGACGGTGCCTGCTCCCAGACCACCAATAACCAGTAAAAATCTATTTAAGCATAAAAATTCAAAAAGAAAAAATAATATAGCACCTTCAACTGCACCACAGACTAAAACAGTTAAATGTGGTCTATTAAACATTAGGTCTCTCTCTTCTAAGTCCCTGTTGGTAAATGATATAATAATTGATCAACATATTGATTTATTCTGCCTTACAGAAACCTGGTTACAGCAGGATGAATATGTTAGTTTAAATGAGTCAACACCCCCGAGTCACACTAACTGTCAGAATGCTCGTAGCACGGGCCGGGGCGGAAGATTAGCAGCAATCTTCCATTCCAGCTTATTAATTAATCAAAAACCCAGACAGAGCTTTAATTCATTTGAAAGCTTGACTCTTAGTCCATCCAAATTGGAAGTCCCAAAAAACAGTTTTATTTGTTATTATCTATCGTCCACCTGGTCGTTACTGTGAGTTTCTCTGTGAATTTTCAGACCTTTTGTCTGACTTAGTGCTTAGCTCAGATAAGATAATTATAGTGGGCGATTTTAACATCCACACAGATGCTGAGAATGACAGCCTCAACACTGCATTTAATCTATTATTAGACTCTATTGGCTTTGCTCAAAAAGTAAATGAGTCCACCCACCACTTTAATCATATCTTAGATCTTGTTCTGACTTATGGTATGGAAATAGAAGACTTAACAGTATTCCCTGAAAACTCCCTTCTGTCTGATCATTTCTTAATAACATTTACATTTACTCTGATGGACTACCCAGCAGTGGGGAATAAGTTTCATTACACTAGAAGTCTTTCAGAAAGCGCTGTAACTAGGTTTAAGGATATGATTCCTTCTTTATGTTCTCTAATGCCATATACCAACACAGTGCAGAGTAGCTACCTAAACTCTGTAAGTGAGATAGAGTATCTCGTCAATAGTTTTACATCCTCATTGAAGACAACTTTGGATGCTGTAGCTCCTCTAAAAAAGAGAGCTTTAAATCAGAAGTGCCTGACTCCGTGGTATAACTCACAAACTCGTAGCTTAAAGCAGATAACCCGTAAGTTGGAGAGGAAATGGCGTCTCACTAATTTAGAAGATCTTCACTTAGCCTGGAAAAAGAGTCTGTTGCTCTATAAAAAAAGCCCTCCGTAAAGCTAGGACATCTTTCTACTCATCACTAATTGAAGAAAATAAGAACAACCCCAGGTTTCTTTTCAGCACTGTAGCCAGGCTGACAAAGAGTCAGAGCTCTATTGAGCTGAGTATTCCATTAACTTTAACTAGTAATGACTTCATGACTTTCTTTGCTAACAAAATTTTAACTATTAGAGAAAAAATTACTCATAACCATCCCAAAGACGTATCGTTATCTTTGGCTGCTTTCAGTGATGCCGGTATTTGGTTAGACTCTTTCTCTCCGATTGTTCTGTCTGAGTTATTTTCATTAGTTACTTCATCCAAACCATCAACATGTTTATTAGACCCCATGCCTACCAGGCTGCTCAAGGAAGCCCTACCATTATTTAATGCTTCGATCTTAAATATGATCAATCTATCTTTGTTAGTTGGCTATGTACCACTGGCTTTTAAGGTGGCAGTAATTAAACCATTACTTAAAAAGCCATCACTTGACCCAGCTATCTTAGCTAATTATAGGCCAATCTCCAACCTTCCTTTTCTCTCAAAAATTCTTGAAAGGGTAGTTGTAAAACAGCTAACTGATCATCTGCAGAGGAATGGTCTATTTGAAGAGTTTCAGTCAGGTTTTAGAATTCATCATAGTACAGAAACAGCATTAGTGAAGGTTACAAATGATCTTCTTATGGCCTCGGACAGTGGACTCATCTCTGTGCTTGTTCTGTTAGACCTCAGTGCTGCTTTTGATACTGTTGACCATAAAATTTTATTACAGAGATTAGAGCATGCCATAGGTATTAAAGGCACTGCGCTGCGGTGGTTTGAATCATATTTGTCTAATAGATTACAATTTGTTCATGTAAATGGGGAATCTTCTTCACAGACTAAAGTTAATTATGGAGTTCCACAAGGTTCTGTGCTAGGACCAATTTTATTCACTTTATACATGCTTCCCTTAGGCAGTATTATTAGACGGTATTGCTTAAATTTTCATTGTTACGCAGATGATACCCAGCTTTATCTATCCATGAAGCCAGAGGACACACACCAATTAGCTAAACTGCAGGATTGTCTTACAGACATAAAGACATGGATGACCTCTAATTTCCTGCTTTTAAACTCAGATAAAACTGAAGTTATTGTACTTGGCCCCACAAATCTTAGAAACATGGTGTCTAACCAGATCCTTACTGTGGAGGCATTACCCTGACCTCTAGTAATACTGTGAGAAATCTTGGAGTCATTTTTGATCAGGATATGTCATTCAAAGCGCATATTAAACAAATATGTAGGACTCTAAAATCAGAAAGGTCTTGTCTCAGAGTGACGCTGAAAAACTAATTCCTGCATTTATTTCCTCTAGGCTGGACTATTGTAATTCATTATTATCAGGTTGTCCTAAAAGTTCCCTAAAAAGCCTTCAGTTGATTCAAAATGCTGCAGCTAGAGTACTGACGGGGACTGGAGGGAGAGAGCATATCTCACCCATATTGGCCTCTCTTCATTGGCTTCCTGTTAATTCTAGAATGGAATTTAAAATTCTTCTTCTTACTTATAAGGTTTTGAATAATCAGGTCCCATCTTATCTTAGGGACCTCGTGGTACCATATCACCCCCAATAGAGCACTTCGCTCTCAGACTGCAGGCTTACTTGTAGTTCCTAGGGTTTGTAAGAGTAGAATGGGAGGCAGAGCCTTCAGCTTTCAGGCTCCTCTCCTGTGGAACCAGCTCCCAATTCAGATCAGGGAGACAGACACCCTTTCTACTTTTAAGATTAGGCTTAAAACTTTCCTTTTTGCTAAAGCTTATAGTTAGGGCTGGATCAGGTGACCCTGAACCATCCCTTAGTTATGCTGCTATAGATGTAGACTGCTGGGGGGTTCCCATGATGCACTGTTTCGTTCTCTTTTTGCTCTGTATGCACCACTCTGCATTTAATCATTAGTGATCGATCTCTGCTCCCCTCCACAGCATGTCTTTTTCCTGGTTCTCTCCCTCAGCCCCAACCAGTCCCAGCAGAGGACTGCCCCTCCCTGAGCCTGGTTCTGCTGGAGGTTTCTTCCTGTTAAAAGGGAGTTTTTCCTTCCCACTGTAGCCAAGTGCTTGCTCACAGGGGGTCGTTTTGACCGTTGGGGTTTTACATAATTATTGTATGGCCTTGCCTTACAATATAAAGCGCCTTGGGGCAACTGTTTGTTGTGATTTGGCGCTATATAAAAAAATTGATTGATTGATTATGGGATATCTCAATACGGCGAATAAAGAAGGCAGAGGCCCTTATATGCTGTTGGAGGTGACTGGTGATGATACGTGCAGGCAAGCGGAGTACACGTGTGTTGTGAACCCACTTATGTAAGGTGCATCTAAGGGTTGCAATCTTTATATATTTCTGGTCTTCAGACAATGGTCAAATGGTTCCTGGTGTTGGATGATATCAACACACCGGCTGTGCACCTGACCACACCACATTTTTAGACCAGCACACCCACATGAGTACAAGTGACCAATGCTGTTTCTCCTGTCTGATTCTCATGTAAGCTCTTGTGCATTCCTCCAACTGTGCATGGTGCCAACGATAAAGCCAGATGGAAATCAACACAACCCGATAGCACCACTGCAACAACGGATCGCTATTTTTCATTATTGATCAAAGTGTGTTCGTAATGCTTCAGCTTCCCCTTTTCTCGAGTGAAGAACTCAGACAGTTCTCTCCTTTTCCTGTAAAGGAAGCAGTCAGAGCTGTTTCATAACATCTTTGCGGCTTTTGCACTTTCAGAGTTTGCACGTTTACTTTTGTCTCCTCAGCGTGTTAAAAGATGCATCAGTGAGGTGGAGATACGTTCTGTGAACGTACAGAAAAGTGATGCAGCGCTTGATGCAGTTCAGACTTTGTTTTTCAACACAAACAAGATTTCTGGAATAACTGGACACAGGTGAAATTTTGTAACAAGTCTTGTTAAAAGTTTATGTGTACAGTGTATACAAAACACAAGAAATCCAGAAAACTTTATTTTGGATGAAAACCAGTGTCATCCTGTGTGGTTCCTCATATTTCCTCAACCCAAAAGGCTGTAAAAGGTATTTGAATAAAAACTCTGCAAAGCCATAATCTCGTACTGGCCGGTGGTGATATAAGTATATGTGCACAGTCTTGCCAAGGCTGGATGTTTATTTATTTATTAATTATTTGTATAATAAGCAAACATTTTTCTTGGAGTAACACTCCTTGAACACTGTGTTTTGTTGTTGCTCATTATTATGTCCCTCAAGGACGTCAGAAAATCATTGGCGTTTATTTATTTGTCCGTCTGTCTGTCTGCAGGATTACATCAAAACTACTGCACAAATTTTGACTAAATTTTCACTACAGATAGATATTAGGCCACAGAAGACTCCATTCGATTTTGGAGGTGATCCTGGTCTGGATTCTGGATCAAGTTTTCACTTTATATAGACTGTGAAGGATTACATTAAAAAAAACCTACTTCACAGATTCTCACCAAATTTTCAACACGGATACATACTACGCCAGGGAAGATTCCAATAAATGTTGGAGATGATCCAGATCAAATTCAGATTCTGGATCAAGATTTCTCTTTATATGCACTTTGAAGGATTATGTCAAAACTACTTCACGGATTCTCACCAAATTTGCACCACAGATAGATATTCTGGCATGGAAGACTCCACTGAATTTTGGAGGTAATCCAGATCCGGATTCTGGAACAAGATTTCACATTATGTAGGCTTTTAAGAATTACATCAAAACTACTTCACAGATTCTCACTAAATTTTCACCACAGACAGATATTAGGGCATGAAAGACTCCACTGGATTTTGGAGTTGATCCAGCTCTAGATTCCCGATCAAGATTTCACTTTAAAGACTTTTAAGGTTTATGTCAAAACTACTTCACAGATTCTCACCAGATTTTCACCACAGATATATATTATGGAATGGAAGACTGCACTGAATTTTGGAGATAATCTGGAGCCAGATTCTGGATCAGGATTTCAATTTGTACACTTCACTTTGTTGGATTTTGAGGATTAGCTACATCAAAAAGGATTTTCACCAAATTTTCACCACACATTGGTGTTAGGTCTTGGAAGACTCCATTAAATTGTAGAGGTGATCTGGATCCGGAGTTTGGATCAGCATTTCAGACTTGCAGCATTGCAGACTTTTTAAGGATTACATCAAAACTACTTCATGGATACAACGTCATGATGTAAATCCAAGATCAGGAAGACACTATTTTGTTTCAGCTTGTGAATTAAATATGAGATTGCAACATATTGCTCAGTTGGACCATTCTGGATCCGTATGCAATTATTGCATTGTGTTGTGGAATCTGGATCCAGGTAAAGTCCAGGTCACAATGTGAATCACACACTGAAAAAAGAGAATGTTTGAACCAACTTCAAAAAGTGTTACAATTTGTAAAAACCTGAATGAATTAAGTTGTTTGAACTTAAGTTTGTAAGTTAGAGTTGATTTAACTTTCAAACTCAAGTTCAAACAACTTAATTCATTCAGGTTTTTACAAATTGTAACACTTTTTTAAGTTGGTTCAAACATTCTCTTTTTTCAGTGCATATCTGCTCTTTTAAGTCCTCATCAGCCTTTGACAGTTGTCAGAAATCTCAGATTGCTCTTGTTGTTGTTATTGTGTAATAAATCCTTGGTGATGATTCTGACAGGTTTTGTACATCAACTGAAAATACTTGAATTTTTGCACAGTTTTTAAAAGACTTGTTAGAAAGGCAGCTGCTTACCTCAGCATTCATCTGCGATGGTGCCGCAGCTGTCCCAGTCAAACATAGATGAATGGCGTATTTTTGTTGTTTTTTTTCCTTGTTTTTTTTTGTTTGTTTTTTAATCAACAAAGTAGTGAAACCTTATTTACAAAATCTAGGTTGAGTATTTAGACCATTTTGAATGTACAAATGAGCCATTTGAAGTTGATGGCTGTATTTCTTTGAACCGAACAGGTGTGTATTGTTGTGTTCGCAGGTTTCAGTGAGACTACCGTAATTACTGGTGTATATGTACACACTGTTTTCCCTCATTTCATGGAACCTAAATATCAAAGTGTGTATTATGCACAATAACTAAATGTTATTTCAATACGAAGAAAGTGACAATTGTTAATATAGACGAGAATTTTTTTTCCCCATTATTTCATTGCCGATAGTTATGGTTGACATTCTATTACGGTAGGATGGTAATTTCAGTCCTGAAAGGAGATCATGGGGTCAAATCATATTTTGATTCATACAGACTACACTGCTTGAGCTGGACACACAAAATTTTTGACACAACCTACATATGACACCAAAGTGCCCCCTAGTGGGTACTAGGTGATCTTACTTACGTCTTTGAGGTTATCGACGGCAGAATTTTACTCACAGCTGGGAGAGAGTTTTGCTGGTTCAGAGCTTCTTGTTCAATTTCGTTTAAAATTTTACTTAAAATTTTGTTTTTCTTTACAGTTTTGAGAAACTTGTGGGGAAATGTTTAGAAATGTGTTGTAGCAATTAATTATTACGGGCCACTTTGACAGAACACAGTCAAAGTGGCCCAGGCTGAACAGGCTGAACGGGGTCGTTACCACTGAGACAGAGAACAGACAGTTGCAGGCGAAAACAAATCACTACTGTAAATTTGGGTTTTTAGGTTGCGAGCTTGTTCCTGTGCCACAGCAGCTGAGAGGAATGGTTTTAATGGGGAAGCTGTCACAGGCCACTGGAGCATAAGCCTCTTACCAGCTGTTTGTGTGTGTGTGTGTGTGTGTGTGTGTGTGTGTGTGTGTGTGTGTGTGTGTGTGTGTGTGTGTGTGTGTGTGTGTGTGTGTGTGTGTGTGTGTGTGTGTGTGTGTGTGTGGCCCAGGAGCATTTGCACTCCTAAAACTGCAAAAGTGGTTTGAATAAATTACCATCTGAGCTTCACACTGATACAGTCCTAATTGCTGATTCCAGCTCTCATTAAAGGAACAGCAACTCTTTGGATGTTCGTCTGTTAGTCCGACACTTTGGTCCGGTGTGAAATGTTGCAACATTCATGGATGATACAGACTTTTTAATCAGTAAGGAAAGTTCATTATTTACCGCCGCCAAGGAGGTTGCTTTCCTCGCACTGTCTTTCTGCAGAATTATGCAAATTTTAGATGCAAGATTAAAGGTTTGTTTTGGATTTTCAGCCTTGTGTGACAATCAAAAGATTACTCTGAAATAAAGGTCAAGTGAAATTTAAAAATAATCAAAGCTGAGTATTGCACAAGGAACAACAGCGCAAGTGTATGCACACTCGCGTACATGCACATGCACAAACACATACTATACAAAATAAAAGCAGACCTAAAACGTCTTAGTAAAAAAAAAAAAAAAGTTTTGGTAATAATTTGGTAATAAATGAAGTGGTAGAATAATCCAAAGCAAACCTGTTCAAAGTGGATTTTAAAATTGAAAATAACAATGAAATACATTTTAAAAAGTATTAATTAATTTTTATGTATTATTATTATGATCACATATCATATTTAACAATTAAAATACACATTTGGGACTATTGGAAATAATTTAATAAAACATTAATATTTTTGACCATCTAAAGTTAGACTAAAATTAAACAACATGTAACAGTTTTGCTCACTCACTAAAACTGGAGCATGAGACTTAATCACAGAAACCTGAAACTTACTATTTCCTTTAAACCAAGTCTGAAAACTCTGAAGCACAAGTTCTGCTGTAAACAGATCCTACAGAAATTTGCAATGCCAGGATTTTCACAATAAATTCAACATATTTCTGTATATATGAGGGGTGACTGAGACCTTTTGAACCTGACCCAGAAAAAGTAGGGTGTGGTTCTCCATTTTGCATTCTGAGAAACCAACATTTCTCGAGAATGTGTCAAGTTTTGACTCACTGGGTGCAATGTTGAGAAATACTGGTTTCTCTTTCTCAGAAAGCAAAATGAAGAACCACACCCTACTTAGATAGATAGGTAGATAGATCTATTTCTCTCCATATGTACATGTTGGTTGAATTCTTTAATTAATTGCTGAAATCCTGGCATCACACATTTCTGGATTATAATGTCTTGTGTGCTGTTTTTCTGTTATTTTTTCTTTCTCTTGTCTGTCACTTGGTGCTTGGTGGTGGGCGTGTCCCTCTGTTTTTCCACTCCCAAACCCTGGATCTTTCCCTCCTCATCGTCTGCTCATTACCTCTCTGTATTTAAGCCTCACCTTGTTCACTCTTGCCCTTCTAGATCTTTGCGCCTTATCACCTTTGCTTCAAGCTCTTTTTCTTCTGCGTTTTGTCTTTATTACTCTGCTTAGTGTATTTTTGACTCTGCTGTTACCTCATGTTTCTGATACTGTTGCTGATTTTTGACTGTTTTCTGCCATCGCCTTCAGTAAAACCTTTTTAAACATGACCCATCTGTGTCAGAGCTTTTGCATGTGTGTGTCCAGCCACTTTTGTGTCACAGGAGGGTCTGTCTAAATCACACTTTTCTATTTACAAGGCACAACATTAAAACTTCAATCTCCTGTGTTTGTTTGAAGAGTAACACCGATCACAATGCCAGGCTTTATGAACAAACGGCAACTCCTCAGAGGCCAAAACATTAATTTCCTAATGGCTGATGTTGAAAATCAGATCTTTAGTCCAATTTAAAGGCCACAGATGGTCGCTCCTGTTTTAAAGTGACATGGAGGTCAAAGATGAAAAAGGTCAAGGAGTGAGGGGACAAGGATATATCTTTGTCTCAGATACAATGACCTTCAGTCAAACTGTGGACTGGTTATGAGGGAGGCTGGACAGAGTTCAGACCAACCTGAGCTGCTCCACAGTCGCATCTCATCTGTAAACTGCTGCTCTTTGCATATGGAGAAGTTAGAACACTGCAGTTCCACATATCAGTCAGCCTTTATCATTCAGATTGTTGCCACTCTAGAGAAACACCACTGCACATTAAATGGATCTGCAGATCTCCATTTTGGCACTATGATTGCTCCATCTACAGTGTAAAAAAATAAAAATAAAAATCTGTTTTTACAGAAACATTCTGGCAGTTGTAGTAGCCAGGGCAATTCTGTAAAAATTACAATGAATATGTAAATGGTTTTGCATAAAATATGTAAATTTTACAGTTTAAACCTGTTGTAATTTATAAAACCTTATACATATATATTTTTTTTTAAACTGTAATTTTAATGGTCCTTTCCTGTTGAATTAGCATGGTCGTGCTGCAATTAAAGTGTTTTTTTTTTCTGTAATATTTACACATATTCAAGGATTCAAAAGAATTTTATTGTCATATGCACAAAGTAACATGTTCCCTGCACAATGAAATGTGATTACTGCATTTAACCCATCCTAATTGCCAGTTAGGAGCAGAAGTCGCCTTTAGGCGCCCGGGGACCAGCTCCAGATGTATATCCTGCCTTAGGTCAACAGCAGGGCTGAGCAAACCTTGACCGGCCTCATGACGATAAGCCGGCCCGGTACATGAACACATATAAAAAGCACACACAAGGTAAAACTTGGATAAAATGAGGGTAAGTACCTTCAGCTGCTCCCTTGTTTTCACTCAGGGTCGCTACAGCAGAGCCAAAGTGGGTCTCTGTGTTGATTTGGCACAGGTTCTACACCCGATAGCCTTCCTGACGCAACTTCACATTACACAGAGAAATGGGGCAGGGGTGGGAATTGAACCGGGACCTTTCCGCATTGAAACCAAGTGCACTAACCACTTGAAATCCAAACACAAATATTTTTACTGTAACATTACAAGAACATAAACACAGATTCAATTTTGTTCCTGTCATGTTTAAAAGTATGTTATACAAATAATGAATGTTTCTGAGTTCAATGGTATGAATATTTCATGAGGTGAAAGCTGGAACAAACCACTCAACAAGGTGAAAAAATGTAAAAACATTCATTTTTTATTTATTTATATATTTATTTATTTATTTTTAGATAACGGCTAAAATAGATCCTTGTCATTTGATATTTTATTCTGCACTCTAAATGCAATGCAACACAAATGGGATGAATTAATCCATGTCATGTGACATGCAAAGCACCAATCAAATGACAAGGATCCACACAGTCGTTATATAATACCTACTAACACATACAGTTGTTGTTGTCTAGCTAGTATCTATCTATCTATCTATCTATCGACAGTTGTATGCAAAAGTTTGGGCACCCTTGATAATTTTTCGTGATTTTCCTTTATAAATTATTGGTTGCCTGGATCCGAAATTTCAGTTAAATATATAGCAGACAAACACAATGATATTTGAGAAGTCAATCAATCAATCAACTTTTTTCTTATATAGCGCCAAATCACAACAAACAGTTGCCCCAAGGCGCTCTATATTGTAAGGCAAGGCCATACAATAATTATGAAAAACCCCAACGGTCAAAACGACCCCCTATGAGCAAGCACTTGGCTACAGTGGGAAGGAAAAACTCCCTTTTAACAGGAAGAAACCTCCAGCAGAACCAGGCTCAGGGAGGGGCAGTCTTCTGCTGATACTGGTTGGGGCTGAGGGAAAGAACCAGGAAAAAGACATGCTGTGAAGGGGGGCAGAGATCGATCACTAATGATTAAATGCAGAGTGATGCATACGGAGCAAAAAGAGAAAGAAACAGTGCATCATGGGAACCCCCCCACAGTCTGCGTCTAAAGCAGCATAACCAAGGGCTGGTCTAGGGTCACCTAATCCAGCCCTACCTATAAGCCTTAGTGAAAAGGAAAGTTTTAAGCCTAATCTTAAAAGTAGAGAGGGTATCTGTCTCCCTGATCTGAATTGGGAGCTGGTTCCACAGGAGAGGAGCCTGAAAGCTGAAGGCTCTGCCTCCCATTCTACTCTTACAAACCCTAGGAACTACAAGTAAGCCTGCAGTCTGAGAGCGAAGCGCTCTAATGGGGTAATATGGTACTACGAGGTCCCTAAGATAAGATGGGACCTGATTATTCAAAACCTTATAAGTAAGAAGAAGAATTTTAAATTCTATTCTAGAATTAACAGGAAGCCAATGAAGAGAGGCCAACACGGGTGAGATATGCTCTCTCCTGCTAGTCCCCGTCAGTACTCTAGCTGCAGCATTCTGAACCAACTGAAGGCTTTTTAGGGAACTTTTAGGACAACCTGATAATAATGAATTACAATAGTCCAGCCTAGAGGAAATAAATGCATGAATTAATTTTTCAGCATCACTCTGAGACAAGACCTTTCTGATTTTAGAGATATTGCGTAAATGCAAAAAGGCAGTCCTACATATTTGTTTAATATGCGCTTTGAATGACATATCCTGATCAAAAATGACTCCAAGATTTCTCACAGTATTACTAGAGATCAGGGAAATGCCATCCAGAGTAACGATCTGGTTAGACACCATGCTTCTAAGATTTGTGGGGCCAAGTACAATAACTTCAGTTTTATCTGAGTTTAAAAGCAGGAAATTAGAGGTCATCCATGTCTTTATGTCTGTAAGACAATCCTGCAGTTTAGCTAATTGGTGTGTATCCTCTGGCTTCATGGATAGATAAAGCTGGGTATCATCTGCGTAACAATGAAAATTTAAGCAATACCGTCTAATAATACTGCCTAAGGGAAGCATGTATAAAGTGAATAAAATTGGTCCTAGCACAGAACCTTGTGGAACTCCATAATTAACTTTAGTCTGTGAAGAAGATTCCCCATTTACATGAACAAACTGTAATCTATTAGACAAATATGATTCAAACCACCGCAGCGCAGTGCCTTTAATACCTATGACATCAGAAGTGAAATGAAGTGTCTAGTATTTACAGAAAGTGTGCAATAATTATTTAAACAAAACTGGGCAGGTGCATAAATTTGGGCACCCTTGTCATTTTATTGATTTGAATACATTCAGCACTATTTGTTGTGAAAGTGTAGTGACACGGACCCACAACAGGGGGCGCAAATGAACGGTCAATAGATGAGCCAAAAATTAACAATTTAATGTTGTGAAGGAGCACAACGAACATACAGACAATCTCAGAATAAGATTACAGTCAATCCACAAAGGTGACGTGTGGGCAGGCTCGAGGATAGAAGACGTCTGTCCTGAGAAGAGCCGGAACCACACGATTTCCACCGCCACCGAACCTGGTGAATACTGGAGCCGCCAAGTCCCGAATTCCCAGGTGATCACCATCCCCGACTGTCGGATCTGGTACTGCTGGCGAGAACAAAGACAGTCAAGTGTAGGTGTGTGCACACCCAGTAACAACAACGGTGGGAATGCCACCTCCACCTCTCACTCAGAAAACAGGTATGTGCAGCAGTTGAGAGTACTTATCACAGAATAGCGTGGGGAGCGAAGACGTCAGCTCTCCACGTCTCTCACACTCAGACTCCGGCTGCGAGCACTCACGGAACTGACTGCAAACACTGTGTAACAAACACTTGTCAGAAAAGACAAAAGCAACGGCTGAGAGTTTTACCTCCAATGAAGTACGATATCTCGGCGATGAGGTGGAGATGACGTCTGGGTTTTATGGAGTGCGATGATGAAGAATGAGTGACAGCTGTCAGGAATTAATGAGTGACAGCTGTCACTCCCGGCTGTGTCCGTGGTGGCAGCGCCCTCTCGTGCCTGAAGCCCGCACTTCAGGCAGGGCGCCCTTTGGTGGTGGGCCAGCAGTACCTCCTCTTCTGGAGGCCCACACAACACTATTTATTGGAACAAAATTGGTTTGGTAAGCTCATTGACCCTTGACCTCCTTACACAGGTGAATCCAATCATGAGAAAGGGTATTTAAGGTGGCCATTTGCAAATGTTTCCCCTCTTTGCATCTCTTCCAATGAGTGGCAATATGGGAGCCTTTAAACAACTCTCAAATGACCTGAAAACAAAGATTGTTCAACATCATTGTTTAGGGGAAGGATACAAAAAGCTATCTCAGAGATTTCAGCTCTCAAGTTTCCATTGTGAGGAATATAGTGAGGAAACGGAAGACCACAGGCACAGTACTAGTTACGGCCTGAAGTGGCAGGCCAAGAAAAATCTCAGATAAGCTGAAGTGAAGGATGGTGAGAACAGTCATAGTCAACCCACAGACCTGCTCCAAAGACCTACAACATGATCTTGCCACAGATAGTGTCTCTGTGCATCATTCAACTACACAGCAGACTTTGCACAAAGAGATGATGTAATGCAGAGGAAGCTTTTTCTGCGTACACGCCACAAACATAGTCACTTGAGGAATGCTAAAGCACATTTAGACAAGGCAACTTCATTTTGGAATAGGGTGCTGTGGACTGATCAAACTAAAATTGAGTTATTTGGACATAACAAGGGGTGGTATGCATGGATGAAAAAGAACACAGCATTCCAAGAAAAACACTTGCTACCTACAGTAAAATTTGAAGGTGGGTCCACCAGGTGCTGTGTGACTGTGTGGCCAGTGCAGGTCCTGGGAATCTTGTTAAAATTCAGGGTCACATGGATTCCAGTCAATATCAGCAGATTCTTGAGAACAATGTTCATGAATCAGTGACAAAGTTGAAGTTGTGCCAGGGCTGGATCTTTCAACAAGACAATGACCCTAAACACTGCTCAAAATCTAAGGTATTCATGCAGAGGAACAAGTACAACATTCTGGAATGGCCATCTCAGTCCCCAGACCCGAATATTATTGAAAATCTGTTTTGTGATTTTAAGCGGGCTGTCCATGCTCGGAAACCAACAAACCTGAGATGTTTTGTAAAGAAGAATGGTCCAAAATACCTTCAACCAGACTCTCACTGGAAGCTATAGGAAGCGTTTAGAGTTAAGGGCCTTTCACACTAAATACGTCAGATGTGTCAAATGCATCAAAAATCTGTCTAAAAAGCATTATTTTCAATGAGACGTGTTGCTTTTTAGATGCGTCAGATGCGTTGCGTCAAAAGCCGAGCTAAACCGACGCTTCTGACGGGAGCGCGCATTGCCGCTTGTCGGCAGGCTGACGTGGTCAAAGTTCAATCCAATCCAACTTTTGATGCTCTGAGCTGTGACATACCTTTGCGTTGTCCAATAGGAACGACGCGTCGGGCCAAAACACAAGACTAGTGGCAGAAACCACTGATCTCTACAAAACGGATTGGTACAGAAACCACTGATCTCTACAAAATGGATCTGTGCAGAAACTACTGATCTGTGCAAAACATACGTGCCACAGGACTGCTCATTTCTGGAGCAGTTTTCTGAAGAAAAATCCTTCAAAATTTTTTTTGTTTGTTACCTCAGAATTTCTGATTACTGTTAAAAAAAACTGTTGAAACCCAGCCTTAACCGGGGAGGGGGTCTGAGACACGCTTTGTCCTCTGTTTACAATGGGGTACTCAGGTCAAAGCAGTTTCAGTCTTTTGTTCATGGTAATGAGTCATTCGCGTCATCAGGAGAGTCGTCAAGGGAGCAGTCAGGAGAGGCGTCCTTCAGAAGCTGTCCATCATTAGGAGGGACAGCTGCCCTGTCATTAGAAGGGTGCTAACTAGAGCACAATAGGTGCTAATTATAGCTATTGTTTAGTCACTAGCCTATAGCAGTCTGCCTCTCGGTAGGAGGGGTCTGGTTAGGTTTAGAACTCCAGCTTTTGTGACTTCTGTTTATTCTTCTCTACAAGAGTCAAGACAGAAGTCAGACTACCAGAGCAAGAATTTTAGCTGAGGAAGCTTCTGCGATTTGAAGCAAAACGTCCTCGCGTCAAGCAACCCAGTCCAGTCGAAGATTCAAGCTTCTCTACTATGGAAACCACCTGGACAACTGAGAGCCTACACAGAAACATTGCAACCAACTGTGGGCATGAGGCCCTGGCACTGGTACGTAAGCTGGAAAAGACTGCTGAAAAGATAGCTAACTTTAGAAACCACTTAAGATTTAACCTGAGATGCAAACAAAACAATGTTATTCCCAAATGCATGAAGCAAAAGGCATTAGAAGCAGGTCACACAGCAGAAAAGATCCAGCACAGTTAAATTAGGAGGATTTTGGGTCTTAGAATTAGAAGGCTTCATTTTAAAATATTAGATCTCCTCCAAAATTATCTTGATAGTCTTTACAAAAGGTTAGAAACTTTAGTGGGGGAAGAGGCCCATAATAAGATCACAAAGTTCATAGTCAAAATTCAAATGGCTGAGCATTTAAAAAGCAAGGAGCAGCAAATCAGGAAGTTTCACAACCTTTTGGTGCAGAAAAGGCGTACTTTCAGTGGGAGTAGTTTTAAAGATACACCCAGACAAATTAGTGACAACACGGAAAACTGGGTAAAGAATCTCTCCGACAGGATTCTTACACAAACAGAAAAGGATGTGCTTGCAAAAGGACTAAATTTCTCAGTGACCCCTAAACATATACTGACAGTAGATTACATCACTGCAGTAGAGTCAGCCATTAAACATAACAGTTTGTCAGAGTCAGAAGCTGGGGACCTCCGACTAAGAGTCACAGCAGTGCTGAACAGTGCTAAGTCTCCTCCGCCCAACATCACAGGAGAAGAACGGAAAGCTTTGTCAGCACTGCAGAAGGACCAAAGCATCCTTATCCTGCCAGCAGATAAAGGCAGATGCACGGTGGTCCTGAACACATCGGACTACGAGGCCAAGATCAACAACTTGCTCAGTGACTCCAATACATACGAACGTCTGAAGAGAGACCCCACAAGCAGCTATAAGAAGAAAATCATTAGCTACCTCCAAAACCTGGACAAAGAGGGACTCATCGACAGGCAGGCATACTACAGACTGTACCCTGGGGATGCAACTCCATGCATCTATGGACTGCCCAAAATCCACAAACAGGACGTGCCACTCAGGCCTATTGTATGTAGCACAGATTCCATCACGTACAATTTGGCCAAACACCTCAAGTGGATTTTGGCTCCTCTAGTGGGTAACTCAGACTACCATGTGGAGAACACACAAGATTTTGTGAACAAGATCAAGGACCTGCAGCTGGAGGCAGATGAAACTATGGTGTCATTTGATGTGACATCGTTGTTCACCTGCATCCCCACCGCTGAGGCCGTCTCAGCTGTGAGGCAGAGACAGCTGGAGGATGTGTCTCTACTTGAAAGGACCAAACTCACACCAGACCACATCTGCCAACTCTTGGAGATCTGTCTTAACACCATGTATTTCCTGTTTAGGGGGAATTACTACAGGCAGATCCATGGTTGTGCAATGGGGTCTCCGGTATCCCCCATTGTGGCCAATCTGTACATGGAGCGAGTGGAGAAGACAGCCTTGACGTCTTTCACGGGCATCCCTCCCAGTCACTGGTTCAAATATGTCGATGACACATGGGTTAAAATCAAGCAACAGGAGGTTGAGGACTTTACAGAACACATCAACTCGGTGGACTCCAATATCAAGTTCACACGTGAGGATGCCAGAAACAACCATTTAGCCTTCTTGGACTGTGATGTTACGACTGGAGAGAACAGGCAGCTCCATACAGGGGTTTACAGAAAACCAACTCACACTGACCAATATCTGCTCTTTGGCTCAGGGGGTGGTTTGAGACACGCTTTGTCCCCTGTTTACAATGGGGTACTCAGGTCAAAGCAGTTTCAGTCTGTTGTTCATGGTAATGAGTCATTCACGTCATCAGGAGAGTCATCAAGTGAGCCAGCAGGAGAGGCGTCCATCCCATCATTAGGAGAGACAGCTGCCCTGTCATTAGGAGGGTGCTAACTAGAGCACAATAGGTGCTAATTAGAGCTATTGTTTAGTCACTAGCCTATAGCAGTCTGCCTCTCGGTAAGAGGGGTCTGATTAGGTTTAAAACTCCAGCTTTTGTGGCTTCTGTTTATTCTTCTCTACAAGAGTCAAGACAGAAGTCAGACTACCAGAGCAAGAATTTTAGCTGAGGAAGCTTCTGCGATTTGAAGCGAAACGTCCTCGCGTCAAGCAACCCAGTCCAGTCGAAGATTCAAGCTTCTCTACTATCTGGAAATATGTCCAAAAATCACATTTCATGGCTACAAATGCCTCTGACCAAAAATGTGGTTGGACAGAATCATCATACAACTGGCTTTTCCCACACAGAGCTCTGTTAAGTCTGCAAAAAGGCTCCAACTACCGTTCATTCTGCACCATGTGGTGCAAGGTGGGGGAAAGATTGAGGGGGAGTGGCCGAGGAGGGAAGCTTTGTTTGCATCTGAAAGTGTTTCACATGTTCACCATTTCATGACAGAAAAAAAAAACATTCATAGCGTCTTTAAGGTCTCAGGAAGGTCAGCTGGTTACAGTTTAGCATCTTCCCAGATGCCTCAGACACCCTCAGGAAAAGTCTGAAAATTTAACTGTGAATTCATGATTAATGTGACATTTAAACTTTTCATTTAGAGGCTGAGCTTAAGTATAAATAAATAAATAAAAATACATGTCACTCAGATTTGCAGCCATGGGCTGCCCTATCATTCTAAGATAATTAGAACTCATTGAGGTGCGTTTGATTTGAGGTCTGTTTAACTGAATGATCGAAGTGACTTCACAACATTACACTACAATATTATCTACGACTCCACTATACTTCCTGCTCTCCTAAATCCTAATTACCCTCAACAATGAGACAAAACAGGAGTATTTCATAAGGTCTCACTGAATTTTTTTAATTTATTCTGAAGCAAACTTACAGATATTTATTTGCAGACCACATCAGTTTGTTCTGAGAGACTTGGTAATGTGCATAAATTCAGACAGATGCACATTCAAATAAATGAGCACATTTAATGAAGAAAACATCATCCATTACTGAACACCGCGCACTCTGCGCCGCTGTCTGTCACAGAACCAACAGAGTGCAGTACTCCTGTATATGTTGTTATAAAATACCACCAACAGCTCTGAGGGAACATTGTGAAATGACACACAGGAACATGGCAGCATTTAAATTTTGCAAACAACAAGAAGTCATTTAGAACAGCCATCACTTCAAATGGACTTATCAGGCTGCAGAATATGAATAAAAATTCAAATGAGATGCTGCACAACAAAATGACACAGCACATGTCATGCACACACACAACCTGCAAAGGGGCTGTGTAGTCTGGAGACAAACATATTTTGAGACAATCAGTGATCCATTCGGCCGTGTCGGTGTCTGTCTGACGGTCTGCAAGACAAACCAAGAACTCAAATATGAAATACACAAAAACTAGTTTTTGCAACATCCACATACAGACAAGTCTACATTCTAAGAGGCAGCTGTGTGTGTGTGTGTGTGTGTGTGTGTGTGTGTGTGTGTGTGTGTGTGTGTGTGTGTGTGTGTGTGTGTGTGTGTGTGTGTGTGTGTGTGTGTGTGTGTGTGTGTGTGTGTGTGTGTGTCCCTCTCCTGTCCAAACCACTTCGGAATTGAGCCAATCTTGGCACGCATATACTTTGACGACTTACAGGGAGTGACACAGGCTATTGTGCACTTTAGTGCTACCTGTTGTTGTTGTTGTTTTTAAAGAGACAATTTTGTGCTGCAGAATTGAGCCAATCTTGGCACACACATATTTTGACATATGGGGAGTGACAAATTAAGTGTAATAATATGAAATGACACAGGAAAAAAGTATTGAACACGTGAAAGGGAAGTGTAAAAAGCCATGGAAAGGCAAGACACCGGCTGAAATCTTTCAGAAATTAGAAAGCAATCCTTCCCTTTGTCAGTGCAAATTAATATCAACTGTATCAGGTGTATGTTGATTAATGTAATGTGTGGTTGTAAACTGGAGGCTACATGGATTCCTGTTAGGATGATAATCAGAGTTTCTAACTGGTTGGCCAGTAAAATGTGTGAATAAAACCTACATTGATGCTGAAAGGCCTTACATTGTGGGTACCTCCAACAAATACACGGGAGGTGTGGATTTGTTGGACTCGTTTACAGCAAAATATAAGTTCGTCCTGAAATCCCCAGGGTTAAACTCACCAGCAACCACATCATGACTACTGCAAGACTTCAAAACAACACTCCCTACCCTTCTGTAATATGCAAGGAAGCAGTAAGACCACGACAGGAAGTCCTGCAGTGTGACAGTTGCTCTGTCTGGCAGCACAGAACATGCAACTCTGGTAAGCACAAATTCAGATGACTTCATCCCACCAGTTCCATCAGACTCCTTTAATGTCAGCCTGCCTGTGGATGAAGTCAACCCAGTTGAAGAGACATCACTCACTGATGAACCCATTCCTGATAACATCATGGCTGAAGGCCCAAAAACTTACCAGATCATCGACAGAGGCTCACAGAAGGGAGGTGATCTTCTCACAGACAGCCTTGGATTCCAAAACGTCAAGAAGAGAACAACTTCTGTATCAACATCATGGATCTGCAGTGTCCATACTATGGACATCCTGTGCTTTGCCAGGGTCAGTCAGCAAGGTCAAAGCAGCAGCTAGGAATGACATCTTCAAATCTTCAGGGAAGATTTTCTCAAATGCACTTTTGACACAAATCAACTTTGGTTTCACTAAAGCAGTTCTGTTCATGTCCAGAGTCTCATCTCATTATTTTTGGAAGTTTGAGAGAGAAATGGCTGACCAATTTCAATTCAATTTATTCAACTTATAGAGGGCCAAATCACAGCTTCACAGCAAACAACTCCAAAAAACAAAACGGACCAAAAGATCAAACAGCATAATTAAAAGATTAAAAGCACAATAAGAGTAAAAACAAATAAAAACATAATAACACAATATGCTAAGCATATAAAAGAGAAAACAAATGAGTCTTCAATCTGGACTTGAAAGTCTCCACAGAGTCTGACTCCCTATCTGACGCAAGGAGATCATTCCACAGAACAGAGGCATGAAAACAGAAAGCTCTATGACCCACACACTTTTTATTCACCTAGGGACACAAAGTAATCCTGCGTCCTGTGAAGGCAAAGCCCGGGGCGGTACGTAGGGTTTAAGTAGATCAGCGAAATAGGGTGGTCCCAGTCTGTGAACAGTTTTACAGGCTAGTAACAGAACCTTTAAAATCTGAGCTCACAGAGACAGGAAGCCAGTTAAGAGATGCCAAAATGGGAATATGGTGGTCAAACTTTCTGCTCCATGTCAAGAGTCTGGCAGCAGCATTTTGAACCAGTTGATGACCCCTAATTCTGTACTGCAGCAATCCAGAAAATAGGACATTGCAGTAGTCCAATCTTGAAGAAACAAATGTATGAATTAGGGTCTCAGCATCACCCATAGACAGGATGGGATGAATCTTCACTATATTTTGCAGGTGGAAGAAAGCAGCCCTCGTAATATCTCTAATGTGGAGGTCAAAGGACAACATAGGATCAAAAATTACCCCACGGTTCCTCACTTTGTCTGTATGATGTATGACACACGACCATAGCCTAAGCACTAGCTGGTCAAATTGATGCCAATGTCTCACTGGACCAAGAACCATCATTTCAGTCTTATCAGAATTGTAAAGTAGGAAGTTACTAGACATCAAGCTTCTCACTGATGCAAGGTAATCTTCTAAAGATTTTATGTGAATGACATTACCAGCAGTTATCAGCATGTACAATTAAGTATCATCAGCAGAGCAATGAAGGCAATCCCAAAACGCCGCAGAGACTGAAGCACACCTGATTGCCAGTGAACAGCACGCTGAGAGACTGAAATGAAAATGTTGGATGATATGGAGTTCCACCACAAGACTGTGGTGGTGACAGGCTGCGTTAGGCTTACAGGCACAGAGTGACTACTATTATTATTAAATTCTTTTTATTGAATTTTCAAAAGGTTTTTCAAAACCTATACAATACATACAAACACAAAACAAATGGAATACGGGCACAAAAATACAAATGTTTCTGAAGTGGTTCAAACGAAAAAAAAAATGTTAAATATTAGTTGTCAGACCCATGAAAAGATGCATTTTAGTATATCAATACTGGCTGCTTGCAGGAATGAAAAAAAAAATTAAAAGAAACTACAGATCAGATTTGAAATAAAGAAGAAATGGCTGCCAAATCTTGTAGTACTTTTGCTCTGATCCATTCATAGTATACCTAAAGTGTTCAAGTTTCAGATGAGACATAATATCTTCAACCAAATGTTTAAAAGATGGTGCAGTTGCATTTTTCCAACCAAACAGTATTATGCGTCTTGCAAGCAATGTCATGAAGGCTATTGGATCTGCTTGATGGGGGGGTCACTGACACATTTGGAGGAACAATCCCACACAAAACAGTAGCTGAGTTTGGCAAAATATTTCTTTTACACATATGTGAAATTACCTTAAATATTTTCTCCCAATATTTGCTTAGCTTTGGACAGAGCCAAAACATATGACTAAGATTGGCTGAATTATGCCCACAACGCCTACAGGAAGGATCAGCCTCAGGGTAAAGTCTGGCTATCTTACTTGGTGACATATGTAACCTGTGCAGTACCTTAAACTGTAGTAAACCATGCCTAACACAAATAGATGTGGAATTAATTTTTGAAATGGCTTTTTGCCAGGTATTTTCGGTTAAGTGTTCACCACGTTCTTCTTCCCATTGAGTTTTTAGGTGGACAAGGGATGGGGACGCTTCACATTGTATTTTATTATAAATGACTGACATCAGACCCTTCTCAAATGGATCCAAGTCGAAGCACTCATCAAGCCATGATTTTGAAGGCATGGTTAATGAAAAGAACTTCTTAACAAAACTACGTAATTGAAGGTATTTGAAAAAGACTGTTTGTGGGATGTCAAAGTCAGTCTTTAGCTGTTCAAAAGATATAAATATATTATTTTGGAATAAATCTTTGACACATCTTAGTCCTCTTCTATGCCATTGTTGATAAGATGGGTCAATTAAGGAAGGTGTGTAGTTGATATTTTGCTGAATAGGGGCTGAGATTAGGGACTGTCGGAGTTTAAAATGGGTTCTAAATTGAGACCATATTTTTAAAGTACCCTGGACAATAACATTGTTAGTCAGCATGCGCTTACTCAATGGAAGTGGACTACATAAGAGGGACGAGAGTGAGACCGGGTTACAAGAGTGTTGCTCTAGGTGCACCCATGATGGAGATTCAGCACCCAATCCATCTGCGGCCCAAAACAGAAGTTTGTGGATATTAGTTGCCCAATAGTAATATAGAAAATTAGGTAGAGATAGCCCACCATCCTCCTTCAATCTTTCTAGAAATTCCTTTCTGATTCGGGGAATATTTTTATTCCAGATGAACATGGACACATGCTTATTTAGTTCTTTAAAGAAGGCTTTAGGAATGAATCCTGGTATCGTTTGAAATAAATATAGAAGTCTAGGCATGACTATCATTTTAACAGAATTGATTCTTCCTGCCAGTGATAGGGGAAGTGTTGACCATTTATCCATGTCTTGCCTAGCTTTTTCCAGAGCTTTTGTGAAATTAGTTTCATATAATAAATGATAATTGTAGGTAACAGATACAATTAGGTAATTAAAGGCGTCCTTGTTAATTGTAAAGGGGAAGCCCTGGAAATTTAATTGTTGAGCTTTTTTGTTTATTGGGAAGAGTATACTTTTAGTCATGTTTAATTTATACCCCGATACTTGCCCAAATCTGTTTATGAGTTCAAGAGCAACAGGAATAGCAGCGTGTGGGTCGGACAAAAAAGAGAAGGAGATCATCAGCATATAGGGCTAATTTATGAATTTGTCCTCCTCTCTGAATCCCAGCCAACTGCACAGACTCCCTAATCATAATTGCCAGAGGTTCAATAGAAATATCAAACAAGATTGGGCTCAATGGGCAACCCTGTCTTGTCCCACGAGTGAGGGGAAAGAAGTCAGACACAATTTTGTTTGTTCTGATAGATGCCAGAGGTGTCGAATATAAGATATTGATCCAAGAACAAAAATTAGGACCAAATCCCATATTTTTTAGTGTAGTAAATAAAAAATTGTATTCAACCCTATCAAACACTTTTTGCGCATCTAGGGAGATCACTATTTCTGGAACTGCTTCATTGCGTTGATAGATAACATTGAATACCCGTCGGAGATTACTTGATATTTGCCTTCCCACCACAAACCCAGTTTGATCTGGGTGTACCAATTTTGGAAGAACAGTCTCAAGTCTTCCTGCCAACACCTTTGCTAATATTTTATAGTCACAGTTGAGAAGACTAATGGGACGGTATGATTCGCAAAGCAGTGGATCTTTAGATTTTTTTCAATAATAGTGAAATTAAAGCTTGTGTCATTGTTGTGGGAAGAGCTTGTTTGACCAATATTTTTCTGAAAACATTTAACATCAGAGGGACTAATTTGAGGGCAAATGTTTTAAAAAGATTCTATTGGCTAACCGTCTGGGCCAGGACTTTTTTGAGACCTCATCTTTTTGATGGCATTGCTTATTTCTAATAGTGATATGTCTGACTCTAGCCTATGTCTGTCTGTATCTTCTACAGTGGGCAATGATAGTTCATTGAAAAAATTCTCTATCAGTGTTATATCATTGGTTTCGGAGGTGTATAGTTTTTCATAGTATGATTTAAATTATAAATTAATTTTTTTCTGGTCAGTATGTACATGTCCATGTTCATCTTTAATTGCAGTTATAAAGCCAGCTGTTGTTGATTGTTTTAATTGGTGTGACAGAAGCTTGCTGGCTCGGTCTCCATGTTCATAGTATGAGATGAAGCTCAATAGCTTTAACGTTGGTGACCTCATCAAGTTCACTCTGGAGTAGAGTTCTCTTTTTATAAAGATCTTCAGAAGGTAATATCGAGTGTAGTTGATCGATTTCTTTAATGCAATCAATTAATTCTGAGGCTCGTTTAGTTCTTTTTTTATTCTCCCCTGCAACAAAAGAGATTATTTGTCCCCTTAGATAAGCTTTTAGGGTTTCCCAGAGTATAGAATAACTTATCTCTGGGGATTCATTAAACTCCATGAAGAGATCTATTTGCGAATTCATGAATTCAACAAACCTCTGGTTTGACAACAATCTGGAATTAAGTCTCCATGGAAAGGATGAGGTCACATTATCTCAATCAATCAATCAATCAATTTTTTTTTATATAGCGCCAAATCACAACAAACAGTTGCACCAAGGCACTTTATATTGTAAGGCAAGGCCATACAATAATTATGTAAAACCCCAACGGTCAAAACGACCCCCTGTGAGCAAGCACTTGGCTACAGTGGGAAGGAAAAACTCCCTTTTAACAGGAAGAAACCTCCAGCAGAACCAGGCTCAGGGAGGTCTTCTGCTGGGACTGGTTGGGGCTGAGGGAGAGAACCAGGAAAAAGACATGCTGTGGAGGGGAGCAGAGATCGATCACTAATGATTAAATGCAGAGTGGTGCATACAGAGCAAAAAGAGAAAGAAACACTCAGTGCATCATGGGAACCCCCCAGCAGTCTACGTCTATAGCAGCATAACTAAGGGATGGTTCAGGGTCACCCGATCCAGCCCTAACTATAAGCTTTAGCAAAAAGGAAAGTTTTAAGCCTAATCTTAAAAGTAGAGAGGGTGTCTGTCTCCCTGATCTGAATTGGGAGCTGGTTCCACAGGAGAGGAGCCTGAAAGCTGAAGGCTCTGCCTCCCATTCTACTCTTACAAACCCTAGGAACTACAAGTAAGCCTGCAGTCTGAGAGCGAAGCGCTCTATTGGGGTGATATGGTACTACGAGGTCCCTAAGATAAGATGGGACCTGATTATTCAAAACCTTATAAGTAAGAAGAAGAATTTTAAATTCTATTCTAGAATTAACAGGAAGCCAATGAAGAGAGGCCAATATGGGTGAGATATGCTCTCTCCTTCTAGTCCCCGTCAGGACTCTAGCTGCAGCATTTTGAATTAACTGAAGGCTTTTTAGGGAACTTTTAGGACAACCTGATAATAATGAATTACAATAGTCCAGCCTAGAGGAAATAAATGCATGAATTAGTTTTTCAGCATCACTCTGAGACAAGACCTTTCTGATTTTAGAGATATTGCGTAAATGCAAAAAAGCAGTCCTACATATTTGTTTAATATGCGCTTTGTATGACATATCCTGATCAAAAATGACTCCAAGATTTCTCACAGTATTACTAGAGGCCAGGGCAATGCCATCCAGAGTAAGGATCTGGTTAGACACCATGTTTCTAAGATTTGTGGGGCCAAGTACAATAACTTCAGTTTTATCTGAGTTTAAAAGCAGGAAATTAGAGGTCATCCATGTCTTTATGTCTGTAAGACAATCCTGCAGTTTAGCTAATTGGTGTGTGTCCTCTGGCTTCATGGATAGATAAAGCTGGGTATCATCTGCGTAACAATGAAAATTTAAGCAATACCCTCTAATAATACTACCTAAGGGAAGCATGTATAAAGTGAATAAAATTGGTCCTAGCACAGAACCTTGTGGAACTCCATAATTAACCCTAGTCTGTGAAGAAGATTCCCCATGTACATGAACAAATTGTAATCTATTAGACAAATATGATTCAAACCACCGCAGCGCAGTGCCTTTAATACCTATGGCATGCTCTAATCTCTGTAATAAAATGTTATGGTCAACAGTATCAAAAGCAGCACTGAGGTCTAACAGAACAAGCACAGAGATGAGTCCACTGTCCGAGGCCATAAGAAGATCATTTGTAACCTTCACTAATGCTGTTTCTGTACTATGATGAATTCTAAAACCTGACTGAAACTCTTCAAATAGACCATTCCTCTGCAGATGATCAGTTAGCTGTTTTACAACTACCCTTTCAAGAATTTTTGAGAGAAAAGGAAGGTTGGAGATTGGCCTATAATTAGCTAAGATAGCTGGGTCAAGTGATGGCTTTTTAAGTAATGGTTTAATTACTGCCACCTTAAAAGCCTGTGGTACATAGCCAACTAACAAAGATAGATTGATCATATTTAAGATCGAAGCATTAAATAATGGTAGGGCTTCCTTGAGCAGCCTGGTAGGAATGGGGTCTAATAAACATGTTGATGGTTTGGATGAAGTAACTAATGAAAATAACTCAGACAGAACAATCGGAGAGAATGAGTCTAACCAAATACCGGCATCACTGAAAGCAGCCAAAGATAACGATACGTCTTTGGGATGGTTATGAGTAATTTTTTCTCTAATAGTTAAAATTTTGTTAGCAAAGAAAGTCATGAAGTCATTACTAGTTAAAGTTAATGGAATACTCAGCTCAATAGAGCTCTGACTCTTTGTCAGCCTGGCTACAGTGCTGAAAAGAAACCTGGGGTTGTTCTTATTTTCTTCAATTAGTGATGAGTAGAAAGATGTCCTAGCTTTACGGAGGGCTTTTTTTTATAGAGCAACAGACTCTTTTTCCAGGCTAAGTGAAGATCTACTAAATTAGTGAGACGCCATTTCCTCTCCAACTTACAGGTTATCTGCTTTAAGCTACGAGTTTGTGAGTTATACCACGGAGTCAGGCACTTCTGATTTAAAGCTCTCTTTTTCAGAGGAGCTACAGCATCCAAAGTTGTCTTCAATGAGGATGTAAAACTATTGACGAGATACTCTATCTCACTTACAGAGTTTAGGTAGCTACTCTGCACTGTGTTGGTATATGGCATTAGATAACATAAAGAAGGAATCATATCCTTAAACCTAGTTACAGCGCTTTCTGAAAGACTTCTAGTGTAATGAAACTTATTCCCCACTGCTGGGTAGTCCATCAGAGTAAATGTAAATGTTATTAAGAAATGATCAGACAGCAGGGAGTTTTCAGGGAATACTGTTAAGTCTTCAATTTCCATACCATAAGTCAGAACAAGATCTAAGATATGATTAAAGTGGTGGGTGGACTCATTTACTTTTTGAGCAAAGCCAATAGAGTCTAATAATAGATTAAATGCAGTGTTGAGGCTGTCATTCTCAGCATCTGTGTGGATGTTAAAATCGCCCACTATAATTATCTTATCTGAGCTAAGCACTAAGTCAGACAAAAGGTCTGAAAATTCACAGAGAAACTCACAGTAACGACCAGGTGGACGATAGATAATAACAAATAAAACTGGTTTTTGGGACTTCCAATTTGGATGGACAAGACTAAGAGTCAAGCTTTCAATTGAATTAAAGCTCTGTCTGGGTTTTTGATTAATTAATAAGCTGGAATGGAAGATTGCTGCTAATCCTCCGCCTCGGCCCGTGCTACGAGCGTTCTGACAGTTAGTGTGACTCGGGGGTGTTGACTCATTTAAACTAACATATTCATCCTGCTGTAACCAGGTTTCTGTAAGGCAGAATAAATCAATATGTTGATCAATTATTATATCATTTACCAACAGGGACTTAGAAGAGAGAGACCTAATGTTTAATAAACCACATTTAACTGTTTTAGTCTGTGGTGCAGTTGAAGGTGCTATATTATTTTTTCTTTTTGAATTTTTATGCTTAAATAGATTTTTGCTGGTTATTGGTAGTCTGGGAGCAGGCACCGTCTCTACGGGGATGGGGTAATGAGGGGATGGCAGGGGGAGAGAAGCTGCAGAGAGGAGTGTAAGACTACAACTCTGCTTCCTGGTCCCAACCCTGGATATTATCTGGAAAATTAATTTTCAAAATCACAGCTGCATGATCAGAAATCACAATGCTGCCATATTCTATGTTAGAAATCAAGGGTAGTAATTTTTGGTCAACAAGAAAATAATAAATTCTAGAATAGCTTTGGTGCACTGGGGAGAAGAAGGAGAATTGTTTAGATGTTGGGTGCTTGAATCTCCACGGGTCTATTATTCCATAAGCATCTAAGAACTCATTAATACATTGGGCTGATTTGTTTGGTGTGATAACTTTAGGGCTGGAGCAGTCCAAAATTGGGTGTAAGGCACAATTCAGGTCCACAGCTAGTATTAGGTCATGTGAATCAAGATCTGATAGGAGGGAGAATAAGCTTATAAAAAAATTTGCATTATCCCAATTTGGGGCGTAGACATTTGCCAGAATAACAGGTCTATTAAATAATTTTCCTTGCGTAATAACATCTTATGGTTTTGGTCTCCATATACTGTACATCTCTGTGGAGCAAAATAGCTACTCCTCTGCTCTTACTGTTAAAATTTGAGTGAAAACACTGAGTGAACCCTCCTCTAAGAAGTCTAGAATTATCCTTGTTCAACAAATTTGTCTCCTGCAAGTAAACAATGTAACTGTGTAATTTACTCAAATGTGAAAATATTTTGTTGTGTTTGATTGGGTGATTCAGTCCACGAACATTCCAGCTGACCACAGTGGTAGGAGTTACACTTTTACCAGACAACATTGTGACAGTTCAATGTAAGGGCATTGACGATGGGTAAATAAGAAAGTGTAAAAAAGTAGCATCTGCAATTAAAAAAAAAAAAAAAGAGCACCTGTCTTCCAAAACATACAAAACAAACACCCCAAAACAAAAAAAAAAAAAAATCAGGTCTAGTCCTAGAGATGGACCGAAATACTTCCCGTGTATAAACTCTAAATCACACTCCATAACAAGTAACAAAATGCTTACCATGTCACCCAATACAGGGACAGATTGTAGCCTTATTAGCCATATTATTAATAATTACATTATTAAATTACTATTACTTTAATCATTAATGTATAATGTAATTTTAATGTAACTTCGACAACAACAATAATGTTAATAAAAAGGTAGACATCCTTCTTGACCAGGAAGGTGAAATGCTAATAAAAATATAGCTACTCTAATGGAACCGGGCACTAAATAAAAATATATATTGCTATACATACATGTAGAGCCCAACCAACAACATTAAATATTAATTCAGCAGTCAATTTCACCTGGCCATGGATAATAGGAAACTAAGGTGCATTAAAACAAAGCCAAAGTAGTTGGAAATTTCACCTTTTGTCCCAGTCAAGCAGTCTTGCATTCTTTCAGGACAAATTCCTTTGCTGTCTTGGGGTCTTTGAATCTGCTTTCACGGCCATCCGACGTAGTGATCCTTAGTATGGCAGGGTACATTAAGCCGTAGCGGACTCCCACACAGCCGCGAAGCAGATTCCTCACTTCTGTTAATGCTGTGCACTGTTTACTCACGGCCTGAGTGAAGTCGGGCAGGACCCGAATGCGATCTCCATCCGCGGTCGTTATCACTCCAGCCTCCGTGGCCTTCTTCAGAAGCATTTCTTTCTCAGTGAAATAGTGGCATTTGATCACGAAAGCACGCGGAGGGGAGTCATCGTTAGTTGGTCTCGCCCGGGTGGTCCTGTGTGCTCTGTCCAGACACGGCAGCTTATCCAGACCCAGTGACTGTTTGAGCATGGCGGCTATGTATTCGGACGGATGTTTGCCGTGTTCCCGGCCCTCTCTGACCCCGGTCACGCGGAGGTTCGAGCGGCGAGAACGGGCTTCCAAATCTTCACATTTGGCCTTAAGTGTAGCAAGATCCTTCTTCATTCTTAGTACATCAGATTCCAAACTTGTGATAATGTCCGAGTGCGCACTCACTCCTATTTCCAGCTCCTATTTCCAGACTCTCGGTGCTATCCAGCCTCGTGTTGATTTTCTCAACGACATTACACAGCTCTACCTGGGTTTCAGTTGCTTTCTCATCTATTTTCTTGAACAGTTCTTGTTTCAGTACGACAATAGCATTAAGAATTTGATGGTCGCTGGTGCTCGTTGTGCCCTGGTCTGAGCAGGCTGGGACAGGTATGCTAGTGTTAGCATTAGCTTCAACTCGAGGCTCGTCCTCCACAACTTGTTGTTCAGGCTTGTTTGGTGTTTTTTTAGGCATCACGAACGTATATCAGATACACCACAGCTTCAGATTTCCGCTCAAAACGTTATTGTTGAAATTTTTAAAGCCAAGTGACGTTAAAAGAGAATGTCCCTGTATGGAGCTCAACATAACACGTCTTTACATGGTGCTGCCTCACCAGAAGTCTCCAGGCACAGAGTGACTAGACACAACTGCAGGACTCAGAGACAAAGGTTGGAGTAAGAAAAGGCTTTATCTTGTAAACAGACTCAGGTTTGATACACGGGTGGACAGTTAGTGAAGCAGAGGTACAGGCAGGGCAAGACAATAGCATAGACAAAAAAAAGGCAGAGGTCACTGGCATGGAGAGACGAAGCAATCAGGGCAGAGGCAAAAAAGAGGTCAAAAACAATACAAGGTCATACACAGCTGGTCAGATAAAAAAAGAAAGCTAGAGCAAGGTTACTGAGGCTGGGACGAGGGCTGAAACACAGGGTGGCAAGCACAACAAACTGGTGGAGAACATAAGGCAAGCAGGGTTTAAATACACAAGAAGAAATTAGAGAAACAAGACACAGGTGTGGAAAACATTCTGGAAGGAGGGTGTGGCAAACAGAAGGGACAGGACACACCCACATCAAACCCTGAACACCAGACAAGAGAGTGCAGTAAGACAAAAGCAAAGTGAAAATGGCCCAACTCAAAGGTGACCCTAAAACCACCGTGATCTAAACAAAATGCCAAAACCACAGATGAACAAAATTCAAGTTCTAATAAATAAGAAATAAAATAAAGAACAGCAAACATGAAAGAACAAAGAATTAACCAGAAAACAAATGTAAGTACTGAAAGGAGATCTACAACAAAATTAAAGGCTCAGATTAAACTACAATGGAACTCCCATGTGGCAAAAGTAAAATAAACAGATCATTCAACATATGATAAAAACAAAACAAACAGGTGATTCAACTAATGATTACACAATGGGGAAAAAACAAAGGCTGGACACAAACTATAATGGAACTTTACTCATGACTAAAGTATGAAACACATTTTTTAAATACATTTATTGTCTATTGTGTCTGTAGCATGGCCCAAGCAGAGGGTCACCCCTTTGAGTGTGGTCTGCTTGAGGTTTCTTCCTCAAATCATCAGAGAGACTTTTTTTTTCCTTACCACTGTCGCCTGTGTGCTTGCTAGGGGTTGGTAAGATTAGACCTTACTTGTGTGAAGCGCCTTGAGGCAGCTTTGTTGTGATTTGATGCTATATAAATGGAAATAAATTGGAATTGAACGATTAATGAATCAGATTGATGGTGAAATATCAAAGGACAATCCAAACGTAAGATGTGTGTGTGTGTGTGTGTGTGTGTGTGTGTGTGTGTGTGTGTGTGTGTGTGTGTGTGTGTGTGTGTGTGTGTGTGTGTGTGTGTGTGTGTGTGAGATGATGGTAGTGTTGTCAGAGTTTGAGTGAGGCTGATCAAGTGAAGAACTCACTTCCCCAGAAGAAGTAGAGGCAGAGAATGAACTGGCAGAGGAATATAAGGACTGCATTATCGGGATGAAACACAAGCTCACCATCTTTGAGGGCACGTGAGTCTGTGGGAAATAGCAACTGCCTGCCTGCTCGTCTCATTGATGCTCGCGCTAACTCTGCAGGATCCCAGAACAGCAGTCTGGCAGTTAAGTTGTGAAAGCTGATGATTGAGAAATTTAATGAAGATGTGAAGTTGTGGCAGGAATTCTGGATCCAGTGCGACACTGCTGTCCACAGCAACAACGCACTTTGTAAGACAGAAAAACTCATATCTGAAAACTTACCTGATGGGGCCAGCTGCAAAGGCAGTCGCAGCACTCACACCAACAGACAGTAATGATGATGCTGCAGTCAACATACTCCAAAGCAGATTTGGATGGAAGGATCTGATTGTAAATGCACACATCTCAAAGCTGGTGAATCTCACTCCTGTGAGGAAATCATAAGATGTTAAAGCACTGAGGCAGCTATCTATATTTTAAAAGCCAAGTGGTATCTGTGTACATGTATGCATGTGTATAGCTTCGATCACGGACAAACTGGGGAGAGCTGACATTTGCCATTTGGTATGCTTATGTATTTTGGGTCAAGGATGAACAGAACGTTGATAGGACTAATATCAGAAAGAAAATCACCTACTGGCGGAGGGATTCTTGGGCGCAAAAAGCAGCTCAGAAACATGGCATAGCCATGCCCGAAATTATTTCCACCGTGCCCGAAATTATTTCCACCGCCGTGCCCAAAATTATGTCCACTGGTGCTTTTTGTCACGCGGTGAAAATGATTTTGGGCAAGGTGGAAATCATTTTTGCAGTCTTGGTAATTTTCTGTGTTGGGCAGGGATGATAAACAAAACCTGCAAATTCAAGACAGAATAAAAGCGAAAATACATATAAGACCACGTTGACGCGTGTGTTTATCCTGTTTTTTCTGTCAGTGTCATGTCTGCAAAACCTTCGATCAGTCCACGCCTGAAAATAGTGAATGGTAAAATATGCCAGTTGCCAATAATGAAAATCACCAATATCAAGCTACTATCATGAATGTGAAATAAGGAGATATTAAACTCCGATCGCTTTTAAGTTCCTGTCCAACCGTGGCCGTTCCGTTTCATCGTAAATAAATTTAGACGACTGGCAAAACGGCGCAACCCACCATTTTGCCGGTGCCGCGTACGGCGAAATATCATCCAGTTCAACTTTGCTGAGGGTGCTGCCATGTTGAAATAAACTCTACGATGACGTTATTTGAACTAGCCAATCAGCGAGGAGATCCGGTCAAATATCGCTAGGTCCGTGTTTGCCGTATGCCAAAAAATAATTAAAAGTACTTGATTGAATCATATTTGGAGTCAGTCTCTGTCAGTCTGCTCCATTTCCCTACATTTAATCCCCATTTCGTGATTGACAGCCAGTCTGCACGCAAAACATTCTATTTCCATGACAAGAGACCAAGAAAGCCAACCCTGGTGTCTGCAGCTGCACTACACACAGCTAGCCAAAGGATGCAAAATTGTCTGTTCTGTGATAGTGTAGAACACAAGGCTGAGAAATGTCCAGACCATAAGTTTGCAGCATGTAAAGACAAGCTGATGATGCTTTGCATGTCTAAGACTGAAACGTATTGCAAGGTTCTGCAAAGTGAAAGGTGTGGCATGTGCTGTGTGGAGGCAGGCATCACATTGCCATTTGTGACCAAAATGATGAACACCCTCCAATGATCCCTGAAAAAAAGACACTGTCATTCCCTCAGGAATCTCCCAAGTGGGTGCAAAACCGAACCACTGTGTTGCTGCAAACTGCCAATGCCTGTGTGGGGGGGCTGACCAGCAGGGAAATAGTTTGTCATTTACTGGATGGAGACAGTTAGGCCAGTTCAGTGCATGAGAACGTGGTCAAAGCACTGGAATTACTTGTGATCAGAGAAGGAACATTCGGGCTCCGCGCGTTTGGCGTCTCTACTGCAACACTGGTGAAACACAACGTAATCAAACTCATCCTGGAGAATGTTTGGGATAAACAGCAGAGTGCTGAAGTAGAGGCAGTTGTGACACCTCTAGTGTGTACAGTGGTGATGAAGGTACCAGGTGAAGAGGAGAGGTCTACTACTTGCTGACTTTCCTGGAGATGACAGAACTCTGCGCTCACTGATAACAGGCTGTGTAGAGAGACTGACAGAGAGCCTGGTAGCTTTAGAGGACACGCTTGGATGGTCAGTGCAGGACCCAGTGGTAGTGTCAAGCACTGAGACAACCTGTAAGCATATTTAGCTCAGTGAGGATGCACCGATTGACTAGCAGTTGCATGCATTCTGATAGACTTAGTCAGTGGAAATCACAAGTGAAAATTTAGAGAGTCCAAAGGACCTTGAAGCCCTCCAGAGGTTTGATTAAAAAACAACTTCCATCTACAAGGATGGATACTATTGAGTGGAAATGCCATGGTGAAAAGACCACCCTGCACCTCAAGTCTATTATCACATAGCCCTAAAGAAGTTGGAGGGCTTGAAACGAAAATTCAGGAAGGATATTACACTCAATAACAGATACAGTGAAGTGGTAGAGGACTAGCGGAGGATGTGACAGGAGATAATACATCACCACCATGCAATGAAATGTATTACTTACTACTTCATTCTGTTCTGAGAGCGGGTAAGGTGACAACTAAGATGTGACCTGTGTTTGATGCTTCATCTTATGAAAAGGGTAACCCCTCCCTAAATTGTCCCCTCCCAATCTGAACCCAGATTTAATGAGTCTTTCAGTCAATTTCAGATTACATGAATTTCCATATGGCAGAGATCAAAAGAGCATTCCTGCAGATATCACTGCCAGAAGGAGATAGGGATGTTGTAAGATTTCTGTGGTTTGAAGGTCGGCTAAATGCAGAAAACAGTGAGAAAATGCATGTGCTTAGAATGACCAGAGTGGTGTTTGAAGCCTCTTCAAGCCCATTTCTACTCGTAGCCACCATACAAAAGCATCTGAAGCAATATGAGGCAGAATGCCCAAAGGCAGAGGAGACCATCAGATCATCCCTCTATCTGGATGACTTTATTGCGAGCTCCAGGGAGGTGCCAGAGGCCCATTTTGCAGACATGGAACTCTGCAAATGGATGACAAACTCTCCAGAGCTACAGGAGAAATAGCATGAGAGCATGTTACAATGCACTACAAAGCCAAATATACATGGATCAATTTTGAAGGTTGTGGGTTTAGTCTGGAGACCAGCAACTGATGACTTCATGTTTGACCCGAGGTGTTTGCTTGTCATTCTGAAAGAAAGGGAGAATACTAAGAGAAGTGTTCTGCAATCATCTGCACATATTTTTTGACCTCTAGAATTCCTGACCCCTTTCACCATCAGGATCAAGAGTCTTTTTGAACATACATGGGTGGAAATTTCTGGGTCAGCCCTAGATTGGTTTTCACAGTTGCTGCAGCTAAATATACATCCTCTTCTGCCATTCTGTCCTGTGGTGTGCCCCAAGGTTCCGCTCTGGGATCTATTCTATTTGCATTGTACTTGCTCCCACTTGGACATATTTTGAGTTCCTTTAATGGTGTCTCATATCATTGTTATGCAGATGACATACAGATGTACATCTCCTTTTCTCCACAAAATGTTTCTAGATGGATGAATGTGAGGCATAACTGTAAAGCACAATGAGCATCTGATGCAGATGGAAAAGCGCTATATAAATGCAGTCCATTTACCATTTATTTACTGTTGAGTTGGGATGAGGAATTACCACCTGATCAGGCTACTAAATGGCAGTTGTGGTGTTCAGAACTCCCTCAACTATGGAATGGAAACTGTATTCTCAGATTACCAGAGTAATTTGACGGGGCTGAGATCCACACCCAACAGGAGGATGCTAACTGAACTCAAAAAAGTACAGCTCACAGTGTTCAGAGTGACAGTCTGGATAAAGAGATTCATAAGCAACCTGCGTTCAATCACAAAAGAACAAGGCGAGCTGACAGCAGAAGAGCTACATGACGCAGCGAAATATTGGGTGAAAGTGATTCAGAGTTTCACTTCTGAAGGCCAGAAATATCTTAAATGTGATTCCGAAATGGGAGATTTAAAGCCATTTCTGGACGAAGATAAGCTGCTCAGTGTGGGAGGAAGACTCCAACATTCTGATTGCACCTACAGAGAGAAACAGCCTTGGATTTTGCCCTGTAACCACAGATGCATTGAAATGTTGGTTCAGCATCAACGTGAGAAGATAATGCCTGCTGGGGTAAGAGACACTTTAGTACAAAACAGAGAGATTGGATTTTGAGGGCAAGACAGATTTTGAAGAAAGTGCTTCTAAAGTGCATGCTGTGTAAAAGATTCAAGGTCAAATCTGGACAGCAGACTACTACGTCACATTCCCTTCGGACAGAGTAACAAAGTCACCACCCTTCGAGGTCACTGGTGTAGATTTTACAGGACGACTCTGTAACATCACAAGGTCCCATGAAGAAATCGTGCATTGTGTTGTTTGCGTGTGAGTGACAAGAGCAGTACACTTGGAGCTGGTCTCTGATCAGTCTACGGAGAACTTTCTGTTGGCCTTGAAAAAAAATCATTTCAAGAAGCAGAATATGTAAGGTAATCTATTCAGATAATGCCAGAACATTCAAGAAGGCTGATTAGAACCTCAAGGAGCTATGGAAAAGCATTAAAAATCCATAGTCTTTTAAATTTATTTCGAAATTCCATATAAAACATACAACAAAATACCATGTGTTAAAACATAGGCCTAATATATTTATCATGGAATTTCAAGGATAACACAAAAAAACTCAAGACTTATTTCCACTGTGGTCCTTACATAAAACTACACAATAAGCAGCAAAGGTAAAAACTAGATTGATTTAAAAATTAAAAAAACACTAAAACAGTAAAATAAATACAAAACAAAAACTTAAAAAAAAAAACTGAGAAGCAGTTAAAATAATACAAATTTACACAAATTGGCTAGACTGACTTTACTGTTGAGCAAAAATGACTTAAAATAGTTCAGATTATCACAAATTTGAACACCTGATGGCAAATGACTCCAACTAAAAGCACCAATATACAGGGTGAAAACAAAAACACTCCTTGGTTTCAAATATTTATAATGTCAAAAGCTACATGAATAATTTCACAATTTTGAAGAAGAATCTGCAAAAGAGGAAAAAAAAAACTTGAGTTTCTGCAACAGTAGATACCAAAATTGTAGAATTATTCATGTAATTTTTGATATTATAAATATTTAAAACCAAGGTGTGTTTTTGTGTTCACCTTGTATTTAAAAGAATTTTTTACCAACATTTGTGGTGTATCTTGGAATGAACTGTGACTAGATCTAGTTCTGTTGTTGTGTACCTCAGAGACACAACAAAAATAGTTATGGAAATATTTGGGACAGTTACCATGAACAACTTGAAGAGTTACACGTTTCTCTACCGGTAGCCAATTAAATTGAACAATGTTGCAAGAGTCCTTCTCAAGAAAGGGCATCACCTGGCGGTTTAGTGCTGAAGAGCTGCTTGGTGAGGCAGATTCTGGGAAAGACTTGTGCAGTCAGTTCAACATGTATTTGAATAAGTTGCATGATACTGCAAATAGCAGGAAAAACTGATTTTGACTTTCGATCTTGTTTTTGTCGCCTACGGTGCAATTAAGGAATAATCCTGTTGTGTCTGATTTGCGGGCATTAATGCTGGATTTTACGGTCGTGTAGAAGAATTTTTAGGTCCTTATTTGAACTGTGATGAACTATCAAGTGTCCTGATCCGAACTGTATGTCCTCTGGTTGAACTAGCAGGTGTTCAACCCAAAAAAAGGGCTCTATTAGTCATTTAGTCTGTCAGGGGCTTTCCAAGGCCTTTTAGGTGCTTTCCCGCAGGCCACGTGCAGGGGCCTCAGGCCAGCTGCACGTGTGACTGAGGCCACGTGCGGGGGGGGGGCCTCAGGCCAGCTGCACCTGTGGCTGAAGGTCTTTTAAAAAAATCAGTTGTAAATCCTTCATGTTTTAATGGGAGCGTTTGTCACATTGAAATAATGGCCTAACACCTGCTTAGGGTTCACTAGAGGACGCTTCCAATAGAAAACCATGTCTTGGGAATGAAATAAATAAAAAAGTTGAAGGAGGAGCGATGCCCGCGGGTCTCCAATAAATAGACGAGCGCGGTTGTCATATTCAGTCTCTCTAGAGGACTCAGTTTGTCTAAGCTTTGTGTCGAAGGCTTAAATAAACTTAAAAACTCTGTGCATTTTATCTTGCTTAAGGCTGAATTATTCTAAAGTGTTGTATCCTTTTTCTAGCATATCACTTGCAATTAGTTTGTGTTATCTAAATGAAGACATCCCGAGAAGACTAAAGACGAGCCGCGACAGAACTTGGCGAGCCAGCTTCAGGAGGGTCCAGGGGCATTCCGGCAGCCTGGGGCAGTCCAGCTCATCCCTCCAGACCGTAAATAACAGTGATCACGACTAAAAGGTAAGCAGAAACCTTTTATAACTTCTGCACGATCTGGAGGAGTGAGTCGGGATTTCCGCCCAAGTTGACAGGTGATATTTTTAATTGCCTCTTACCCAAAAGAACCTGGACTAAGAAAATTGATAAGAGACTTAAAAAAGATAAGATTGAAAATTATCAGGCCTTGTAGATAAAATGCTCAGAAGGTGTGTGTGTTCCCGGGAAAAAGAATGCCTATGTGAGTGAAAGGTCAGGAATGTTCATGAACTCTGGTGCGGAAAGAGTGCGTGGAGAACTAACCTGGATGCTTGGGGAATAATTGGTGTTGAAATTCATTACTAACGTGCCGGCTGATAGCATGCGCTGTAGGGGTTAATTTAGGGGAGTATACTGACAAATAGATACAAGGTAATACAAGGTTATTTAAAGAGTTTAACAGAGACTGAAGTGAAATAAGTGAGAAAAAAGAGTTTAACAAGAGAATATGTGCAGAGAAAGCACAAGATAAGCGCCTGAGGGGGCGCAGTAGAAATACCGTACATGATAAAGAGATTTAAAGAGGAAAGTGCAAAGTGGCACAGCTGACAGTAAGTAAAAGAGCTCAATAAAGGACGTCATTTTTTAAGAAAAGAGAAAAACTATAAAAAAAAATAAAATAAATAGAGAGTTAGTGCAGAATACATGAGAATTAATGAAGCAGAAAATAGTGCAGTAAGGCACCAAATACACGCTTGTGGGGCGTGGGAGAAGAATAAGTAATTAAGTACACAGTAATATGAGTTTTTTTATAAGAAAAGAAAAAGAGAATATTTTCAGTGCAAAGGCACATTAAGCTCACGAGGAGCTCAGTAAGTGAAAAAAAAAAAAGGTAGAAGAAAGTGCAGAAAGGCACAGGATACGCACGCGAGGCGCGGTAAGGCGTAGAAATAAATGAAATATTGTATGCTCAGAAAGGAGCTTGTGAAAATAATATAGTAAGCACAGGATACGCACGCGAGGCGCGGTAAGGCGTAGAAGTAAATGAAATATTGTATGCTCAGAAAGGAGCTGGTGAAAAATAATATATTAAGCACAGGATACGCACGCGAGGCGCGGTAAGGCGTAGAAGTAAATGAAATATTGTACGCTCAAAGAGGGCTTGTAAAAAAGTAATATATGAAGTTGCTGACAGCGCCGGAGAAGCTGTCTAACGTGAAGAAGAGATACATGCTTAAACAGAACACATTGGTGTTAAGTGAATAAAAAGGTTGTTTAAAGCCGCGGAGTGAAAAGTGGCAGAAGTCTAGATAGAGATATATAGAAAGTTGTTTTTAATAATTTTTGTGTATAAAGCTGTTGAAAATTGTGTGTGGGAGAGTGGAGAGTAATCTGTGTAAAGCTGTGAGAACTTGCAGGCTGGCTGACATACAAGATTAATGTGAAAGAGTACGAGGGGGAGGTATTTAGACCCAACAGGAGGACTTGGGAGGTGCATGACAGGCAGAGAGGAAAGTGTGAAACAGAGACAGTGAAGAAAAAGACAGGAGAAGAGTGCTATGTAAATATATTATTTCAAAGAGAGAAAACTAATAAACAAACATAGCAGAAAAAGATGAGAAGCAGAAAGTTAAAAAAAAATAAATAAAAAATTAGAAGGAAAATAGAAAGTCGGGAGCAAAGACATTAGGAAGTGTTAGGGTTGTAAGAGGATTAAATAAATAAAATTGGTTATAAATCAAAAGAGATAAAGCTTAGATTATAGTGAAAAAGCTGACAGACTGATCAATGCTTGGGACAGTCATTGATGGGAGACTTAAGTGATGATGAAATAATACTCCCAGAACATTACTTGACTGACGGAGACATCGAAACCCAGGGAATCAGGACACATTTTTGGCTGGAAAGGACCTATTTTGACAGGGTAGGAGCAGAACATTGGCAGGACGAACAAGAGATCAATCAGAAATTATGGCAGATTACTAAGGTAATCAATCTGAAGCAAAAGAAAGAACAGTTCCCTCTAATTAATTGGGAGCTGCTGATAAGACGTCTGTGGCATCAGGGTTTAACCCCGTGGCTGGAGCTGCTTTGTGCTGACCCTAATAAAGAACTTAGCATACCATTAAATCATTTAGTAACACTACCAACCGATCCAGGTGAAGAACTGTTTCCTAGGTTGACTCTGACTGTGGTCCCAAGGAAGGTTCGGTGGGAAACAGGTAAATTTTCATATTTAGTTAAAGAAAAAGAAGACGGGCATAGCAGTTGGAAATTTAATCCTTTTAAGGGTTTAAAATACAAAACAGGTGTTACAGCCAGCAAGTTATTGGTCTGGATCAGGACAGCCCCTGAGGGACTACCAGAACACCATAGAAACACCTCACATAGCGTTTGTCAGGGTTACATGGGTAACTCTCAAGGTCAAGGTCGGGAAAGTACCCCGCTAGACTTAGTACTAAGAAAATATCCAGGAAAACGCACTAAGGCCAACCAATGTATGAGAAAGTGGCACAAAAGGTCACATGGGGGCAGGCAATGGCCTTTGGAGGGATCATTTGATCCGGTGATGTGTGAAGCAGTTGCGGTAGAAATACAGAAAAAAGAAATTAAAGATCAGCAGAAGAACGTAAATAACAACAAAAAACGCACTGAAGAAAAAGAAGTTTTGGCCTTGTTCAAGCAGGAAGCACAGAGGCTACAGCAGAAAAGAGAAAAAATGACAGAGGAAAGATCCAAAGAGACTAAAGCCAGTGCACCGAGCTGGGAAGCAGAGCCACCCCCATATAAACGTCATGATATGGGAAAGACAGCTGGACAATTTGTATTAGGAACTCGTGAAGAGGACCAAGGCATGGATGTGGAGGGCAAATTCACACTGACACTAAAAGCTCGAGAGCCACAAGGAGACAGGTCCTCAGTCTGTCAAATGGATCATACAAGGTCTCCAAGTCCGAAAGTAAGTGGTCGCACACCACGACCAGCAGGGGGGGCCACAAATAACAGTGACACGGAGGCAGACGAGGATAAAGAGAGAGACCTGAAGGCTCCGCCTGCACATCGAGGTCCACTGAAAACCGTCCCCTCCCACCATAAGTCAGCCGACTGGACCTTCACAGGCTATAGAGGCTCCGAAGAGTGGCACAAGAGCTTCTGTGACACACTGGATCTGGCCAGAAGAGATAATGAAGAACTAGCTGAGCAACTTCGGCTAGCGAAGGAAAGAATACAAAGACATAGGGACGCCGAGGAAAGAAGAATATTACAACAATCGACGCCCAATCAAGGGAATCACATTATAGAGCCACCCACCCGAAAAATTTCTGGTGAGATCATCATTGAGAGTGCAAAAGAGGCCCGACTCAGGCAAAGACAACAATGTGTAGCCAAAGACATAGCGGCTTTAGAACAGAATATAACCGACTGGATGGACTGCCTGGAACCAGTCAGTCGCACTCGATCTGGAAGACAGTATGGAGCCCGCACAGAAGAAGAGGAGGACGAAGACCTCATATGCCCATTGCTGGTTATAAATGGTCATCATGTGTATACCCCATGGAGCTGGACAGACATGGTGGGGCTGGCCAACAGGCTGCCAGACATCACCCAAGGAGCTGGGAGATGGATAACTGCCTTAGAAGAGGGCACTGCAGGGGTAACCTTGTCTTTAGGTGACATAAAAGCCTTGCTAATGCATGTCATGGGAAAACATGACACTGAAGAATTAGCAGGAAAGGTTGGACTAACACAAATGATGGGCACTAATCAACATGATGAAGTCCCCTTTAATCGCTATAGAAACTCCATGTGGGAAGGACTGAGAAGAAAGTACCCTGAGGTCTTGGATCCCTCTAAATTGGATGATGAGGAGTGGACACCTGAAGAGTGCCCAAAGAAGTTCCTGCACCGATTCCAGAAGAGATGGGCGGAGGAAACAGGAAATGCATGGAACCATTCTCCAGCAACAGAAATCCTGTTTAAAATAACTGTAAAAAAGGCTCTACCAGATGAGGTTCAGAAAGCCCTAGATGGAGTCGTGGGACTATCGAAAATGAATTGGGCTTTATACTCTGAGCATATTTGTCACCATCTTGAAATCTACAAGAAAGAAAAACAAAAAGAAGAAGATGCAGCAAAATCCCTGACGAAAAAATTGGTGCAGATGCAGTTGGGAGAGCTAACCAAAGTCAAGAAAGAAAAAACAAAGACCCAGGCACCAATGATGACCCCTGTTCCTTCTGAGTCGGCAAGCACAGGCCCTACGGCAAACACTGCTGCCACCATACAGGCACCTGTGGTAACAGCCGCACAGAGCCCCCAAGGAGCAGCAGGAAGCACTCCTACAGGAGAAGTCTCAGCACCAGTGGAGCATCACTATCACTATCATAGCACTGGCACACCCGGAAATGGACCCACCTACAGTCATGGGTGGAGAGGAGAGTCACGGAACTTTCAAGGTCAAAGAGGAGGGTGGCGAAGAGGATCTCGCCAACCTTCATTTGGAAGCAGATTCCAAAACTCAGCTCCCAGGAACAGTCAAGCGGGACCGCCTATGGGACCAACACCCCCAATAGGGGATCAACCCTCTAATGAGTGTTGGAGCTGTGGACAACCTGGACATCGAATGAGAAATTGTCCGGCCCGACCTTGGGTTGGACCCTCTGCCTATTGGCAATAGGGAGGCCTAGAGAAGACAGAGGGGGAAACGGTGGCATTGGCTATTTCGATGATACCTAAGGAAGAGCCAACCGTCACTGTTAATATACAAAACAGAGATTTCCCTTTCATGGTGGATACAGGGGCAACATACTCTTGCATAGGGAAAATGGGCGCTCATCTCCCCCTCTCTGGGTCTGTAATTAAGACCATCGGCTTCTCTGGGAAGACTCAAATAATACCGTTTACACGCCCACTTCCTGTAACGATTGCAGGAAAAACAATTGAAGCACCCCTGTTATACTCACAAAATACACCTGTGAATTTGCTGGGAAGAGACATTTTATGTAAGCTACAAACCCAGATAGTGTGTACCCATCAAGGACTGCAAATACACTTTCCTGACGAAGCACTCGCCAACATTATGGTGCTTATGGACATGGAAAACAAGGTCCGACCTGTGCAACCCATGGTATACTGGCTGAAGTTACAACCAGAAAATTCAAATCTTCAACTGGAATGGGAAAAATGGAAGCCCTGGGCAGAACAACACTATGAAGCAGTATGTACACCTAGTTTACCTTTACATGTCACCCTGATGTTCGATGCCAAACAAGAACAAACTGACTATGCATGCTGCTGGGATGTATTGATGAATCAACGGCTGTTTCACATAACCACCACAGAAATTTATTTAGGCCCCCAAGGGGCCGCAGCTTCTGTCAAGCTAACTTCAGCTGAACAACAATGGTATCAAGTGCCGAATGCCATGCCTCATGTGACCCTTTTAGTCTCAGAAAAGTACGAATCCCATGACCTAGGTCCAATGGTAAAGACAGCCTCAGAAGTTGAAGAATGGCAAAACATGGAAAGTCCACAAGTACATCTGTCAAAAGACCAGCAGTTTGTACGAATTAATTTAAAAGTAAATGATGAGGCTATAGCTCAAAAAGTGGAGCTCAATCCTAGACCAGAGGGACAGATGGTGTTATCGGCCCAACAAGAGAAATTGTTAGAGCAAATACCACCAGTGGTGTGGTCCAAAAGCAAAACGGATGTAGGACTAGTAAAAACAGCCTTACCAGTAAAAATAAAAGTAAAACCGGGAGCAAAACTGCCTCACCAAAGGCAGTATCCATTAAAACCTCAGGCTATTGAAGGCATAAAACCAGTAATTAAGGGACTAATGGCAGCTGGAGTTTTAATAAAAACTGCAAGCCCATGCAATACTCCTATCTATCCTATCCCTAAAAACAATACCAAAGAGTATCGGCTGGTACATGATCTGCGTCCTATCAATGCAATAATAGAAATGGATGCACCTATAGTACCTGATCCGCATACTATACTATCAAGCATCCCTGCTGGAGCAGAATGGTACACAGTAATAGATCTGTGTTCAGCCTATTTCAGTGTGCCTGTGCACCCAGACTCACAACATTTGTTTGCATTCACATTTCTGGGACAACAGCTAACGTATACACGGCTACCTCAGGGACTGAACCTGTCCCCAGCCATCTTTAACAAAGTCCTGGCTGAAGATTTACAACACCTTGACATACCCAGTACATTGGTGCAATATATGGATGATCTCCTTATTGCATCAGAGACTCAAGAACAGTGTGAAAAAGATTCATTAATTGTATTGCATGCATTGGCAGATGGAGGTCATAAAGTAAGTAAGGACAAATTGCAGTTCTGCAAACAACAAGTAGAATACTTGGGAAGACAGTTGTGTGGGACCACGCGATGTATAGCCCCAAGCCAAGTGGAGGCTATAATCAAGGCTCCCAAACCCCAAACAGTGGGACAGATGCTTTCATTCCTTGGGATGGCAGGGTACAGTCGGCCGTGGATTTGTGATTATGCTATAAAAACTGCACCTTTGCGTGCCATGATTAGAGCAGTGGGGCAAACAAGCAATGCAGCTCTCCTCGTCTGGACAGATGAGGCAACGGGAGCTTTTGAGGCCCTAAAAACAGACATGCAATCTGCTCCCGCGTTAGGTAACCCAGATTATGGGAAACCTTTCCATTTGTATGTTACTGAAAAAGCTGGTTATGCTTGTGCTGTACTAATGCAGGAAACAAATGAAGGAAAACAACCATTGGCCTATTATAGTATAAAGCTTGACAATATTGAAACAGGATTGCCACCATGCTATCAGGGTCTAGCAGCAGCTGCCTTTGCATTTCAAAAAGCATCATCCATAATCATGGGACATGCAGTAACGTTGTACACGTCGCATCAGTTACATGCCCTGCTAACCAGTCAACGTTTTGTCTTAACACAAGCTAGACGCACTGGATATGAAGTTGTGTTGTCCGCTCCAGAAATAACAATACAACGTTGTCACACGGTGAATCCCGCCACCAAATTGACCACACCGTTAGATGGTACTCCACATAACTGTGTGGCAGAGACAGAGAAATTTTTGAGAGTCAGAGAACATTTGTATAATCACGCCATAGATGCAGATCTAACCCTGTTCGTGGATGGCTCATGCTTTCGGGATGCCGCGGGATTGCATGCGGGTATGGGGATTGTTAAACTAAACACGGATGGCGAGACCTTTGAATTACTGGAGTCCCAAGGAATTGATCAGCCTTGTTCAGCCCAACTGGCAGAAATCAAAGCCTTAACTATGGCTTGCCAGATAGCTAAAGATCAACGTGTTAATATCTACACAGACTCAGCCTACGCTTATGGCGTATGTCATGTACATGCAAACATTTGGAAACAAAGGGGATTCCTGAGAGCAGATGGCACCCCTGTCACTCATGGAGAAGCAATTTCCCAACTGTTACAAGCTCTCCAATTACCGTCTGAGGTAGCCATCATTAAATGTGCAGGTCATCAAAAGAATAATAACATCATAGCTCAAGGTAACAACTTAGCAGATGACGCAGCTCGCAAAGGAGCACAAGGAGAAAATATGTTTCCCCTGCTAACCATCCAAGATTGTGCCCCACTGGTTTCACTTGACGCACTGATAGTGGCTCAAAGTAGGGCCAGTGGAGAAGAAAAACGAATGTGGGTTAAACGAGGCGCTATTGAGACACGCAGTCAGGGGCCAGCGGACAAGCTGTGGCGCAGTAGTCATGGACATTTTGTGTTACCCACCAATTTATTACGACATGCAATCATTTGGGCCCACGGACCCGATCATTGTTCGCGAGTCCAAATTATGAACAAACTAAAAGCTGTCTGGTGGTCACCATATATGGCAGCAACAGTGGACCGTTCGTTGAATGAGTGTGAGGTATGTGCACAGTACAATGTCCGGAAATCATTCACAGCCCCTTTAGCCCACATTCCGGTCCCTGATGGGCCATTCAAACATCTTATGATGGATTTCATAGACATGGGAGCTGAAAATCGAGTTAAACGAATGAGATATGTTTTGGTAGTGATATGCAGATTCAGCCGATGGATTGAGGCAGTAGCCTCTGCAAATCAAGACCATAAAATGGTAGCCAAATTCTTGTGCCGAGACGTCTTTCCAAGATTTGGCATTCCAGATACTATCTCATCTGACAACGGTAGGGCTTTTGTAGCCAAGGTTACACAAGAAACATTCAAACAATTGGGTATCAAACAGAAGTTTGGGTGTGTTTATCACCCCCAATCAAATGGGGCGGTGGAACGGGCTAATGGCATTTTAAAGAACAAACTAGCAAAAATCATAGCAGACAGCAATGGCAAACTAACCTGGCTGGATGCGTTGCCGCTTGCTTTATTGTCAATGCGCTCACAAACTAACCGACTAACCCATTTGACACCATTTGAAGCTCTTACAGGTCGGCCGATGCCTATTCCATACCTGAGAGGACCCTACGAAGGACCATCGCTGGAGCAGCTACAAGACGAATGGCATAATTATCTGAGACAGTTAACCCAAATACACAAAACTATCTTTTTGCAGGTCAAAGGTGCTACAGAAGACAGAGAAGGAGAGATTCCACTCGAAAATCAGAGCATCCAGCCTGGTGATCTGGTTTACGTCAAGGTGTTCAAAAAGAAGTGGGACAGGCCCCGCCGAGAAGGTCCTTTTAAAGTTATTCTTGCCTCACGTACAGCAGTCAAAGTAGACGGTAAGGACACTTGGTTTCATTTAAACCACTGCTGTAGGGTTGGTGGCCCAGCGCCCCTGCGGCCTCGGCAAGCTCGTCTTGGCAGAGCCGCCGGGCCAAGGGGGGAAGCAGGAGAAGCCAGAGACCCTACAGCAGCACCGAGGGATGGCCACGCCTCCCTGCAGCCAGGCGAACACTGGCCAAGGCGCTCACAGAGACTGATTGAACAAAGATGACGCACAGCTTCAGAGAGTAGTGGATCCCTGCCAGATAGAGCAGCGACAGACTCAGATGCAGACTCAGAAACAACTGGAGACGCAGGCCAACAGACAGACAGAAATACAGACCGACAGATAGACAGGCCACAGGAGACATCAGACTCGGACAGCAACTCAGTAGATTTACCGACAGAAGAACCGCAGGAAGTACAACCCAGACAAAGCACAGATACACCACACATCCCTAGTGACAGCTCATCTAGTGACGGCTCACTTAGTAGCACATCTAGTAGCACATCTCAACAGTCATCAGAGCAATGATTAAGGAATTATTCAAGGGATTGACAATACTACTGGTGGTCAGTATGGGAGAAAATAGACATCCAAAACATACAACGGACTGTGCCGTGGCCATGGCCGCAATAGCAGCTAAACAAGGCATTCTAAACACAGGAAAAACATATAATTTGGTATACATTAAATCAAAAGCCTACAAGAACATAGGAATACAGGGAAAGCTGGGGGATTACATATTAGGCGAAGCCATTAGCATCAAATGTGAAGAGGAGGGAACACTCAACATAGAGGTAATTTGTGATAAAAGAGGATGCAGGGAAACCAAGCAAGACGTAACTGTTACAGTACATGAAGCCACAAAATGGGTAAAAATCAAACCAAGGAAAAAGAGGACAATTAGAAGCCTAGAAACAAGCAGTCACTTAGGGAGATGGGATCCCAGTACAGACCTAGCCCGCACACAAGGGTTGAAGACCAATTTATTTTACCAATGGTTGAAATTTTCGGCTAGGCAGATCAGTGAAAAGCCTTGCATAGCCTGTCACCGGAAAGGTGTGATACCTCAGGCTAAACCCCTACCTGATATCAACAACTGTTATAGGAGTCCCCAACATAACTCAGACCAAGCAGAATGCTATACACAATGTGTTATGAAAATGGCAGTAGGTGATGAAAAATATGCTGCCGACAGTAAACTTTGTCCAGTGCCCCTAAGTACAGAAGGAACCGTTCCACCTATGATTAAAATAGAGAAAGGGATGATACACCCATTCTGTATAGCTAAAGGCTTAGTAGCACAATACATAAGCGATTGGCAGGTAGAGACGACCCAGCCAAAACACCACATACAGTGTATGCAAAAGCAGCAAGAATACAAACCGGCCAAAACAGCATGGAACATTACCGTCTGTCACACCCTGCCAGCAGCAGGCATACAGTGTGAACAAATAGTACCGGCCACAGGGGGGTCGGTAATTGGACTGAATCTCACCCATGCTTCATGGGTATCTACTCCAAATTTAGCTAAGGGAACGGTACCCTTAGCTGACATCTTTTGGATATGCGGACAAAGAAGGAAACTCCTGTCATCGCTGTCCCCTAATTGGAAGGGCCTTTGTGCTCCTGTGATGCTCACAGGAGCTATAACAGTAATTGAAATGCCAAATTCAATACAACCCATGCCACAGAAACTTCGTAAGAAAAGAGGAATAATGACGTTTAAAACAGACTACAACATCACAGTAAGAAACGGGATACCAGAAGGGATACCCCGACAGTTAGAAGCCATAGACAGTAGCAGAGTTAAAGCAGATGAAGATGCGGATAAATGGGGATGGGCATTGGCTCTGTTCGGGGTTACTCCAAAAATCCGTTCTAGGTTCCAGGAGGTGCAGTGGATTAATTACTTGTGGTATAATCAACAAAGATATTTGAATTGGACATTGGCAGCTGTAGGAGCCTTAACCGAACAGCTGCACGCCACCTCGCTAATGACAATGCAAAATAGATTAGCAATTGAGATGATGATGGCTGATGAACAAGGAGTTTGTATTATGATCAAAGCCACCGAATGTTGCACAGCTATTCCCATGCGTACAGGGGAAGACGGAAATTTGACAGAGCTCTTAATCACACTTGAGGAGATGCAACAGGAACTGTTAAGTAACTCCATAGGAGGGAGAAATGAAACTGACGATTCTGGATACATTGTAGGGAATGGAATGAATATTGGCCCACTGTTTTCACTGTTTGGGACTCTGAGGAGAGGGTGGATATCATGGAAAGACTGGTTATACCAGATAGGTGTAATTTTGGCACTAACAGGGGTGGCGGTCTTGCTGGTAATATGTTGTGGTATTCCCTTGATAAAATTTCTGGTCAATAAATTGATTTCATCCACAGTAGGACAGCTCCCACTGCTAGCCATCCGAGCCCTGGAAGAAAGCACAAACGAAACAGACAGAGAACCAGAATATATGGAAATGGATGAAATACCAATTATCCTCCCCGACAGCCCCCAGCTCCCTAATATTGTGGCGTATACCCCAGATAGGGAGGACTGGGATGGACCGTGCTTGGTGATATTGTAGACGAGGAAGAAGACATGCACGCACATTTACATTCACACACATGCACCCACAAAAATGAGGGATAGGATAGACAATATCTGAAAGAATGACATGGAGCTGTAATAATGAACGTATATGTATATTACTAGGACACAGGAGTATGGCTGAGAGACCAGACTCCCCTGATCAGGGACCTATGCCTGATCTGCCTCTATCAAGTCTGATTGGACTCTCAGAACTGTTTGGAGAAGAGGATATACAGGAGGGATGGTCGAGACATGATTGGTCGCCACAGCCGCCATCCATCCAGCAGCTAAACCAGTTGGCAACAGAAGGATCTTCATCGTTCCAGCACCTGGCGATGACGGCTTCACAGAATCTGCCTGCAGCAAGAGTCGGCCCGAGGACTCCACCATCACCTGAAGGACCCTTTGGACTCAGGAACACACCCCTTCCGCAGATGCCATGGAGACAGTCACATGTGCCAGTGGCAACGATACCCTCCAGGGGAGGCAGCCAAGGTCGGCCATATGCAGCAACTGCCCGAATGCATCCTAGACCCAATTCACTGCTAGGACCTGTCCCCAGCTTTCCACCCCCAAGGCAGGAGAGATATTCTGATCAGCCCAGTACCTCTGGAGGAGGATCAGCAGGGGTAGACCTTAGCCAACTCACCCACCAGGACAGAGGGGAGCTTTGTACAGGCTGCTAAATGCCCAGAGTGTCCCACCCACTTGCCTGTGCGACATCAACAATACTCCCCCCACACACGAAATGCCTTCCCCCTTGTACTTCCTGTCCCCTGGACTGCACAACCTTAATCTGGTCATGGTCACCCCACAGGACATGGCAATCTTGGTTCGAGAGCTTCGTCTTCCACAAGAGTCTGTTCCAAAAACCTTGGAGCAGCTCCTGCCCCTCACAAATCACATTCCCCATGAGCTATTTGAGGAAATCATGCCACAACTAAGTCAGACAGCTGCATACCTGTTCAGGATACACCGTGACAATGCCAACATCTCTTGTGCTCAGGAGGGCCTCCATACTCAACTGTGTGGTCTTCAGTCTAGTATGGACATGCTAGCCTGCATGATGGAGCATATGGAAAGGGAACAGCTAGGGCTGGCCACCACCACCCTGAATGTGGGCAAGAATTATCTGGGGGCCCTGTACAACCTGGCCAAGCAGCACAAGGAGCTGGAAAGATCCATCAGAGAACTGCACGACTATCTGAAAGCCAGAATTCATGATCCTCCCCCCACTACCCCTGAAAGGCCAACCTCCCCATGTTCCCCAACTTCTCCCAAAACTTCAGATGCTGAGTAAATGCTGAGGAGCGCGGACTGACGTAATGGCACTGAACACGAACTATGATCTTGGTTCTTGAGTTTGAATTGCGGACTGGTTTCAGAAATCTGAGTGTAAATAAAAACAAAGAAGGATATATGTTAGTAACGAAAGTTGGGTAAATGTCTGTCCTTACCATCATCTGCGTAACACAGATAAAGCTAAATGCATACACATAGATATCACATTGCAAAGTTATAAAAAGGGGACCCTTACACGGCGTGTTTGTAGATTTAGTAGTAAAGATGCACCATAGGGACCCCTTTTTCTTAAATTATAGCATGCCTCAAGAGACATGCATCGCCTAAATTTGGCGTCTGGCCAAAAAGGGCATTAGAAAACAAGCTGAAAAAGAAGAAAAACAAAGTGGAGAATGTTGAGAAATGGCCTATAATGAAAACCATTATATGATTGACTAAGGCAAATGACTTAAGGACGGACATGAAGGGAAACCATTTATTGTGTTTATCATTTAACTAGACATAGCTGCGCTAACCTTAGAATAGTTTCTTGATTGGTTGACTAAATAGTGGTAACGTAGGGGTTATTTGATGCATTTAAATAATAAATGTGTGACGCTTTAACAAAATAATATGTAGAACCAAGTATAATGGGTTGGAGCCTCTGGTTGAGTGAGTCAATAGATGCCAGAAGATGATTGGTTGCACTGATGTCAATGTGAAGCCTTTACTTTGCCATGATTAAGAGGTTGATGTAACTTGTTTTATGTGGCCATTTTAAGTGCCTTGAATTACACCAAAACTCAATGTTTGAATGTCACCTTGCGTTGATATAATCCAGCTAATTGCTCACCTTGTGCCTTAGTATGTAGGTTCACCTGCACTGCAATATATTTACCGTGTGAAGTATCACTGATATTCATATCCGCACCAGAGTTATCAGTAAGTCGAGTGATGTGTTTTTCTTTTTTTTATTGCAATGCACAAATGAGGATGTCTTGTCAGTAAACAACCCAAGAGTATAGTTGATGTAATGGGACTCTTTCGAGTCCCAGAGGAGGGACTGTAGAAGAATTTTTAGGTCCTTATTTGAACTGTGATGAACTATCAAGTGTCCTGATCCGAACTGTATGTCCTCTGGTTGAACTAGCAGGTGTTCAACCCAAAAAAAGGGCTCTATTAGTCATTTAGTCTGTCAGGGGCTTTCCAAGGCCTTTTAGGTGCTTTCCCGCAGGCCACGTGCAGGGGCCTCAGGCCAGCTGCACGTGTGACTGAGGCCACGTGCGGGGGGGGGGCCTCAGGCCAGCTGCACCTGTGGCTGAAGGTCTTTTTAAAAAATCAGTTGTAAATCCTTCATGTTTTAATGGGAGCGTTTGTCACATTGAAATAATGGCCTAACACCTGCTTAGGGTTCACTAGAGGACGCTTCCAATAGAAAACCATGTCTTGGGAATGAAATAAATAAAAAAGTTGAAGGAGGAGCGATGCCCGCGGGTCTCCAATAAATAGACGAGCGCGGTTGTCATAGTCAGTCTCTCTAGAGGACTCAGTTTGTCTAAGCTTTGTGTCGAAGGCTTAAATAAACTTAAAAACTCTGTGCATTTTATCTTGCTTAAGGCTGAATTATTCTAAAGTGTTGTATCCTTTTTCTAGCATATCACTTGCAATTAGTTTGTGTTATCTAAATGAAGACATCCCGAGAAGACTAAAGACGAGCCGCGACAGTCGCAAATTGAGTTTTACCGTATTTTGCGACCATAATCCAGCATGAACGTCTGCAAATCATCAGACAAAAGGGGGTTATTCCCATTTTAATCCAATCCCATCATTTGCACGGTTTATTTTTCTGTAAGTTGTCAAAGGGTGTGGTCGGCTCATCAAAGCTTACCGTAGCAACAGCGTCTTCATGCCAAACTGGAAATTCTGTGAGCAGCCTATATTTCTCAATCTCGTCAACTGCATTGAGTAATTCTGTATCAGAATCCACATAAATACTTTCATATGGTAGTTTAAATCCACGCATTTCGGCATCGTCGTCGCTGCACTAGTTACTCTCACTCTCAGCTAACAGCGCCATTATTGACATCTGTGTAGTGACACAGTCAGGGCACGGAGTAATATATCAAATGTGAAACGGTTGAATATTTTGCCACCATCAAGGCGATATTTTATGGTCTGAAATCCCATATGATTAGCCAATCAGATTTGCGGAACAAATGTAATTGGATTAGCATTCTACTGCATTATGTTGCTAATCCTACCAACAGTGTGACTGACCACACCTCATTTTAAAATAATTATGACCGTGTCAGTGCAGCCTCTAAAGAATGCAGGTTGATGACAACTGCATCATGTGGACATGAGTAAGGTCCGAGCTCATCTGAAATGGACAGACGCAACGTACATCAAGCAAGAATGGGAAAGAATTCCACCTACAAAGCTTCAACAATTAGTGTCCTCAGTTCCCAAACACTTATTGAGTGTTGTTGGAAGGAAAGGTGATGTAACACAGTGATAAACAAACCACTGTCCCAGTTTTTTTTTAAACATGTTGCAGGCATCCATTTCAAAATGAGCAAATATTTGCACAAAAACAAAAAAGTTTATCAGTTTGAACATTAAATATCTTGTCTTTGTGGTGTATTCAATTAAATATAGGTTGAAGAGGATTTGCAAATCATTGTATTCTGTTTTTATTTACATTTCACAGAACTTCATTGGAACTGGTTGTACAAAACACCACAAAAACAGTTGGCAATAGTCACTGAAAAATACAATCACTGCAAAAAATCTGATTAATACAAACAGATTTTCTTTCTTAAACCCACCTAAAAATAAATTTTGTGTGTGTGTGGTGAAACCCACAAAAAAACTGTCATAAGTCTAAGGATGAATATTATTTTTTTCTTTTGAATAGAGCAAGATTAAGGTGCACACAGACAAACCTGCAATAAGAGGAACTCTGAGGTGGAGGCACCAGACCATGGTGGCTCTGATATGGAAATTAGAATTACTGTAATTTTTTCCCCCCATTATCATTGTTTTACTCTTTCTGATGTGTCACTTCTCTACAAGACTTCAGAGAAATTAGAAGTCAGCAGCCACATCATTCACTTCCTCCTGTGTGACCTCGCTGATGTCTGACTGATCTCCTGTGGACACCCTTTTTCCACTTTCAAACTTAATGACAAACAACTTTACTGTATTGTTTTCTCTCCTCTTTCAGTATGTCCAATAGACCCCCACCCGCTGCTACCTCTAAAATGTCTCGTCCTCAATTTGATGTCTTCTGCAGTGGGGCCAGGCCTCCCCCGCTGGCTGTGAGCTTTCTGCCAATACCTCAGTGGGACTCCCCTTGATTTCTCCAATGTTTGGTCTCTACACGGGTGTCCAAACATTTAAGGAACCCATAGAGTGTGATGCAAAGAAGTGAATGTGATTACCAAACCCTGCAATGTATGATGCTTTTCCTCTTTGTCCTTCTTCACTTGCCTGTGTCACTAGTTTTCTGCTTTTTCCTTCTGTCCTCATTATGTTAGTGAAAGAATCTGTCTGTTGGAGTGCTAGAGGTGTGCGCTCTGCCCACCCATTTTATTAGGTACACCTGTTCAGTTGCTTGTTAACACAAATAGCTAAATTAGCCAATCACATGGCAGCAACTCAGTGCATTCTTGGGCATCTAGATGCTGCGAAGAGGACTTGCTGATGTTCAAACCGAGCATCAGAATGGAGAAGTAGGAGGATTTAAGTGAATTTGAACATAGTATGGTTGTTGGTGCCAGATGGGCTGGTCAGAGTATTTCAGAAACTGCTCATCAACTATGATTTTCACACACAACCATCTCTAAAGTTTACAGAGAAGCTTCTGAAGAAGAGAAGATATCCAGTGAGTGACAGTTGTGTGGATGAAAATGTCTTGTTGATGTCAGAGGAGAATGGGCAGACAGGTTAAATGGCCAACTGTGTGATGCTATTATGTTAATATAGACCAAGATATCTGAGGGCAGTTTCTAATACCTTGTTGAACCTATGCCACAAAAAAATTAAGGCAGTTCTGAAGGCAAAAGGGGGTCTAACCCGGTACTAAAGAGGTGTACCTAATAAAGTTGCCGGTGAGTGTATTTAGCTTTACAATTGCTCAGATATGTGTGTTGGGGGGGGGGTGTGATGCATACTACATAGATACTCTTTAGGTGGTTAGATAAATCAAAACTGAGTAAGTGGGTCAGTGGGATAGTCCAATAGATATGTCAACTTGGGTTTGATTCCTAGTCACACTACACGTCTGTGTCCTTGGACAAGACACTTCATCTGCATGTTCTCAGCCCATCCAACTGCAAAAAGGTTCCAGCCTTGGCTGGGGAAGTAAACTGCGTCAGACTGGTGTCACATCCACGGGGAGTCATAGACTCTCATCAGGTTCACTCCAGGGAATCCAGGGATAATCATGGGCCTCTAGGCCAACATAGGACTAATATGAAGAAGTGGTACTTATTCAATGACCAGGTAGCTCAGTGGGATAAGTAGTTGGGCTACTGATATGTAGACCTGGGTTTGATTCCTGGTAATGCTAGGAGTCTGTGTCCTTGGACAAGAAACCTTGGAATTGTCTCAGTTTCTCCAGCAAAAATTGAAACAAAACAAAAACAAAAATTTGTTTCAGCCTCAGTAGGAGAAATATCGTCTATCAGAATGGCATCCCATCCAGAGGGAGTCATAGACTATCAGGTGCTTCACACTTCGGAATACAGAGACAAGCACCAATGGGCCTCAGGGCCTATATAATGTCGAAGGTTTTGGTATATAGAATTGAGCAGGTTGCTCAGAGAGATAAGTTGTTGGGTTACCAATCTGGACATCTGGGTATCACTCCCACGTCACTTCATCTGAATTGTTATTGTCCACCAAGCCGCCAATGGGTACTAGCCTTGGTTGGAGAAACCACCTGCATCAGACTGGTGTTCCATCCTGTGGTCGTCGGAGACTCTGATCTGTTTCACTCTATGGGATCTGGGGATAAGCATCAGCACCCATAGGGTTCACTGCATATTTGGTCATCAGACAAGCAATAAATTAATACAGATTTTCTTTGTACTGGAGAGAAAACGCATACCTTTAGGGATATTCAGTAAATGCACTTTTTAACCAATCTAACTAATAATAACACTTGAATTAATTTCCCCTGTCAGTTGCAAAACACTAGTTTTAAGAATTGCTGTGCACCTGTCACCCATGCCTTGCACAGTGTGCATGTCTGAGGTTACACAGTGGCAAAGAATAGCTTCACTTACTTAATTTCCTCCCCAAGTCTCATTCTTCTTACCTGCTACCAATTTCCCATCACCTCGCAATTCTATTTCTCAATCTCAGGAGAGTCTATGGAGGTGCAGATTTATGGAGCCGGCTGGTCGCTGGTGGCCACAATCTGCCCGAAAAAGTGATTTGTTCTGCTATTATAAAGACACAATGCAGAGGAAGAAGCATTAATCACACTGGACACACTTAGGTTGTTGAGACAAACAGAGATCACCAGGAGTAGTTAATTATAGCTTCTTTGAATGGTTTCATCCTTTTATGACTTTTTATTTTAACAGGTAAATCTTTTTCTGCATCGGTGGTCTCTTACCACTCATTTATTAGGCTTATAGTTTCACTGCCGTGTTTAGTGGAACAACCTTGTCTATTACTGCGGTGACACATTAACTCCTCAACTATGACTGAACTCGAAGCTAGACTGCCTGGTATCTTAGCTTCACATTTGGAGAATGCCCAGTCAGTAGACAGTCTTATGGATAGTTTAAATTCAGTGTTCAAAACTGCACTTGACAAGATTGTGCCACCTCTTTTATTCGACCTTGCGTGGCATGATGCCATCTTAGACTATAAGCATGCACTACTGGCTACAAAGCAGACCTATTACTTTGATTTGATCAATAAAAACAAGCATAACTCAAAGTTCTTATTCGACACGGTGGCAATACTTATTCATGGACAACCACCTGTAAGTCACTCTCGCTTTTCAGCACAGGACTTCTTGGATTACTTTGAGAAGAAAATAGAAGACATTAGGTTGAGCATATCCGAGCATACCTTAACCCAGACACTACACCCCGCTATTGAAGTGGGTGCCACTACTAAGGTCTTACCTAGATTTACAGAATTTGATAGTATCTCACTAGGCATGCTGATGAAACTTGTAACATCTACAAAAAGCACAACCTGCTTATTTGATCCTATACCAACAAAACTGTTTAATTAGGGACCTGTGGCCCAATCTTGGGCCGACTATGTTGGAAATGGTTAATTTCTCATTAACTTTTGGATCTGTTCCTAAATGTTTCAAATATGCAGTGATTAAACCATTACTTAAGAAATCTAATATTGAGCCTAGTGTTTTGAAAAATTATAGGCCAATATTAAATCTATCACTTTGTTCTAAAATTATGGAAAAATGGTTTCATGGCAGCTCGTGGACCACCTTACTGAGAATAATCTTTTTTGAGCCACCACAGTCTGCCTTTAGACAATATCCCTCAGAGACAGCTCTCACTAACGTAGTGAGAGCTGCTTCTTCTTCTTGCAATGGATTCAGACACCACTACAGTTCTGGTGCTGTTAGATCTCAGGGCTGCTTTTGATACCGTGATATTTTACTCGATAGGCTGGTGAATCACTTTGGGATTACTGGAAGAGCCCTTGCATGGTTGACGTCATACCTGTTCAGTTGTTCTCACTGTGTTTTGTACAATAACACTACCCCTAACCTTAGTGACATGAAATTTTGGCTTTTCTCCCTGTATATAGCACCCCTTGGGCATATACTGTACGGGATTGCCTTTCATTGCTATGCTGATGATACTAATCTTATTCCCATAAAATCTTTAGAAGATTGTCTTGCATCAGTTAGAAGCTGGATGTCTAGTAACTTCCTACTTTTAAATTCTGATAAAACCAAAATGATGGTTCTTGGTCCAGTGAAACATCGGCATCAATTTGACCAGCTAGCGCTTAGCCTAGGTTTGTGTGTCATACATCATACAGACAAAGTTAGAAACCTTGGGGTAATTTTTTATCCTACATTGTCCTTTGACCTCCACATTAGAGATATTACGAGGACTGCTTTCTTCCACCTGCGAAATATAGCGAAGATTCATCCCATCCTGTCTATGGCTGATGCTGAGACCCTGATTCATGCATTTGTCTCTTCAAGATTCAATTTTTGCAATGTTCTATTTTCTGTGTTGCTACAGTCCAGAATTAGGGGTCTTCAATTGGTTCAAAATGCTGCTGCCAGACTTCTGACATGAAGCAGAAAGTTTGACCACATTACTCCCATTTTGGTGTCTCTTCACTGGCTTCCTGTCCCAGTGAGATCAGATTTTAAGGTCCTGCTACTAGCCTATAAAATTGTACACGGACTGGCACCTATTTAGCTGATCTAGTTAAACCCTACGTACCGGCCCGGGCTTTGCGTTCACAGGTTCGCAGAGCTTTCTCTTATCGTGCCCATGTTCTGTGGAATGATCTCCCTGTATCAGTAAGGCAGTCAGACTCTGTGGAGACTTTCAAGTCCAGATTGAAGTCGCATTTGTTTTCTCTTTTATATGATTAGTGTATTGTGTTGTTATGCTTTTTATTTATTTATTTTACTCTTTTATTGTGCTTTTAATCTTTTAATTATGCTCTTTGATCTTTTGGTCCATTTTGTTTTGTTTTTTGAGTTGTTTTCTGTGAGGTGCCTTGAGGCAACACTGTCGTGATTTGGCACGCTATAAATTGGATAAATTGATTTTTTTTTCTACTGTGAAAAACCTGATACCTCTCAAGACAGTTTTTGTGTTGGGAAAGTGTAGTGACACGGACCCACAACAGGGGGCGCAAATGAACGGTCAATAGATGAGCCAAAATATAACAATTTAATGTTGTGAATGTGCACAACGAACATACAGACAATCTCAGAATATCATAACTGTCAATACACAAAGGTGACGTGTGGGCAGGCTCGAGGATAGAAGACGTCTGTCCTAAGAAGAGCCGGAACCACACGATTTCCGCCGCCCCAGAACCTGGTGAATACTGGAGCCGCCAAGTCCCGAATTCCCAGGTGATCACCGTCCCCAACTGTCGGATCTGGTACTGCTGGCGAAGAACAAAGACAGTCAAGTGTGGGTGTGTGTACACCCAGTAACAACAACGGTGGGAATGCCACCTCCACCTCTCACTCAGAATGCTGAGGTATTTACAGTGATCCCTCAGAGGAAAAGAGTGCCGTCCTGCACTCACTCAGCCTCCACAAGAAGAGGGACCAGTACTCCTGCAAACACTCACAATATACAGCTTATTAGAAACACAAATGGCTGAGGATATTACCTCCAATGAAGTATGATATCTCGGCAACGAGGTGGAGATGACGTCTGGTCTTTATGGAGTGAGATGATGTTGAGTAGATGGGTGACAGCTGTCAAGAGGTAATGAGCGACAGCTGTCACCCCCGGCTGTGTCCATGGCGGCAGCGCCCTCTCGTGCCTGAAGCCCGCACTTCAGGCAGGGCGCCCTCTGGTGGTGGGCCAGCAGTACCTCCTCTTCTGGCGGCCCACAACAGGACCCCCCCCTCAACGGGGTGTCGGCGGTAGAAGTCGGCCAGGAGGGCCGGATCCAGGATGAAGCTCCTCTTCACCCAGGAGCGTTCTTCGGGTCCATACCCCTCCCAGTCCACCAAGTACTGGAACCCCCGACCCATCCGACGGACGTCCAGGAGCCGGCGCACCGTCCAAGCCGGCCCCCCGTCGATGATCCAAGCAGGAGGGGGCGCCGGTCCGGGAGCACAGAGGGGTGAGGTGTGATGAGGTTTGAGACACCGAAAACCGGATGGATCCGCAGTGAAGCCGGGAGTTGGAGCTTCAAGGGGTCAATGTACCTGTCCTGGAGTTTCGGGGAGTCCACCTGGAGGGGGATGTCCTTCGTGGAAAGCCACACCTCCTGCCCGGGCTGGTAAGCAGGGGCCAGGGATCGCCGGCGGTCTGCATGGGTCTTCGCCCTCGTCCGGGCCTTCAACAAGGCAGAGCACCACACCCGACGGCACTTCCGCAGGTGGGCCTGGACCGAGGGCACACCGACCTCTCCCTCCACCACGGGAAACAACGGGGGCTGATACCCCAAACACACTTCAAATGGGGAGAGGCCGGTGGCCAAAGACACCTGGCTGTTATGCGCATACTCAATCCAGGCCAGATGGTTACTCCAGGCCGTCGGGTGCGCGGATGTGACGCAGCGGAGGGTCTGTTCCAGTTCCTGGTTGACCCGCTCTGCCTGTCCGTTCATCTGTGGATGGTACCCGGACGAGAGGCTCACGGTGGCCCCCAGTTCCCTGCAGAAGCTCCTCCAGACGTGCGAGGAGAACTGCGGACCACGATCTGAGACGATGTCGGAGGGTATCCCATGCAGACGGACAACGTGGTGGACCAGGAGGTCTGCTGTCTCCTGGGCTGTTGGGAGCTTCGGGAGGGCCACGAAGTGGGCCGCCTTGGAGAAACGGTCCACTATCGTGAAGATGGTGGTGTTGCCCTGGGACGGCGGGAGGCCCGTGACGAAATCCAGGCCGATGTGGGACCAGGGGTGATGAGGCACCGGCAGCGGCTGGAGGAGTCCTTGGGCCTTTGTGTGTACTGCCTTGCCCCTGGCACAGGTGGTGCAGGCCTGGATATATTCCAGGACGTCTGCCTCCATAGACGCCCACCAGAAGCACTGCCGGACTACTGCCATGGTCCTTCGCACCCCTGGATGACAGGAGAGCTTGGAACCGTGACAGAAGTCCAAGACTGCAGCTCTGGCCTCTGGTGGGACGTACAGACGGGTCTTCGGACCTGTTCCTGGGTCCGGGCTCCATGCCAGGGCCTCCCGGACGGTCTTCTCCACGTCCCAGGTGAGGGTGGCCACGATAGTGGACTCAGGCAGGATGGGCTCCGGTGGATCCGACAGTGCAGTTTTGACCTCCTCTTCGTGTACCCGGGACAAGGCATCCGACCTCTGGTTCTTGGTCCCGGGGCGATAGGTGATCCGGAAGTCAAACCGCCCAAAGAACAGTGACCAGCAGGCTTGCCTGGGGTTCAGCCACTTGGCGGTCCTGATATACTCCAGGTTCCGATGGTCAGTGAAAACCGTGAATGGCACAGACGCTCCCTCCAACAGGTGTCTCCACTCCTCAAGAGCCTCTTTCACCGCAAGGAGTTCTCGATTGCCGACGTCATAGTTCCGTTCAGCCGGGGTCAACCTGCGTGAAAAGTAGGCACACGGGTGAAGTACCTTATCGGTCTCTCCGCTCTGGGACAGCACGGCTCCTATCCCTGAGTCAGAGGCGTCCACTTCAACCATGAACTGGCGGCTAGGGTCGGGCTGCACCAAAACTGGCGCAGTAGAGAACCGTCGTTTCAACTCCTTGAACGTGGCTTCGCACCGATCCGACCAGGTGAAGGGGACTTTTGGAGAGGTCAGGGCTGTCAGGGGGCTAACTACCTGACTGTAGCCCTTAATGAACCTCCTATAGAAATTAGCGAAGCCGAGGAACTGTTGCAGCTTCCTATGGCTTGTTGGTTGGGGCCAATCTCTCACCGCCGCAACCTTGGCCGGATCAGGGGCGACGGAGTTACAGGAGATGATAAACCCCAGGAAGGACAAAGACGTGCGGTGAAACTCGCACTTCTTGCCCTTCACAAACAGTCGGTTCTCTAACAACCGCTGCAGGACCTGACGTACATGCTGGACATGGGTCTCAGGATCCGGAGAAAAGATGAGAATATCGTCCAGATATACGAAGACGAATCGGTGCAGGAAGTCCCGCAAGACGTCGTTAACCAAGGCTTGGAACGTCGCATAAGCTATTTTTTACTAGCATCTGACGCGTACATGACAGGACGTTGTGCGAAGACGAGCGAACACTGCATAAGAAAATCCGCGCACGTCTCCACACAACCTCCGTACGGCTCAGGAGGGCTTATGTATGCTTCAGGGGATGGTGGGAGGGGTTGTTGAACCACCACTGGAACGTTTATATCCTGCACAGGGTCGGCAGGAGGACGAGCTGCAGCAGCGCCCTGAGCGCTCGCCGCCATCTGTGCGGAGAGAGCCTCCACCCTGCGGTTCAGGAGGATGTTTTGCTCAGTCATTTGATCCAACCGAGCCGTAAAGGCGGTGAGAATGTGCTGCAGCTCACCAATCACGTCTCCTGCAGACGCCTGCGCTCCCTGCTCTCCCATTGGTCGTTCAACAGCCGGGTGACGCCCCTCGGAGTCCATGACGCTGGCCGAGATATCCTGTTGGGAAAGTGTAGTGACACGGACCCACAACAGGGGGCGCAAATGAACGGTCAATAGATGAGCCAAAATATAACAATTTAATGTTGTGAATGTGCACAATGAACATACAGACAATCTCAGAATATCATAACTGTCAATACACAAAGGTGACGTGTGGGCAGGCTTGAGGATAGAAGACGTCTGTCCTAAGAAGAGCCGGAACCACACGATTTCCGCCGCCCCAGAACCTGGTGAATACTGGAGCCGCCAAGTCCCGAATTCCCAGGTGATCACCGTCCCCGACTGTCGGATCTGGTACTGCTGGCGAAGAACAAAGACAGTCAAGTGTGGGTGTGTGTACACCCAGTAACAACAACGGTGGGAATGCCACCTCCACCTCACACTCAGAATGCTGAGGTATTTACAGTGATCCCTCAGAGGAAAAGAGTGCCGTCCTGCACTCACTCAGCCTCCACAAGAAGAGGGACCAGTACTCCTGCAAACACTCACAATATACAGCTTATTAGAAACACAAATGGCTGAGGATATTACCTCCAATGAAGTATGATATCTCGGCAACGAGGTGGAGATGACGTCTGGTCTTTATGGAGTGAGATGATGTTGAGTAGATGGGTGACAGCTGTCAAGAGGTAATGAGCGACAGCTGTCACCCCCGGCTGTGTCCATGGCGGCAGCGCCCTCTCGTGCCTGAAGCCCGCACTTCAGGCAGGGCGCCCTCTGGTGGTGGGCCAGCAGTACCTCCTCTTCTGGCGGCCCACACAACATTTTGACTTTGTTGTGACCTTTTCCTAGCATACAAAACTATGGCTATACTGCATGATGTAACCATGAGTTGACAGATCAGTATTAAACTGTGCTTCTTTACATTTTCTTAAATGTATCTGTTCAGTCGGAGCTACCCTGGATCCTGGAAGTCAACCACCCAGCCAGACAGCTGGTCCACGCCCACCTTCTAAAAGTAACCATCAAGCTGCTGCAGCCTGGTGAAGCTTGGATGGTGCCATAGCCTTCTCCAGCTGCTATAGTCCTCAACACTGATCCACCTACAGGTTGGATCATGCCAAGAAAGGTGTACCGCATCTGAGTCTCACTCAGTAACCATTCATTTAACATAAAGTCATTTTAAAGGTACCTAAGGAATCTTCAAAGAGACAGCCAGTCATCACATGAGGTCATTGGTTGTGTCCATGTACAACCCCAATTCCAATGGATTTGAGACGTTGGTTAAAATGTAAATAAAAACAGAATATAATGATTGACAAATCCTCTTCAACCTATATTCAATTGAATACACCACAAAGACAAGATATTTAATGTTCAAACTGCTAAACTTTATTGTTTTTGTGCAAATATTTGCTCATTTTGAAATGGATGCCTGCAGCAAGTTTCAAAAAAGCTGGGATAGTGGTATGTTTACCACTGTGTTACATCACCTTTCCTTCTAATAACAGTAAGTGTTTGGGAACTGAGGACACTAATTGTGAGTGTCATGACTGGGTATAAAAGGAGCATCCCCAAAAGGCTCAGCTGTTCACAAGCAAAGGTGGGGTGAGGAAAATAGTCCAACAGTTTAAGAACAATGTTTCTCAATGTTCAGTTGCAAGGAATTTAGGGATTCCATCATCTACAGTCAAAAATATAATCAGAAGATTCAGAGAATATGGAGAACTTTCTACGCGTAAGCAGCAAGCCGAAAACCAACAATGAATGCCCGTGACCTTCGATCCCTCAGGCAGCACTCCGTTAAAAGCCGACATCATTATGTAAAGGATCTTACCGCATGGGCTCAGGAACACTTCAGAAAACCATTGTCAGCTAACACACTTCATTGCGACAAGTGCAAGTTAAAACTCCACCATGCAAAGCGAAAGCCATACATCAACAACATCCAGAAACTCCGCTGCCTTGTCTGGGCCTGAGCTCATTTGAAACGGACAGACGCAAAGTGGAAAAGTGTGCTGTGGTCTGATGAGTTCACATTTCAAATTGTTTTTGGAAATCATGGACGTTGTGTCCTCTGGACAAAAGAGGAAAAAGACCATCCAGATTGTTACCAGTGCAAAGTTCAAAAGCCAGCATCTGTGATGGTATGGGGGTGTGTTAGTGCCCATGACATGGGCAACTTACACATCTGTGATGGCACCATCAATGCTGAAAGGTACATCCAGGTTTTGGAGCAACACATGCTGCCAACCAAGCAACGTCTTTTTCAGGGACGTCCCTGCTTATTTCAGCAAGAAAATGCCGAGTCACATTCTGCACGTGTTACAACAGTGTGGCTTCATAGTAAAAGAGTGCGGGTACTAGACTGACCTGCCTGCAGTCCAGACCTGTCACCCATTGAAAATGTGGCACATTATGGCGCATTATGAAGTGCAAAATACGAAAACTGAAACTCCAGATTGTTGAACAAGTTAAGTCGTACATCAAGCAAGAATGGGAAAGAATTCCACCTACAAAGCTTTAACAATTAGTGTCCTCAGTTCCCAAACGCTTATTCAGTGTTGTTAGAAGGAAAGGTGATGTAAGGCAGTGGTAAACATACCACTGTCCCAGCTTTTTTGAAACGTGTTGCAGGCATCCATTTCAAAATAAGCAAATATTTCACAAAAATAATAAAGTTTATCAGTTTGAACATTAAATATCTTGTCTTTGTGGTGTATTCATTTAAATATAGGTTGAAGAGGATTTGCAAATCGTATTCAGTTTTTATTTACATTTTACACAATGTCCCAACTTCATCGGAATTGGGGTTGTATCACCAGCATACAGTAACACAGAAACCACCATGGTCCTAAAGTCTTGCAACCTTTATTCTGTCACATAAATATTGGTATTGGCAAACAAATTGTGTAGAAACCTCACGATTCCATAAACTCTACAGTCACTTCATTGGGATCAATTCATGGGAATTAAAAACAATTTTGAATTTGATAAAATACAAACTTGGGAGTCACTAAATAACAGAAGGTTCAACATCTGCTCTACAGCATCAGTGCTTAGTGAGATATACACCATGGATGAAACAGAAAGTTGTGGTCATTGACTAATTAAAGCCTAACTTTACTCTCTAACCTCAGTTTTTACTAAGATCTGAGGAGTGGCTAAATTTTGATGGTTTTGGCCATTACCGTAGCAACACTTGAGATTAAACGCGATTCAGTGTATTTATATAATGTCATGAATGATCTCAAAGCACTGTAAGCAGATATTCTTGAGACTTTACATTAGAATTTATATGAACTTGTATCTTGAAAACAATTTGATGCCAAAATTAAGACTGAGATATGGCATTAGTACACCAGCACGCACACAAACATGGACAGACAGAGTGCACCCCATGTATTATATATATTTTTTTCTTACTGTCATATCGGCCATCCCAGAACTGTAAGGTTTCAATGGAATCACTGCAGGACTAATGGTGTGTGTGTGTGTGTGTGTGTGTGTGTGTGTGTGTGTGTGTGTGTGTGTGTGTGTGTGTGTGTGTGTGTGTGTGTGTGTGTGTGTGTGTGTGTGTGTGTGTGTGTGTGTGTGTGTGTCACAGAAAGATGGTACTATCACTTTAGGAACAAACCAAGAGGGCACCTTCAGTCTCCTCCACCAAGACCTGCAGCCATATGTGGCCTAGTTGGAGCAGGACTTGATGAGGATGCTGGCAGCGTGAGCCGGTACACCTCCTGTTCTACTTAATTACCTCTGTGATGGATTGGATTCCCCCCAGCAGAGTCACTGTGTCACACTGTGTCAGGGACAGTGTGGACAAACAGCCCTGACCAGTGCCGCCTGCTTTGTCTTTTCCTTTTGTCAAATCAGTCATTATAGAACCTCAACAAATCAAAACCTTATACTGCTTTAAGATTCCCTGTAGTAGATGATCCATTATTCTGTGATGATGCCACCTGGTAGGCAAGTTACACAGCATCTGCTTGGTCTGGGTTTTTTGTTTTTGTTTTTGTTTTTAAACAAAAACTAAGGAGGCTGTGTTTTCAACTGCATCTGTTTGTTAGCAGGATTGTACAAAAACAAATTAAGTGATTTCAATTTAACTTGGTGGAAGGGTGGGGCATAGGCGAAGGAAGAGCCCACTAAGTTTTGGTGGGGATCCAGGCGCAACAGCAGATCCTGCTTTAATCATTATTGCTGATCTTTGACTTTGATTAATTTCACCCTGATTACAAGATGAAAGGATCCAACATGTCCTCTCTTTAAGTCTTGTAGCCAGTCTTTGATCTTCATTTCTTTAATTCTGATTGCAGCAATCAGAATCAAATTTAATCAGTGGGGATCAAAGGTCAACAGCATAATCAAAGATGAATGACCAGGATCAAAGATGACTGATCAGGATCAAAATGAAAATAATAATAATCAAACCTCAGCAATCAGGATTAAAGGTCTGGAATGCACTGATTACAATCAAATGTCAGGTATAGGATTAACGGCCAATAATCAAAATCAAATATCAGAAATCAGGATCAAAGAGCAACAATCAGGATCCAAGGTTATACTCAAAGATGAATGTTCAGGAACAAAAATCAGGACTGGGACCACAGTTTAGCAATTAGAACAAAAGCTGAGCAATAAAGATCAAAGAACAACAATCTGGAACAAAGGACAGACTCAAAGTTAGGTAATATAAGTATCAAATAGCAAGTGTAAACTTAAAGACTTTCAGCTGAAGCAGATAATGAGATGGCGTTCTGCATTTAAGCCATGAGTGGTTCAAGCAGAATTGCTGGGAACTTGACCTTGTGACGTTCGTTTGTGAGACGCTGAGGACCGCGCCAGGGTTTGACACATCGTGCCTGTGAAGGAGGACAGGTGAGGGACACATGCTGTCAGCACACATCAGAGGTGATTATTGTCTGAATGATCGTTAACAGTAATTTGGCATTTTGTTACACAGTATATTTGAACATTGATGAGAATTGTGCAGTTTGCTTCTCACTGCCGTGGCGTACGGACTGATGATCCTCCACCTGTTGTGAGAAGCTGCTCATTTACATAAAGCTTAAATTCAGACCTGAATGTGTTGCTGATAGTGTGTGCCTCTGAAAGATATTTGCTGTAGCTCTGTTGAGTTACCTCACCTTTTCCATCCTTCACAGAGTCAGTTTGTCGTGTCCACCTGGGGGGTGTTTGGCGGTGAGTCTGGGTCCAGAAGCGCCGAGGCTTCGATCCTTTTGGGAACTGGAGAGCGCGCCGTCCTTCACTCCGCCAGACAAACCACATATTTATGTTGTACACTAATTATTTCACTGGAGGGGAAATAAAATCGTTTTGTTTGTGGAACCGCTTTCTGGTTATTTAGCGCTGGGTTCGGTCAGACGTTGGTCCACTCCTCAACCTGCGTCTGCACATAACACCTCCAACAGTTCTTATGTCTTTTTAAATAATATACTTGCAATCTTGTGTTACACCAGAAAACATTATACGGTAGTGTTCAGACTAATAGTAGTGCTATGTGACTAAAAAGATTAATCCAGGTTTTGAGTATATTTCTTATTGTTACATGGGACATAAGGTACCAGTAGATTCTCACAAATCCAACAAGACCAAGCATTCATGATATGCACACTCTTAAGGCTATGAAATTGGGCTATTAGTAAAAAAAAAAAAAAGTAGAAAAGGGGGTGTTCACAATAATAGTAGTGTGGCATTCAGTCAGTGAGTTCATCAATTTTGTGGAACAAACAAGTGTGAATCAGGTGTCCCCTATGTAAGGATGAAGCCAGCACCTGTTGAACATGCTTTTCTCTTTGAAAGCCTGAGGAAAATGGGACGTTCAAGACATTGTTCAGAAGAACAGTGTAGTTTGATTAAAAAGTTGATTGGAGAGGGGAAAACATACGCAGGTGCAAAAAATGATAGGCTGTTCATCTACAATGATCTCCAATGCTTTAAAATGGACAAAAAAAAAAAAAAAAAAACAGACGCATGGAAGAAAACGGAAAACAACCATCAAAATGGATAGAAGAAAAACCAGAATGGCAAAGGCTCACCCACTGATCAGCTCCAGGATGATCAAAAACAGTCTGGAGTTACCTGTACATGCTGTGACAGTTAGAAGACACCTGTGTGAAGCTATGTGTCCCTCTGTTAAATAAAAGATGTGCAGAAGAGGTTATAATTTGCCAAAGAACACATCAACTGGCCTAAAGAGAAATGGAGGAATATTTTGTGGACTGATGAGAGTAAAATTGTTCTTTTTGGGTCCAAGGGCCGCAGACAGTTTGTGAGACGACCCCCAAACTCTGAATTCAAGCCACAGTTCACAGTGAAGACAGTGAAGCATGGTGGTGCAAGCATCATGACATGGGCATGTTTCTCCTACTATGGTGTTGGGCCTATATATCACATACCAGGTATCATGGATCACTTTGGATATGTCAAAATACTTGAAGAGGTCATGTTGCCTTATGCTGAAGAGGACATGCCCTTGAAATGGGTGTTTCAACAAGACAATGACCCCAAGCACACTAGTAAACCAGCAAAATCTTGGTTCCAAACCAACGAAATTAATGCCTCGCAGATGTGAAGAAATCATGAAAAACTGTGGTTATACAACTAAATACTAGTTTAGTGATTCACAGGATTGCTAAAAAATCAGTTTGAACATAACAGTTTTGAGTTTGTAGCATCAACATCAGATGCTACTATTATTGTGAACACCCCCTTTTCTACTTTTTTTTTTTACTAATAGCCCAATTTCATAGCCTTAAGAGTGTGCATATCATGAATGCTTGGTCTTGTTGGATTTGTGAGAATCTACTGAATCTACTGGTACCTTGTTTCCCATGTAACAATAAGAAATATACTCAAAACCTGGATTAATCTTTTTAGTCACATAGCACTACTATTATTCTGTACACTACTGTGTGTTCTCCTGGACACAATAAAAGGGTTTTTTTTTAATGACTTGGCAAAGTATTACTACAATACGGGAGCATTCATAGTTCTCAAAGTATGAATAGCATTAATCATATATGCTAATATATTCATGTGTGATTGATGAGACAAACTGCTGTCTGAACAGACTCCCGGTGTGTCTGGGGGTTTTGTTCAGGTGAACAAGGCTGTGCCTGTGGAGACACTTATCACTCACAGCAGAAACAGGCTCATGCACACCCAGAATCCACAACGCCAGGCAAAAAGCGAACCTGCTGGGTGTGAAAGCTCGGTGAGTTTGCATAAACATTTGTGCAACTAAATGAATGATCAATAAAAAGAGGACAAATTCAAAAACTTGCCCCACACCATCCACTGTCAAAGAAATTCTGATAAAAGTTGTGTGTATGTGGGGGGCAGTGACTGGGTGAGGGATAACCCCTTCAGGACACCCTTCCCCAGACATTTTAATAGACCTATATCATAGCCTGACCACAACATTGACATTTTCCACTGAAAACCTGAACTTCTTCTCAACACCATCATTCCCTGACTGACTGAGTTCAATAATGCCCCCCCATCCCATTTGCTTTACAATGAATTTATTTGGCACACGCAGACTTAAAAATAGCAAAAAAAAAAAAAAAAAAAAGCTCATAAAGAAAACAATTTAACAGCGTAGGCTACCCATGTGCCCGAAAGGCTGTAGGCAGAAGCAAAACCTTACAAACGCCCACCCCTTTAACCAAAAAAATTAAAAACGTGTATATATAAATATACATATACCGATGATAACAAATACAAAATATAAATTAATCACTGAACTAAAAATTCAAAACACAACCAAGCAAACAACAGAGCAGAATGCACAAAGCCAAAAACAAAACAAATGGATACACCCAATTCATCATGCTATAACAAGTAATTAAATTATTTTTATAAAGCCTTTTAAAGCCAACCAAGTTATCAAATAATTTAATGTTATCAGGACACTTATTCCAAATGTTAGCACCTTTAACAGCAACACAATGACTTTTTACAGTAGTTTGAATCTTTGATTTCTCAAATAATGTTCCTCGCAAATTAAAGCTGGAATCCCTCACTTTAAACAGATCCTGGACATGTTGTGGCAAAAGTTTATTTTTACTTTATAGATGATTTGTATTATGATGTAATAAATCAAGTCCCATAATTTTAAAACATGTAAACAAACAAATAATGGGTTTGTTGGCTCACGATGTGGTTTATTACTAATAATTCTTATAGCTTATTTTGTAATAAAAAATATTGGATTTGTATTTGTTTTATTAGTTCCACAAACCTCAATGCAATAATAACAATATGGAACAAGTAACGAATGACATAAGGTAGTTAATGTGTTGGTAGAGAAAATCTTGTGCTTTATATAAAATTGCAATGGCTTTTGACATTTTAGATTTAACATAATTCATGGGTTTTCCAACTTAATGTATCATCAATAAAAAACCCAAGAAATTTTCTTTAATTTACAAGTTCAATTTCAATATCATATCCTAATAAATTTCTGCATAAAATCCTTGGCTTATTTCCAAATATGATACTTAGTTTTACTAAAATGGGTGGTACCAATGCTAATATTAATAAAATGGATTCATTTCTAGTCAAACAACTGTATCCAACAACCAGTAAAACAGTCCAACATTCAAAGCGAAGGAGAAAAACCTCATCTGATGGAGAGTTGTATCTCTCCTGACTGTCTTTTGTTGTTAGCTGTGTATATGTTTGTCACATGGTGTAAATTAGTCAGACAATATAATGAACTGCAGAATCATTTTTTATCTTATACATATATAGCCTACTCTATTCTAAACAGGCATGAGTTTTTTCAGAGTTCCTCATATTAACACACTTTGTACAAAAACAGTAAGTAAAAACAAAAATGTTAATATGGCAATTTGACATACAATCAATTATATTTTCAGAGTAGTTCCAATTGTGTGACAGTACAGTGATGCAAACAGTAGACATGTTGTTTCCCAAGCGAAATATCCCAGGTTTGAGGCTGCATCAGGCCCATTCACCTTATACAGCTGGAGTTGTTAGAAAAATCAAATCAACATGTGGATCCCATTCCAAGCCTCCTGTAGTGGCCCTATAAGTAAATTGGGAGCAGCACAACAAAATTTCAATGAATGGAATTCAATGTACACAAAATAACAACTGCCTTTAAATTCAAAATAAATAACAACAGCATGATAATGCTATTTTTAAAGGTGTTTCATTGACTGGTACTGCTGGGATATGCCCCCCCCCCCTATGCCCCCCCCCCCCCATGACCCTTAATTGGACTAAGCTAGTATAAAAAATGGATCATGTATGGATGGATGCATTGACTGACCGGTTAATTTTGTTTTATTTTATTTATTTATTTATTTATTAGTTTATTTGACAGGGACAATACAGTCAGACATAGCTACAAATCAAAGCTTGCAGCTGATGTGATGCATACAGAGTATAGCAACAAGTGCTAATTTACAATTCCCATCCCTGGTTAGGCTTTTCTACTCTAACACTACCTAAAAAACATCTTAATTTACATTTGAACATCTATAATAAATAGAACAGTGCAATTCAAACTCTCATCTCACTCATCTCATTCATTCACTTTCATATGTTTACTGGTGGGTACAGTTTTGGTTTGATTTAAGCCAAGATTTAAGTTTAAGGTGAACATTTTCAACTCGCTGACAGCCTTAATATCTGTGGGCAGTGAGTTCCAGAGTTTACAGCTTTTGTAAGAAAAGGCTGACTGTCCAAACGAGGTTCTGCACTTGGGGATGTTACAGTTATGATTTAAGCTACCTCTTGTTGTCCTGCTGCTGTTTGGTCTCCCCATAAATTCCCTTAAGTGGTTCTGCAGCCAAATTGTCGTAGCATTTAAAAAATAATTTTAGAAAAAAGAAATTGCTAAAACTGTCAAAACTCAATAAATTATGTTTGTGGAGGATTTGACAGTGGTGATGACAATTGGTTTTCTGTCCATAATTTTGATTGCTTGATTGTAAAGTGAACCAATGTGCGTTGTGGCTGAGGGAGCTGCCTGGGCCCATGCTGTCATGCAATACATGCAATAGGAAATATGAGAGAATATCATCCCATGCATGTACAGCAGGGCCGCCTGGTTTGGAATGAAGTGCCTGATAAGTCTAAAACAATTTATATTTCTTTGTATTGTTTTGGATATTTTCTTTATGTGTTCATCAAATTTTAGTTGCGGGTCAAGAACCAATCCTAGATATTTCATTTCATTTACTTGTTGTATTTCGCTGTTTTGGAAAACTATTTTAAAACTGTTCTAATTTTTGTTTTTTGATTGAAAAGCACATAGACACTGTTTTAGTGAGGTTAGGGACTAATTGATTTTTGAAGAGCCACTGACTAACTTCAGCCATACATGCAGATAAAACATCTGCAGCTTGCTCTGGTGTCTTTGCGGGTGCATAAAAAACTGCATCGTCCATGTAAAGTTGGCAGTGAACACCTGGGCAAGATAGTGGAAGGTCATTTATAAAGAGACCAAAAAGCAGTGGTCCCAGTATACAGCCCTGAGGTATTCCCATCGAGATGTTTATCAGGGAGGATTTATCCTGGGCCACTCTCACACACTGCTCCCTATCCTGCAGGAAAGAGGTGAACCACTGCATTGCCTCCGAGGAAATGTTAAATGTGGACATTTTGGCTAAAAGGAGGCTATGATTGACTGTTTTAAACGCGTTTTTAAGATCCAAAAACACAGCTCCTACCACCTCACCCTTGTCTAGTGAATTTTTAATGTTTTCTATGAAGCAACAGTTGGCGATCTCAGTTGAATACCCTGCTCTAAAGCCAAACTGCTGTGAGTGGAGGAGCTGGTTGGCCTCCAAGTGGTCAGTCAGTTGAGCTGCCACAACTTTTTCAGTAAGTTTTGACAATACAGGTAAAATTGCTATCGGCCTGTAGTTGTGAGTCCTGGACTCCTGATTTAAAAATTGGGACAATCACAGCTTTTTTCCAGCCTAAAGGAAATTTACATTTTCTAATGGACGAATTAATAAGGTATGTCAAAGGTTTAACTAACAAGTTACTATAATGTTTGAGAAAGCAGGAATTTATATTATAGATATCATTTGCTTTGGAGTTGGACAGTTTTTGGATAATCTTTGATACTTCATTCTCATTCACTTCTTGTAGACGAAAGTATTCAGAAGAGGACTGTAGTGATTCACTTTCAAATGTGGCTCTCAACATCTTTATCCAGTAAAATTTACAGGTTGTTTTTAAAGGTAATTGCATACTTTACTGCATTTTGTTATAGAATTTTTCTTAAAATTAATATTTGCTCATTTGCTACATATTTTGTCACCCCACCACAAAGTAAAATAAACCTAATCACCCCCCCCCCCCCCCAACAAAAAGCCTCTGGAGCCACCACTGGCAATAACTTTATCATTTTAATTTTAAAACCGTATCTGCCCAGTAAATTTCATTGAAATATGTAGTTCTCCAGAATGGGTTATTCACGTCTTTCTGATCCATTTTCCTTATCATCCTGTAGCGACAGACAGTTGCCTTAACCAAAAATTATTTGTTCAAATCCCGGAGACGCAACTGCATGTTTGTGAAAACATGGTAAAAATAAGTCATTTTTTTATTATTTATTTATATCCAATTATTATTTGTTATTTTTATTATTATTATTCCATTTAAAGCAGTTCCTTTTGAACGGGCTCTCGTTTCGACCTGAGGAGCGCGGGGCGATGACACGAACTCCTTCCTGGTGTGAGGCTGATCGTCTATGTTCGCGCATTTTGCGCGTTTCCAGATCGGCACCGCCAGAAGCTGACAGGCTGAAAGAAGAGAGAGGCGCGTCATCGTGCGCAGGACGAGCACTTGGCTGCCAGACGAGTTTAAACTGTCCGCTGAACGACGCGCAGCTCCCACATCCAATTTAACCTGACCTGATGGTGTAATCCACAGACGTTTTGCCTTTGACCGACAAGCGCTCAATCCGCTTGTGCTCGCTGTGCAAAGTGCTGCGCTGACAGAAAGCTGATCTCACGCACGATTCCTGCTACGGAACCCCGGTTTGGCTGCACCGTGCACAGAGGAGCACCGTTCCGTTACGCGGTGTTTTACGCGCAGCCAAACGAGCGCACCGACCATGTCGGCGGCGACGGCCTCGGTCGTAGATGTGCCCAGAAGCGAATTCACGACGGAAAACGACGCGCGTGTCCGGAACACCTCAGGTGAGACAGCCGAAGCATTAAAAACTGTGCCATACGCGTGCCAATATGCGCGTGCGGGTAGATGTTTTCCAACTTTTGAAGCCTGAATTTGTCTTCTTGGACGACTGATTGATGCTGCATAATTTGTAGCTTTTGGGCTGAATTTATTAACTTGAATTAAGTTTACGAACACATCCGATCTGAAGGGTGTAGTTTGAAATAAAGAGGAAGTGTGAATAGAGGAAGGTCGCTTTGGGTGATTCAGCTTGTACCCACTTTCACGTCACACGGACACACGGACAGCTGTGTAACTCACACATGTACGCACATACGTTACACACACACACACACACACACACACACACACACACACACACACACACACATATATATATATATATATATATATATATATATATATATATATATATATATATATATATATATATATATATATATATATATCTCCATGGGGATCCACGGGCTCTAGATTGGGTAGTGTTTATAAGATGGGTAGCTGACATTTTTCAAGGGTGGTAATTAAGCAAAGTTTCTATAATGAGTTGGAATGGTGTGTGAGTCCAGAATGTCGTAGAAAAGCAATACTCTTTTTACTCATGGTAATGACAACATGACTAAACCAATTGAACTACAAAAATACAATAAATTAGTAACACTAACAACACTGTTGAACTAACATGAACCACAATAATGACATTTACCCCCCCCCCCCCAAAAAAAAACCCCTTGAACTCCCATGGTGCATTGCAGCACAATGGCCATTGTTTACTGGTTAGTTAAAAATGCTCATTTCTCCAAAAATAGTAGTCCTACCAACTTTAATTTTCACAGCATTCATCCTTGACCCAAAATACATAATATACCAAACAGAAAATGTCAGCTCTCCCCGGTTTCTGTGTGATCGAAGCCATACACACGTGTGCACGCACACAGAGGCCATGTTAGCTCCAAAAATGTTAGTCCTACCTTTGTTGTATTTTGGCAACATTTATCCTTTATCCAAAATACATAAGCATATCAAACAGTAAATATCAGCTGTCCTCAGTTTGTCCATGATCAATGTTATACACACCCACGCACAGAGATTCTTGTCTCTTCCACATTCTAACACAAGCAGGTGCTTCTATTTTTAGACACAAACAAAGACGGTGATGGAAGACATCAAACGCAATACACATTTCACTCATGCTACCCTCAACATGACACTCAGTCATATTCATGTTGCTATTACCATGACTGAGTTCATGGTTGGCCTGAGCCTGTTGGTTCCTGGGTTGTTCTTCCTGAACATCATAACCAATTTCTTCTCATCTGAAGGTGACACTTAGGATCTTTTTCCAGACCTTGGCAAAGTGGTGACACATCAGACTCACTTATACTTATGCTAGTTGTTTGAACTGATTATCTTGGAAGCTGCAGTTGTTTCGGGCCCCTTCACACATAGTGCAAAGTTTGGTTGGCGTCTGGTCGATTTACAGCAAAACAGTGCGAAAGTTTGAAATTAGTGCACCACAAAACATTGCACCGACGGGCAGGCATGCACGAACCCGGTGCAAGAGAGAAAAACCAGCTGGTATGTTGGACCACATTGTGCTGCTTATGTGGAATTTAAAAAAAAGAAAACAAAAACCACACCACCTGGGATGTGAACTTGCGCCTTTCAAAAGCTCTGATCACCAGTCAGTGACTTTACCACTGAACTACAAAGCTGCGGGAAGCTGCCTCATATCAGGAAAGACATGTAAGTATTACAAAAAAAAAAAAATTGAAAAAAAATCCCACACCATATACTGTAAAAACACAGCATTCATCAAATGAGCAATACACATATGAGCTGTCTGTCCCTCTGGTGACGATCCACTGCTATTGCTACAGACATACAGTCATGAAATGACAGGAATGAAAAGCAATGTGATCTGATCTCCACATCAATTGGTCCGGTGCGTCCAGTCGGCCGCGCGCGTGTCCTGCCCAACACGCGTCTTGTGGATGGCACGCCGCAGCACAGACACCACATCATATGAAATAGAGGTCACGTAGGTGACGTAATGGTCAGATCACCCACTGCGTGTTCTGGTCCATTTCAACCTGCCAGTCTGCCAATGTCTGCTCTGTGCACGCGCTCACTGGCTGCAGCTTGTTGCCACAGCGATATGTTTTTATTTATGTCCACATAGATACAGTAATCAGACACATGCACCTCACAGTGGACAGTTGTTAGTCCATGTCTGTCCAAACACAGTAGGTGTTGTGTAGCTGAAATGTCCAGAATGACAGATTGCCACAGCTGCTTCTGTCACCTCCTGTCACTTCTCAGTGCAGACACCAAAGCCACAGTTGTGTGGAACTTAGACAAATTTCTCTGTCAGTACAACAGTGGTCGTCTGCAGTTTGCTGTCGTGTGAAGAGTGCGAACGGCCACACATTTTCTGAGTGCCATGTGAGCGGTGTCCAATGTTTGTGGGTGTCAACTGGAATTTGGCTGACACCTGCCGCAAGAGGGTGCAATGGGTTTGCACAGCATACACTTTCTTTCATCCGCTGGTGTGCGCAAATAGTTACCGCAACAGGTGTACGAGGCATTAGAGGCAAGGATGATTTCACAGTTTGCACGATTCCTGCGTCACGCGCACTTCATCCAAACTTCGCACTATGAGTGAAGGGGCCTTTAGAAATTGCTCCAAGAAACCTTCCCAACTTATGTAAATTTACATTCTCCTTCTTAAATCTTCAATGAATTCTGGACTTTCCCACTTCTTTGAGTACTGGTCAGTGCAGTGAGTGCTGTCAAACACATCCTGGCAAAGAGAAACTTCCAGTTGTAGTTAATCATGATCACTAATGAGGATAATAGGTCTTGTCATGTTAAAAGAGACTGTGGAACCTTCAGCACCAATTATTAAAAGATTTAAGTGAATGCGCGCGTGTGTGTGTGTGTATATATATATATATATATATATATATATATATATATATATATATATATATATATATATATATATATATATATATATATATATGAGCCTGCATGTATAATTTTGACTCTGTATTAGAGAAGACACAAAATAAAGCCAAATTTGTGTACCGAATACTTGTTTTTTTGTTGTTGTTTTTTAAGTCATTAATGTATGCTGTACAATCATTCCACCCTGGTTTAAAAAAAAAAAAAAAAAAAAAAAACAGTTCAAAGAAATCATTAAGACCAAAATTATCATCCCATTAAACGTCCGGCCACAAATGTAGAAATCCTCAGGAAGTCATTCGAACTTCTCATACACTTAGTTGTACAATCCTTCCCTCCCATTCTGCTGGAAAAAACTGAACATGATATCAGCATTTATTTGCATTCCATCAGTTTGTGTGAGGATGAAGTGATGCTGTAGCCTCGTCTGGCTTCCGTCAGCTGACACGGCGACAGAGCTCCCCTCCTGTAACACGCTGTACGCGGTGGTTCCAGATGGCCGTATATTTCCACCGTTCTCACAGGAACTTTCTTTAAACACTTATTACATTTCCTGCTTTGATAGCATTAGAATTTGATGCTGCAAACAGCAAAACATTACACTGTAACACATGGGTTATGTCCGGTGTTGTACACATTACCTGCTTGAAGTGACTGGGGTCAGATTTTATGGTATGGAGAAGTGAATTTGAACTGAATATGGATGATGATGATGCAGGCAGCGTTTTAAAATATGGTTAATGCTGAGCTGATAACCTGTTGTCTGTTGTCAAATTCTTTTCAAAAACACTTTCATTCATGCTCTGCTACCTTATGGTATTCACCAGCTTACCAAATAATATAATTCATACACAGCCATGTTTTTGTTGGACTACCATTTGTTGATGGATTTCCCAAATGACTCTCAGCTGTTGTTTTTTAGCTCTTCTGCAGCCTCAGTGCACGCCCATCCCCTTGCCAGCACTGGGCACCCAGATGATTCTCCAGGGCAATGGCACCAACGTGGGCACAGTCATTTCTCTGAAGTGCCCGGCCAAACACAAACTGATAGGAGGGACTCTGGTCTGTGTCATGGACATCAACAGCACAAAGTGGGTGGGCGAGACCTACTGTAAACGTAAGTATCTACTCATGCTGTGGCCCCGAAGGGCCATTTAATGAATAAATTTGATTCTTCTTCTTTTTTCTTTTTTTAAACAACCATAGCCACATTAAAATATTGCTGAATGTTCTACTCGCCTTTAGCAACTGCTATGTCGACAAGAAATCTTTTTTTGTAAACTTAGATATACATGTCAAGTTTGGAATAGATTCAGAGGAAAAACCTCAGTTTTGACCTTTGTCACCAATGATTTTGACTCCACTGATTTTAAATTTGATCTCACTTGGGCAAGTCCAGAACCCATCTACATATGTGTTACTTGGGACACAAACCTGACAACCACATATGATCTAGAATTCTGGAATCCACTGGACAAACACAAATTTGTCAGGTGGATATTGGAGTGAAAATTCTGAATTTTGACCTTTGACCCAGATGATCTTGACCTTTGGCAAAAACAAACCGTTTAAGAGACATTCTGGGGTTGACCCTCATCTCAAAATCAAATCTGGTGGACACAATTGATAGCCAGAAGAATTAATTATGTGAACGGGGTGTAGTTGTATGATTAAATACTGTTAAAACTGACTTAAAATATACAAATCTGTTTTTACCAGATGTCCATCAAATATGACCATCGGGTATTGTGAGGGCTTTCCATCTGTACGTCCGTCTGTCTGTCCATGCTCAGCATAAGTCCAGTCCTATTACTGCCAGAGTCTTCAAATTTACAGGGAACAAACATTCTTGGGACACGGCCCTTGGACAAGTTCAAAGATGGCTAACCTTGACCTATTTTAAGAGGTATTTTAACATGTTAAATGTCACATTCTCTTTCAATCTGTTCATCTTTGTTTTTGAGTGGCGGGCGTGACAGCCAATCACAGGAGACTGGTCTCTCCAAAATTTCTTTGTTTTGTGTGTTTATATTGACAGTTTTAGAGTATCCCAGAATCCTTTGCGCACTGGGGAGGGAGGCTTGATAATGGCTCAGCTTAATGCTAACTTTAACATTAAAAATGCCATAGACATGCTAACGCATTAGCATCTGTCCTGTTTTTAAGTTCTAAAATACATCTATCAACTGTTTCAGAAGACCATAACAGGTTGGTTTAACATAAAAAAAAAGGTAAATATTACTCACAGACATATGCTCTTTAGGGTTTTAGTGGGGAAAAATTAAGATAAAGCGAAATAAAACAAAGAACCAATGAAGAATTGGTTCAAGGTTCAAAGCAAAGCCACGCTGCAGAAACGCTTGATTACAGACCTGCTGCAGGGTCTGTAATCAATGTAGAGAAATGATCATTTTCCTGACAAACACCCCCAAAACAACAGCCACTCTGAAGGACCAATAAGGGAATCATTAACCAAAAAGGCTATTGATGTCAATGGATCGAATAATTTCTTAAGGATACCCATAAGGAACCAGTTCCCGACACGCAAACCCTAACAACACGCTTTTTTTTTTTTCTTTTATAAAATTCACATTAAAGACTCACAATTATTTTAGTTAAACACCTAAATACATATTTTGGTTGAACTCACCTCCATAAAGACTTAATGTTGCAAACAAGTTGCCGTAAACAAATCTTGGCCTCCCCAGTAAGAACGCGTGAGATTTGACACCGTAAAGGTGTCAATATATGTTTCTCATATATAATAATAATAATAATAATAATACATTTTATTTGTAATGCACTTTACATTTGACACCAAATCCCCAAATGCTACAGTATAAAACAGAAGAACACAGAAGACTATAAATCAATGTAATGTGTCAATATATTATGTAAAAGCTAGTGACAAACACTTCTAAAACTGAATATGCTGTTTTTGGAACCTAATAACACCTCTGAACTTATTTACAAGGCATTTCGCAGACATTAGAATGGTGACATCATAGGCAGGTAGTTAGCTGCAAAACTCTGTTGTGTTTGTGTGTAAATATATCCTCGTTGTCAAATATTATGTAAAAGCTAACGAGAAATAAACACTTCTCTGAAAGTGCTGGTTCTGTAACATGATAACACCCCTGGAGTTATTTACAAGCCATTTTGCAGACATTAGCCTGCATGCTAACTTCTGCTAACTTTCTATGGAGCAAATGCACAGAGGGTGATCTACAAATATTCCTTGATTTGCACAACTTCCGCTCTTACAACATAACATTGTACATGGTTGGTTGGTTGATTGATTGATTGATTGGTTAATAGTGGGGCTTTATTGGACATGTATAAAGTGTATGTAAGACAATAGGTTCTTAATAATTATTTAAACAACTGCAAATTATAAAGAACACTAATGCTCATACAGCCACGGGTATTTTAGCATTGTGTTATCTTTCAAATAGTTAATGCTTTGGTTGTCAGAAATTTATCACAAGATGGTATAACCGCCATAAGGATGGTTGCTAATAAGTGAAAAGTCAGCTACGTATCTAGCCCATACAGCTAATTGCTAATAATAAGTGAGTAATTAGTGTACATGTCCTGTCTGTGATAGTTGTCTAGGATCAGGCAACCATCAGATTAAAGGAGCCAGTGAATGGGTCCATATCTTATCTTTATCTTTAAAATATCAGATTTTGGGTTGTGACAGATACAGGGGACAACCAGCGAACCTCCTATTTTGGGCCATGTTGGCATCTTTTAACATGCAAAATAAAACAAAGAGAGACAGGCCAATAAGGTTGCGTGTGGAGTCTTATTACTAATTAACAAATCCTAGTGGCCACTAGAGGCCACTGCTGCTTGTGTTACAACTGAAAATTATATTTGGTTTAGAAATTTATTTGGAAGAGCAACTATTTATATTTTTGGCTGTTTTTCCTGTCTGTCAATGGGAAGTGCCTCCTTTTTTGTCAGTCTGCAGCAGCTGATGTATATTAGCTTGTAAATCTGTTGTGCTCACATTGCAAAACCAAAATGTGTGGGTGCAGAATAAAAATTGCAAGTGTTTTCCTTGGAGAACTGCAGAGGCAGCAAACTTCCATTAAACTCTGTTGCCTTCTCATTATTCCAAAGAGATTAAATGTATTAAACATTATGTGATGTGCATTCTGGGTATACGTATGGCTGCAGTAGTATTTGGCTCGCAACATGTAATGCTCTAAATTATGGAGGAATACATTAGAGGAGAAATGATTTGTTGCTTGAGGATAACGCTCATTAAAAGCAAATATGAATGCTAATAACACGAAGGAGGAAAATTCAAAGCAGGTGCACAGTTCTTCATTCTGCAGGTTAGTTAATGAGAAAAGTGAACATGATCTTAATTATAATTCAGAAACAACCACATTTGGAGCAAATAACCTGATATAAAACAAAGAAAATTCAAATTGACGTTTTATTACAGTTTTCTAGAAGAGCTGGTCAATGCACCTTATTCCAAAATAAGCTTTCATCACCTTGAGGGTATTGTAATTAGCTGTGAATTAAATGATCACAAAAAAAAACTGAGTTATTTTAATGCTTTTGATCAGTAATGTTTGAAATAAATTCAATAAAAATGACAGCTATTATGTGGTTCAATTAAATTTTTTTTTTTCAATTTATTTTCATTTATATAGCGCCAAATCACAACAGAGTTGCCTCAAAGTGCTTCACACAGGTAAGGTCTAACCTTACCAACCGCCAGAGCAACAGTGGTAAGGAAAAACTCCCTCTGAGGATGAAACCTCAAGCAGACCAGACTCAAAGGAGTGACCCTCTGCTTGGGCCATGCTACAAAACATAAATTACAGAACAATTCAGCTTTGCCGACATTTCTGTATTTTCTGCCTATGTATAACTGTTTTAGACTTTACATTAATCACTAATTATGGTAATATTTGCAGCCTGCAGTCTGCATGCATTACTTAGAAACAACTAGTATGAACACTTTTATTAAATAATTTAATGACAGTGATGAAAGTAACAGTATGACAGTGAATTTCAAGATGAGACAGGTACAGACTAGAAGTTTTAAAGGACTTATTTTGTCCTCCGTCTATGGGCTCTGGTTAAATGCTTAATCATGAGATTTAAGAAAAGATGGGACATCATCATCTATCTCCCTCATGACATGAACCAAATGATTCATCTACATGCTGGACAGAAACACATATTCAGGTTACTCCAGATAGATTCAGATTCATTTTGAAGAAGGATCTGGAAATGCTGACGCCTCTGGTTTCTGTCTTGGATTAATGATAATGCTGATGAGATTTTATTATTAATCTTTTTTTAATATACTGGGCATGTCATGATTGTAATAACTCCCACTAATGTAATAATCATTCTTTAATTTGAGGTGTGTGTGTGTGTGTGTGTTTCCTCACACCTTCTTACAGTCCTGGAGTTGCCCAGGAGAGGTCAAATTTACCAAAGGCCAATCACTACGGCCAAGGTCATTGAGGTTAAAGGTCAAAATGGATCTTTATCGCACCAATTTGTACCAAGCTGAGCATGCATGGGTAGGTGGGTTGTGGAATTATCCACGCAAAGTCAAATTTGCCAAAGGTCAATCATTGGGGTCAAAGGTCAAAATTGATGTTTGTCCACTGTGATCTGGTCTATTTGTTGGCTGTCCTCACAGGTCCTGCTGATTTAGAGAACATCAAACTTGGTATGTGCCGTGAAGGCTGACCCCAAAACTGACCTTATTTTGGCAAAGGTCAAGATTAATGAATTAGATTTTTATTAAATGTTGCATTTTCAAATGTTGGTGGATTCCAGAATTGCCCTAGATGAATGTAAGGTAACTAGATCAAGCTTCAGATTACCGTAGCCCTTACTATCGTTGTGCCCAGGTGTACCAGTGCCTAGTTACAGATACAATAGCTAATGTGAATATTGTGGCAATCTCTATGGTAATAAACTGTTATTGTATTGTAAAAAAACCTGTACTATAATGACCATCACTGTTGCAATAATTATTCAGTGAGAATAGTCAGATAATAATCACTTTTCTGTTCATTATTTCAGTAGTGGGGCAACTTGACCACTATCACAACAGTAATAATTACACTGGTGGACAAATTGCACAGGAAATATGGTAACAGTTATTACAAAAGAGGATGAAACTGCACATGCAGCTTCACCACAGTGGGCAGCACGGTGGTGTAGTGGTTAGCAGTAGCACTGTTGCCTCACAGAAAGAAGATCCTGGGTTCCCTTCCCACCTGCTCCTCTCTGTCTGGAGTTTTCATATTCTCCCCATGTTTCCATGAGTTCCCACCGGCTGCTCCAGCCCACTCCCGCCTCCAAAGACACGCAGGTTAGGTCAAGTGGCAACATTAATTTGACCATAGGTGTAATCGAGGGTGTGAATGTGTTTATCTGCAGCCCTGTGAGAGACTGCATGGCGGCCTATCCAAGGTGTACCCCGCCTCTTGCCCTATGGCTGCTGGGATAGGCTCCAGCTCCCACGTCACCCTTAATTGGAATAAACCGGTACAGAACATGAAAGATTGATCTTTACCACAGCTGTAACAATCATTACAACAGCAGGCAAAATTGCACATAAAACGCAACCACTATTGTAACAATTATTATACTAGCAGGCCAGTTGTATGGGAAAAATTGCAACTGTTATTATAAAAGTTTATGAAATTACACATGCAACAATTAATACAGTAGCATATGAAATTACACATGCAACTTAACAACTGTTACAACCATAGCAACAAAATTACACAAGAAATATCACCACTATTATAAAAGTTAATACACTGATGAGTGAAACTGCACAGGAAACTAACCTAAATATTACATTAGTGGAAGAAATAGTCTCTGAGTATTGTCACTAATTCCTGTTTCCATGAATATAAGAGCCTGTTCCAGATGGAAGCAGATGTACGCGCATGTGAGAGTCCAATAATGGATTTTGACCTGCACGGCCCCTGACAGATGTTTAGAAAACCTGCAGGCCTAGAACATTAAATGCAAGGGTATAAATTCAATAAATAATTCATCTGTGTTCCTTTCTCTCACTCTAGCCATGCCTCCATTTGGGGACTTTGGTTTCTGTGTGGCTGTGCTGGCGTCTATTGTCAGCTCAGCCATCATCTTGATCATGTCCATGGCCTTCATCACCTGCTGTTTGCTGGACTGCATGAGCAAGAACAAAATGGAGAGGTTCGTGAGAGCCGTTCAAAGGGCTGAGGTCAGGAGCAGATTTGTTACAAACTGATACAAAGGCTTTACCTTGTATTTGACAGGGAGTCAGATGTGGGACTGTGGGATGAGGAAGCCCAAAAGCGGGAGAACAGGTCCGCAACAGTCACAAAGGCAGAAACAATAACAACAACAACAATACAGGAGAGGAGCAGTCACCGTGGGACACACGGAACCCAGCTGTGTGTGACAAAAACACATCCTGGAGGTAAAAAACAGACTCATTGCTGTAAAAATGCTGGGAAATTATATGCCAGAAGGCTTTAAAACTTGGACCTGTGTTTTTCTCCACAGATTTCCTCCATCTTATCCCTGTGGTCCTTCTTCATCCTGCTCCTACAGCCCTGCTCTCCCCGGCTATAATTGTCATCTGCCTCTATTACAACAATTTGAGACACAATCTGAGCACACATCTGGCCCGCCTCCGTACCATGGACCCCCTTGTCCCTCCTGTCACCCTAAGACTTCAGGTCTGATCCACATCTCAGTAGTGGGTCCTGGTGGAGGTTTGGTGTGGCAGTACGAAACACAGGAGAGCAATCTGTCAGATATGAACCCAGCAGCTACAGATGACTTCAACATCAGGAATATGAGCTCACCCAAAGAATGGTCCATAAGGAATATATCCATGTGAGGACACGTTTCAGGGGAGACCAACACCACCTGTCAAGAACTTGTTTCCTGACCAAAATCTGGAGCCTAAACTCTGTTGATGAGCACTTCCAGAAGCAGCCCTGGTCAAGTTGACTTTGTTTTTAATACCTGCAGCCCATAAAGACTTGAAAAAACCCACAGTGTTTTGACAGATGTAGGTGCCTTTTGTAAACTGTAACCCACACTGCCCCCTGTCAGCATTGAGAAAACATTACACTTTCAGTACACTGGCCTAGTTGAGGATTTGGACCTTTTCTCTTCTTTTTAGGCACCACCAGTCACATATGCTAAGCAAACCCACTGTGTCACACAAGAAAAAGCATTTGTCTACACCGGCCAAAATGTTAACATCATTTTTCAAGAAAGGTAAATAAATCAAAGATGATTTCTCATAACAACACTGAACGTTACACTGATTGAGTGGCGGCTCCAGAATTTTTTTTAAAATTCAAAGTCTTTTTTTGTTGTTATTAATTTTCAAGTTATACAAATGAAACTTAAATACAGCTGAGTATATTTGTCAAAATGTAATTGCATGTTTTTCCCTATTCTATTGCACTATTAAAAGTACATCATCAGTATAATAAGTGATTCATAAAAACACACAAAGCACAGAACGAAATGAGGCAAAGAGAAAAAGAAAATAGCTTAAAAAGAAAGTAATTTTTTTTAAGTATGTTTGGGCCCTGAACCCAATCCCAGATAAGCGGTTGAATCAGAATCGAATTTATTGCCAAGTAAGTTCTCACATACAAGGAATTTGATCTGGTGTCATTGGTGCATAAACAACAATAAAAAGAAAATGAAAAAATACTTCTGTAAGAAGTGAAGGAGTCAAATAGACAGGCAAAACTATGTTCACTGTCAAATAAATATAACAGCAGAGGTATGCAGATGTACAGTACCTTTTAGTGCAGGGATGATCAAGCTGTACTTTGTGGGAGTGGGGGGGGAGAGGGTAAATGGGGGTCTCTGGCATGATTTATTAGCCTAGCTGCGGACAGAAAGAAGCTGTCTTTGTGTCTTGAGGTTTTAGTCCTGATGGACCTCAGCCATCTGCCAGAGGGGAGGGTGACAAAAAGTTTGTGTCCTGGGTGAGAGGGATCGGCCAGTATCTTCCTTGCTCGCCTCAGGGCCCTGGAGGTGTACAGGTCCTGTAGGGATGGCAGATTGCAGTCGATCGATCACCTTCTCTGCTCCATGGATGAAGATGAGTGAATGAGTGAGTATGCTTGGGGAGGGGGAAGGGAGAGAATCTATGCCTTTTGAAATGTCTGGTGTGTCCATCTTTAAGCCGCACAGCGAAAGCTGGAGGATGTCTTTCTTTCCAAGCCAGGAGTGTAGGCTATATTTTGTTTGTTTTGCTACATTGGTTAAGAAGGAAATACATAGCATGTCAGAGAAGAATCTGAATATAAATTGCCATAAATGAACAAGAGTCAGACAAAAGTCAGACTTCCAGAGCAAGAATTTTAGCTGAGGAAGCTTCTACGATTTGAAGCAAACGTCCTCGCGTCAAGCAACCCAGTCCAGTCGAAGATTCAAGCTTCTCTACTATGGAAACCACCTGGACAACTGAGAGCCTACACAGAAACAGAGGTAGAGCCAGGTTTATTTTTATTTTTTTTAGTTTTGTTTACTTGTTTGTTCTTGGGTATAAGAATGGGTACCTGTTAGAACACTTAAAATGTTGGTAGAGGTATTCTAGTTGTCAGATTTATTTTAAAGGAAAAAAAACTAATATTTTATTTGGGCCAGTACAGTACTAATAACACAATGATTGATGTACACGTAAAATTTACCTCAAAAAGTAAAACTGACATTTATTAGTGCTTGTGAGTTTTCTGGCTTTTTTTTATTTATTTATTATATTATTTATTTTTTGCAGCTTGTAATATTTGGATGCATATTAAGTGCACTAGAGGGCGCTGGTTCCTCATGTAGTTCAACAGTTAGGAAGTGAAATAGGCATGGATGGGAATTGGGAATGTTGTATGCTGGTGTGCTTTTACAATGACAGTCAAGACTACCAGACTGCACTCATTATTTAGTAACGGCAATCAAATTGATTGAGTAAACTCATCCGAATTAATCGCTACATTAATGCTTGACTGCCAAAGGCACAGCAGGCTTGATTTGTGTGCAGGGGTTAGTGCATTCCATCCATGATGACTTAAGAGCCCTCTTGAAGGAGATCTTACATTAGTGAAAGCAACCACAGCACACGTGTGATGTGAGCTTCTGGAGGGAACCATCAGCGGCTGATCTATAATAAATTTGCAGTACGGCTCACTGTAAGGAGACAGAGTGAGACATTAGAAAAGGGAGTAAACCAGAGAGAGAGAGGGAGGACAGCTGGGGCAGTGCCAAAGGGGGGCTGGAGGTGTCAGCAGTGTTATTGTTCTGCTGGAATAGTAGCAATCCACACTTCCACACAGAGATCTATTTGCTGTAATGCTTGAACATAATTCCTCTGGGCGTCAGCGTCCTTTGATGTTCCTGCAGACGTGCATCATGCACACTCTGTGCATGTCAGTCCACAGATCTGGAGCTGTGTGGATCATCAGTCTGGTCCTCAGCTCGTCTGACTGTTTCCACGGTTACCGATGATAGTTGTGGAGGCGGAAAAGAGATTTAATGTCTGCTTTTTATGCAAAAGCTGCTTTGTCACGATTTGCCAGAATTATTTTTCCAGCTGTAGCTGCTGTGCATTTAAGCGCAGGAGCAATTATGCAGAACAGACAGACAGTCGATTGTGTAGTTTAAAGCCACTGATGTGTGCTAAAAACGGAATCAGGTGATGTACTTGGACTCGAACTGGGGTTTGAGTGACAGTGCTGAAACACTGTCTAATTAAGGCTTCCGTTTTAACGAGCACTTCTGCTCGGGCCTCTGCTGCGGTGACTCACCAGCTGCTAGTCCAGAGACACACACACATACACACACTGCTCCAGCTTTACTCACACCAAACAGTCATGGCACAACTAAGCATTGTTATAATTGAATGTTGGTGCCTGTTGCCTGTGGTTGGCGGCAGGTGTGTCGGTACGGGTAAAACCGTGGAGGTCAGAGGAGGCACACCCTGGTCAAGTATCATCAAACCTGCTGGTTCAAACTGTCTGGAGAAGAATGACGTCCTTGTTGAAAACTGAACATCTCCAGCTGTCAGCAGTGGACAGAGGAGGAGACGGACCGTGTGAGGTCACATGTTCCTGACTACTGTTGTGTTTAATGGCTCTGAACAAATGTTGTGTTGTTTACACACCTCGCCACTTTGTAACTACCGTTGTTTCTCTTTGCTGATGTTCGAGCAAATGAGCACGAATTGGATTTTGTGTGAGTTGAAGAAAACAACATTTCCGGGCTTTTCCAGAGCTTGGAGGGGGGGTCAGCGTATTTGTGGGTCAGGTAGGGGATTGCGCAGGTCAGGTCAGAACCAAAAACATGCTGACAACATGGATGTCTATAGGAGTAAACTGCACAGTGTCAGCAGAGAAAACACCTACCTGTGTGTTTTTTTTTTTTTTTTTTACTTTATCAGTCAGTCAGTGCGGTTTGGCCGATGGACTCCAAAGGCTGTTATGAACACATTAACAACCCACTATCATAAAAACCAGGCCTGTAGCCAAGTTCTCCAAAAGGTTCAGCTGCCGGTGCTTTCGCTCATCATTGAGGTTCCATCGAACTGAAACAAAACAAAGACACACACTCACTGTATATCTTATCAACATTAAACAACACCTTATAACACATTTACTGTCAACAATAATTCTGTATATACTAGAGCCTGACCGATTTGGAGTGTTTTGGGAACTGTTACGATACCGTATTAGGGACTATGAATTTATGATACTGATATATCTGCCAATATATACCGGTATACATAAAAAAAATGGCAGTGATTCCTAAAACTCAATTATCAAATCCTTATAACAAAGAAATGTAATTGAGGCTTGATGTTTTATAGTTTAAACATGAACTTTATTATACTCACTCACTCATCTTTAACCACTTACTCCAATTAAGGATGACAGGGGCTAGAGAATATCCCAGCATTCATAAGGCGTGAAGCGGGGTACACCTGGACAGGATGCCAATCTGTCACATGGCCACATATACATTCACACATGCACGCACACCTATGGACAAGAAGTTTCCAATCCACTTAACCTGCATGTCTTTGGATGTGGGAGGAACATGCAAACTTCACATAGAAAGGCCACAGGTGGGAATTGATCCTACTACCTTCTTGCTGTGACCACTAAGCCACTGTAATGCCCAACTTTATGATCAATAACTATAACCACAACCAACTAAGGTATGTAATGCTGCATTCATTTGGATTATTGTTGTGTTGCATCATTCAGCTTCTTCTTCCTCTTCTTCTTCTTCTTCTTCGGCTGCTCCCGTTAGGGGTCATCGCAGTAGATCAATCATTTACATCTCACCCTGTCCTCTGCATCTTCCTCTGTCACACCAACCACCTGTATGTCCTCCCTCAGCACATCCATAAACCTCCTCTTTGGCCTCCCTCTGCTTCTGCCTGGTGGTTCCATCCTCAGCATCCTTCTCCCTATATACCCTGGGTCCCTCGTCTGCACTTGCCCAAACTATCTCAATGTCACCTCTCTGACTTTGTCTCCAAACCGTTCTACCTGTGCTATCTATCTGATATGTTCATCTTCAGTTCTGCCACCTCCAGGTCTCCTGTCTTTTTGCTAGTGCCACTGTTTATAAGCCGTACAACATAGCTGCTCTCACTACTGTCTTGTAAACTTTCCCTTTCACTCATGCAGATAGTCTTTGGTCAAAAAACACTCCTACCACCTTTCTCCACTCACTCCACTCTTCCTCAACTCTGGATAGCTGATCTAATGTATTTAAACTCATCTACCTTAACCACCTCTACATCTTGTAATGGCACTGTTCCACCAGACTCCGTCTCATTCACACATATGTACTCAGTCTTTCTCCGAATGACGTTCATTCCTCTTCTCTCCAGAGTGTATCTCCATGACTCCAGGCTCACCTGAACCTGCTCTCTACTCTGACTACAGACCACAATGTCATCTGTAAACATCATAGTTCATGGAGACGCCTGTCTGATCTTGTCCCTCAACCTGTCTAGCACCATTGTGAACAAGAAAAAGCTCAGAATCAACCCTTGATGTAATCCCACCTCCACCTTGAATGCATCTGTCATGTTGGGAAAGTGTAGGGACACGGACCCACAACAGGGGGCGTAAATGAACGGACAATGGATGAGCCAAAAGTATAACACTTGTGAAATGTGCACAACGAAATACAGACAATTGCAGAATTTGGAATACTGTCAATGTATAAAGGTGACGTGCAGGCAGGCTCGAGGATAGAAGACGTCTGTCCAGAGAAGAGCCGGATCCCCCACGATTTCCACTGCCAGCGGATCTGGAGTATACTGGAGCCGCCAAGTCCCGAGTCCCCAGGTGGCCACCGTCTCCAGCTGTCAGATCCGGTACTGCTGGCAGGAAGCAAAGACAGGAGAAAGGGTGAGTGTGGGTTCACACCCAGCAAGCCCTCAACACACCGGTGCAATTCCTTGGGGTGGGATAACACCTCCACCTCTAGATCTCAGTTCCTTTAGCATTCATGCAGATACCAATGTTCACTTAACGAGTGCAGAAGTGTGGAGTGGGAAACGCCGACTCCTCCCAACGTCCTCCAACTCAGCTGAAAATGAATTTGGCTACCTCTGCAAACTCAAAGTCACAATTTAACAGCTCCAAGCTTAGAAGTAAAGAAACGTTACAACTACCAGCATAGCTGCGGAAGGTACAAAGGACGGCTGAGAGTTTACCTTCTATGGCAGATGATATCTCGGCAGCGAAGTGGAGATGCCGTCTGGCTTTTATGGGATGGCTGATGAAAATGAGTGGCACCTGTCACTCCAGGCTGCTCTGATGTGGCGGCTGCGCCCTCTCGTGCCTGAAGCCCGCACTTCAGGCAGGGCGCCCTCTGGTGGTAGGCCAGCAGTACCTCCTCTTCAGTGGCCCACACAACAGGACCCTCCCCTCAACGGGCGCCTCCTGGCGCCCGACCGGGCTTGTTGTGGTGTTGGGGGTAGAAGTCGGCCAGGAGGGCCGGGTCCAGGATGAAGCTCCTCTTCACCCAGGAGCGTTCTTCAGGTCAATACCCCTCCCAGTCCACCAAGTACTGGAACCCCCGGCCCTGTTGACGGACGTCCAGGAGTCGGCGTACCATCCACGCTGGCTCCCCGTCGATGATCGGGCAGGAGGCGGCGCTGGTCTGGGAGTGCAGAGGGGTGAGGTGTGGTGCGGTTTGATCCTGGAAATGTGAAAGACAGGGTGGATCCTCAGTGAAGCTGGGAGTTGGAGCCTCACTGCGGCCGGACTCAGAACTTTGATGATCTTGAATGGCCCAATGAATCTGTCCTTCAGCAGGGGCGTGAACACTGAATCCAACAGGGCAACGGGTATCGGTTGCGAACTGTAATCTCGTTCAGCCTCTGTAATCAATGCATGGACAGAGTCCGCCGTCTTTCTTGCCCACAAAAAAGAAACCAGCACCCATCTGGGAGGTGGAGTTCCGGATCAGCCCGGCAGCTAACGAGTCCTGGATGTAGGTCTCCATTGATTCACGCTCAGGACGTGAGAGGTTGTACAACCTGCTGGACGGGTACTCAACACCCGGGATCAAATCAATGGCACAATCGTACAGACGGTGTGGGGGAAGAGTGAGTGCCAGATCTTTGCTGAAGACGTCAGCAAGATCGTGGTACTCCTCAGGCACAGCCATCAGATTGGGGGGAACTTTAACCTCCTCGTTAGCAGTCAAACCGGGGGGAACCGAGGATCCTAAACACTCCTGGTGGCAGGTTTCGCTCCACTGAGCCACAACCCCAGATGGCCAATCAATCCGGGGATTGTGTTTTTCCATCCATGGGAAGCCCAAAATAACGCGGGAGGTAGAAGGAGTTACATAGAACTCAATCTCCTCCCGATGATTTCCAGACACAACCAGAGTTACCGGCTGTGTCTTGTGTGTGATTAAAGGGAGAAGGGTGCCATCTAGCGCCCCTACCTTCAATGATGAAGGAAGGGCCACTAAAGGGAGCCCTACTTCCTTTGCCCATCTGCTATCCAACAGATTCCCTTCCGACCCCGTGTCCACAAGTGCTGGGGCGTGAAGGGTTAAATCCCCACACAGGATCATGACTGGGATTCGTGCTGATTTACGTGCACTCCCTATGTGCGTGTTGTAACCCACCCTGAGCCCAGTCCTCTAAGGGCGAGTGTTGTCTTGACCGTTTGGGGCAGTTTTTCTGTGTGTGCTCTTTTGAGCTGCAGAGAAAACACTCCCCACGAGCCAGCTTCCTCAATCTGTCATCAGATCTTGTTTTGGCCCCTGCTCGTTCCCTAACAACGTCAGCAGGGGGAGCTGTTGCCACATGGAGCCCTTGGCTGTGGAGCGTGGGGAAGACGGCTCCCTTTCGGACACGGAAGGAAGAAGGACAGCTCGTGCCTGACCACACCCCTCGTCTCGCTCCCGTCGACGTTCCGCTAATCGGTTGTCTAACCATACTACCAGGTCGATAAGCCCGTCTAAATCCCCGCGGCTCGTCCTTAGCCACCAGGTGCCTTAAGGACCAGAGACAGTCCGTTTACAAAGGCGGCGCAGAGTGCAACAGTATTCCAGCCGGCCCTCGCTGCGCGATGTGGAAGGCGGACTGCATACTCGGCCGCACTCCGACACCCCTGTCTCATAGACAGCAGCACACTGAAGTGGTTTCGCCTCTATTTAGGTGATCGAACACTAGTCTGAACTCCCTCACAAACTCAGTATATGCTGATAGAAGCCGTGAGTTCTGCTCCCAGAGCGCCGTAGCCCAGGAGCATGCCTCTCCTTGAAGCAAATTAATAACGTAAGCACCCGCTGGAGTCCGACGCGTACATGACGGGATGTTGTGCAAAGACGAGCGAACACTGCATTAAGAAGTCTGCGCACGTCTCTACAACACCTCCGTACGGTTCCGGGGGGCTTATGTATGCTTCAGGGGACGGTGGGGGGGTTCGTTGAACGACCCACTGGAATATCTGTTTTCGGCACCAGGTCAGTAGGAGGAGGTGCTGCAGCCACGCCCGTTGTGGGCGCTTCCACCTGTGCGGTGAGAGCCTCCATCCTGCGGTTAAGTATTGCGCTCTGCTCAGTCACTAAGTCAAACCGAGCAGTGAAGGCGGTTAAGATTTACTGCAACTCACCTAACATGCCTCCTGCTGGTGCCTGTGCACCTTGCTTTTCCATTGGTTGTTCAAGCGGTGGATGATGCCCCCGGAATCCATGACATTGGCCAAGATATCCTGTTGGGAAAGTGTAGTGACACGGACCCACAACAGGGGGCGTAAATGAACGGACAATGGATGAGCCAAAAGTATAACACTTTACTGTTGTGAAATGTGCACAACGAAATACAGACAATTGCAGAATTTCGAATACTGTCAATGTATAAAGGTGACGTGCGGGCAGGCTCGAGGATAGAAGACGTCTGTCAAGAGAAGAGCCTGATCCCCCACGATTTCCACTGCCAGCGGATCTGGAGTATACTGGAGCCGCCAAGTCCCGAGTCCCCAGGTGGCCACCGTCTCCAGCTGTCAGATCCGGTACTGCTGGCAGGAAGCAAAGACAGGAGAAAAGGGTGAGTGTGGGTTCACACCCAGCAAGCCCTCAACACACCGGTGCAGTTCCTTGGGGTGGGATAACACCTCCACCTCTAGATCTCAGTTCCTTTAGTATTCATGCAGATACCAATGTTCACTTAACGAGTGCAGAAGTGTGGAGTGGGAAACGCCGACTCCTCCCAACGTCCTCCAACTCAGCTGAAAATGAATTTGGCTACCTCTGCAAACTCAAAGTCACAATTTAACAGCTCCAAGCTTAGAAGTAAAGAAACGTTACAACTACCAGCTTAGCTGCGGAAGGTACAAAAGACGGCTGAGAGTTTACCTTCTATGGTAGATGATATCTCGGCAGCGAAGTGGAGATGCCGTCTGGCTTTTATGGATGGCTGATGAAAATGAGTGGCACCTGTCACTCCAGGCTGCTCTGATGTGGCGGCTGCGCCCTCTCGTGCCTGAAGCCCGCACTTCAGGCAGGGCGCCCTCTAGTGGTAGGCCAGCAGTACCTCCTCTTCAGCGGCCCACACAACATGTCATACCTACTGCACATTTCACCGCTGTCACACTATCCTTGTACGTATCCTGTATCACACTCCCATACCTCTCTGGACTCCAGACTTCCACATACAATCCCACAACTCTTCTCTTGGCACCCTGTCATAAGCTTTCTCTAAATCCACAAACACACAATACAACTCCTTATGGCCTTCTCTGTACTTCTCCATCTGCACTCTCATAGCAAACATTGCAATTAGTGCTCTTTCTCAGCATGAAACCATACAACCTCAATTCCAATGAAGTTGGGACTTTGTGTAAAATGTAAATAAAAACAGAATACAACAATTTGCAAATTCTCTGCAACCTATATTTAATTGAATACACCATAACGACAAGATTCAAACTGATAAACTTTATTGTTTTTGAGCTGAGTATTCCATTAACTTAACTAGTAATGACTTCATGACTTTCTTTGCTAACAAAATTTTAACTATTAGAGAAAAATTACTCATAACCATCCCAAAGATGTATCGTTATCTTTGGCTGCTTTCAGTGATGCCGGTATTTGGTTAGACTCTTTCTCTCCGATTGTTCCGTCCGAGTTATTTTCATTAGTTACTTCATCCAACCATCAACATGTTATTAGACCCCATTCCTACCAGGCTGCTCAAGGAAGCCCTACCATTATTAATGCTTCGATCTTAAATATGATCAATCTATCTTTGTTAGTTGGCTATGTACCACAGGCTTTTAAGGTGGCAGTAATTAACCATTACTTAAAAAGCCATCACTTGACCCAGCTATCTTAGCTAATTATAGGCCAATCTCCAACCTTCCTTTTCTCTCAAAAATTCTTGAAAGGGTAGTTGTAAAACAGCTAACTGATCATCTGCAGAGGAATGATCTATTTGAAGAGTTCAGTCAGGTTTTAGAATTCATCATAGTACAGAAACAGCATTAGTGAAGGTTACAATGATCTTCTTATGGCCTCGGACAGTGGACTCATCTCTGTGCTTGTTCTGTTAGACCTCAGTGCTGCTTTGATACTGTTGACCATAAAATTTTATTACAGAGATTAGAACATGCCATAGGTATTAAGGCACTGCGCTGCGGTGGTTTGAATCATATTTGTCTAATAGATTACAATTTGTTCATGTAAATGGGGAATCTTCTTCACAGACTAAAGTTAATTATGGAGTTCCACAAGGTTCTGTGCTAGGACCAATTTTATTCACTTTATACATGCTTCCCTTAGGCAGTATTATTAGACGGTATGTTTAAATTTTCATTGTTACGCAGATGATACCAGCTTTATCTGTCCATGAAGCCAGAGGACACACACCAATTAGCTAAACGCAGGATTGTCTTACAGACATAAGACATGGATGACCTCTAATTTCCTGCTTTTTAAACTCAGATAAAACTGAAGTTATTGTACTTGGCCCCACAAATCTTAGAAACATGGTGTCTAATCAGATCCTTACTCTGGATGGCATTACCCTGACCTCTAGTAATACCTGTGAGAAATCTTGAGTCATTTTTGATCAGGATATGTCATTCAAAGCGCTATTAATCAAATATGTAGGACTGCTTTTTTGCATTTACGCAATATCTCTAAAATTAGAAAGGTCTTGTCTCAGAGTGATGCTGAAAAACTAATTCATGCATTTATTTCCTCTAGGCTGGACTATTGTAATTCATTATTATCAGGTTGTCCTAAAAGTTCCCTAAAAAGCCTTCAGTTAATTCAAAATGCTGCAGCTAGAGTACTAACGGGGACTAGAAGGAGAGAGCATATCTCACCCATATTGGCCTCTCTTCATTGGCTTCCTGTTAACTCTAGAATAGAATTTAAAATTCTTCTTCTTACTTATAAGGTTTTGAATAATCAGGTCCCATCTTATCTTAGGGACCTCGTAGTACCATATCACCCCAATAGAGCGCTTCGCTCTCAGACTGCAGGCTTACTTGTAGTTCCTAGGGTTTGTAAGAGTAGCAGAGCCTTCAGCTTTCAGGCTCCTCTCCTGTGGAACCAGCTCCCAATTCAGATCAGGGAGACAGACACCCTCTCTACTTTTAAGATTAGGCTTAAAACTTTCCTTTTTGCTAAAGCTTATAGTTAGGGCTGGATCAGGTGACCCTGAACCATCCCTTAGTTATGCTGCTATAGACGTAGACTGCTGGGGGGTTCCCACGATGCACTGTTTCTTTCTCTTTTGCTCTGTATGCACCACTGCATTTAATCATTAGTGATCGATCTCTGCTCCCCTCCACAGCATGTCTTTTTCCTGGTTCTCTCCCTCAGCCCCAACCAGTCCCAGCAGAAGACTGCCCCTCCCTGAGCCTGGTTCTGCTGGAGGTTTCTTCCTGTTAAAAGGGAGTTTTTCCTTCCCACTGTAGCCAAGTGCTTGCTCACAGGGGGTCGTTTTGACCGTTGGGGTTTTACATAATTATTGTATGGCCTTGCCTTACAATATAAGGTGCCTTGGGGCAACTGTTTGTTGTGATTTGGCGCTATATAAAAAAAAATTGATTGAATTGATTGATTGTGCAACTATTTGCTCATTTTGAAATGGATGCCTGCAACACGTTTCAAAAAAGCTGGGACAGTGGTATGTTTACCACCGTACATCACCTTTCCTTCTAACAACACTCAATAAGCATTTGGGAACTGAGGACACTAATTGTTGAAGCTTTGTAGGTGGAATTCTTTCTCAAGTCTTGCTTGATGTACGACTTCAGTTGTTCAACAGTCCGGGGTTTCCATTGTCATATTTTGCGCTTCATAATGGTCACATTTTCAGTAGGAGACAGGTCTGGACTGCAGGCAGGTCAGTCTAGTACCTGCACTCTTTTACTATGAAGCCACGCTGTTGTAACGTGTGCAGAATGTGGCTTGGCATTGTCTTGCTGAAATAAGCAGGGACATCCCTGAAAGACATTGCTTGGATGGCAGTATGTGTTTCTCCAAAACCTGGATGTACCTTTCAACATTGATGGTGCCATCACAGATGTGTAAGTTGCCCATGCCATGGGCACTAACACACCCCCATACCATCACAGATGCTGGCTTTTGAACTTGTGCCGCCCGAGGGATCGAAGGTCATGGGCATTCAATATTGGCTTTCGGCCTTGCCGCTTACGTGTAGAAAGTTCTCCAGATTCTCTGAATCTTGTGATTATATTATGGACTGTAGATGATGGAATCCCTAAATTCCTTGCAATTGATTGTTGAGAAACGTTCTTAAACTGTTTGTTCACGCAGTTGTTTGGTTTCTAAGTCTTTGAGTTGTATTTTGTTTGCTGATGATACAACTGTGATTGGTAGTGGGGATAATTTGAGACAGCTCTTGGACTTGGTGGAGAGGGAAATGCAAACATGTAAATATTGGTTTGACTCTAGTAAATTATTACTTCATTTCGGTAAAACTAAGTGCATTATATTTGGAAATAAGCCTAGAAATTTAAGCAGTAAATTATTGTTGAATGGCATTGAAATTGTATCTCAAACTAAATTTCTTAAAGTTTTTGTTGATGATAAGCTCTGTTGGAAAACTCATATAAAACATATTGAGTCCAAAATATCAAAAGTTATTGCTATCTTGTACAAAGTACAATACCTTCTCCCCCAGCATCTGTTGGTTTCATTGTATCTCATTACATATCCCTTATATGACTTATTGCATTGAAGTTTGGGGAAATACATATAAAGCAAATACCAATTCAACATTTCTGTTACAAAAAAAGCTATAAGAGTGATAAGTAAAAAACCATATCGTGAACCAACAAATTCATTGTTTGTTCATCTTCAGTTTTTGAAATTTATGACTTGGTTGATTATTTTACAATGCAGATAATGTATAAAGTTAAAAATGGACTCTTGCCTCAACATGTCCTGGAGCTGTTTAAAATGAGAGAGTCCAGTTATAATTTGCGTGGAACTTTGGTATTTGATAGAAGAAAGATTTGAACTACTACTAAAGGTCATTGCGTTTCAGTAAAGGGTGTCAGAGTGAGGAATGACTGTTTAGATTGTATTAAAGTATCTAGTACACTGGCTTGTTTTAAAAGACTGTATAAAAATAATATTTTAATTTGTTATAGTTTGAGTAATTAAGTAAATTGCCTGTGTGGCTATTTTTTGTGTTGTTGTTTATTTGTCTGTCGTATTACTTTGTTTGTTTCACTGCGTTACATTACTGACTGGCATTTGTTTTTTGTGTTTATTTTTTGTTTGTCCACAGAAACTGATGTACGGGGTGGGCGTTTATAAGCTTCTGCTTCTGCCCACACCCTTTCAGCCGCACTAAGTTGGTAAACTGTTTGAGTTTTGTTCTATATGTTTTCATTTTTGACTTGTTTTGTAAATGAGAGATTTTATTTGTGCGTGCTGAATAAACCATTCATTCATTCATTCATTCATTAAAAGTGGTGATCCTTGCCCCATCTTTGCTTGTGAATGGCTGAGCCTTTTGGGGATGCTCTTTTTATACCCAGTCATGACACTCACCTGTTTCCAATTAACCTGTTCACCTGTGGACTGTTCCAAACAGGTGTTCTTTGAGCATTCATCAACTTTCCCAGTCTTTTGTTGCCCCGTCCCAGCTTTTTTGAAACGTGTTGCGGGCATCCATTTCAAAATGAGCAAATATATGCACAAAAACAAAAATGTCTATCAGTTTGAACATTAAATATCTTGTCTTTGTTGTGTATTTACATTTCACACAACGTCCCAACTTCATTGGAATTGGGGTTGTATTACTACTCACAGCCTAGTTTCTACTACTCTTTCAAGGTCAAGGTCAACTTTATTGTCCCATTAGGGAAATTTGTCTTAGGTGTTGCAGTACATTATCGCTTCACAGGGCAGAGAACAATTTACAAAAGGACATAAATCACATAAAACACAGAATTAAAATCTTAGACTAAAATCAGGAAATACACTCAACAAAAATATAAACGCAACACTTTTGGTTTTGCTCCCATTTTGTATGAGATGAACTCAAAGATCTAAAACTTTTTCTCTGGCCCTAAACATATAGGCCAGACTCAAAACCTACCGATTTTTTTCCTGTTTATAATTTGTGAAAGTATTTGTAAATTATTGTTATTGGTTTTTAGAATGTTTTAAATTTTAATATTTTTTTAATCTGTTGGTGTGATTTTATGTTTATTGTTTATGCTAAGGTCTGCAATTTCTTGTTGATGATTCTACTGTAAAACACTTTGAATCTGTAGAAAGCATTTTGTATATAATGTTGTTATTACAGTATTTTGTTCTTTGCCATGTTTAAATTTATTCAGATCCAGACATATTGTAGATCTGTATGTAAACACACATGGTGAAACATTTTCAATATTCCCAGCAAAAATTAATTAATGTTGTTTTCATTCGGCTGCTCCCGGTTATGTTCGGGGTCACCACAGCGGATACAGCCAGATCCGCATCGGTAATTGGCACAAGTTTTACGACGGATGCCCTTCCTGACGCAACTCCAGTTTTACCTGGAGAAACACACAGCCGCTGGTGTTCCAAAGAGGTCTCCCATCCAAGTACTAACCAGATCCTGCTCTACTTAGCTTCTGAGGTCTGACGGGATCAGGCTGACACAGAGCAGACCAGCTGCAGCAAAAATGAATTAATCAGGGGTCGAAATACATTTTTTAACCTACTTGCACTGGTGCTAGTAACAAAAAAAATTACTTGCACCAAAAAAGTTACTTGCACAACCAAAAGTCAGTTATATCAACCTTAAAACTCCTCCTCTGACGTGTCAGACGCTTCCTCTCTGGGGAAAGTTTGAGGGGAGAGCAGCAGCAGCGGCAGACAGTTTTTTTTTTTCACATGCGAGCGCGAACAATCATCTGTGAAGATTATTTTTTATTAACTACACAGATGTATAATAAAACAAATGGTGATGGGTTTATAACACAATTATGACAGAGTTTGAGGGGAGAGAGAGGAACCGCAGCGGCAGCCAGTTTTTTTCTTTTCTTTGTTAACATGTGCACGCGTGAACAGGACAGGAGGTCCTCAAACTGGAGCTCCTGCAGCTCCAGTTATTTGCTGCAGGAGGTGCAGAAAATAATGAAACTTCCCGAACTGGGAAGTCTCATGAGGATGTTGTGAACCCAGGGACGGCGCCGCTGGTGACGTTTGTCAGCTTTCCACAACAAATAGAGCACAGCAACTCGCTCCTTGTGTGAGAGTCATAAAACGCAGGGAGGACGAAGACAACACATTGGAAATATTTTTTTTCCTTATTTATTCCTTTATTGGTTCATTCTACTGGTGCTTATATTTGATAAAACTTGGATAAAGTTACTTGCACCAGTGCTAGTGCAGTATAAAATTACGTGCACCGCTCGAATAATACGTGCACAAACTAGCACATGCATGTACTAATTCGACCCCTGTTAATCAATAATAATAATACGAAACTGGATAAATAAATAAATAAAACCTGTCTCACACAAGAGTTGTCACCATCACGAGTGAACTCTGACCTGATGTCAGGCCTGGTTGCTATGCTTGTGTGTTGTTAGTGAATTTCAAGTTATTGCAATATACACTATGTTAAAACATGTTGCATCCAGGCCACAAACTCACTGAGGGGGAGTGGAAAGGGACACAAAGATCAAATGAAGGCTGGATGACGAGAAGTTTGATAGACACAACAGATGCTTCTGGGATACCAAAAGGGCTCCTGCTGTTTTATTTTCTCACCTATGAAGACGAGAAGGATTCCAACGGTGACCTGCAGACACAGGGAGATGCTTATTAAAGTGACGATGAGAGCGTAAAAGGAGACGTTGGGCCCTTGCTCCAACACAGCCTTTAGCTGAGAGGCGTTCGCCATCAGCAGAGCCAGATCCAGCATGCTCTCAGCCACATTCTTGTTGGCATAGTGGTTCATATTTAGAGGACGGGTTGTTCAGACGGGAGGTCTGAGAGAGAAGATATGAGAAGGGAGAAGGTTATGGGCACAGTATTATGGTTGTGGCTATAATGAGAATGATTGGAAATAACCTGAAAGATATTCTTTTGTGCAACAAAGCAGCTTTTTTCTAAGGTCACATTAATTTTATTGCTGCATGTGCACTATGGGGAAGACTTAAAGCCCAACAAAGCAGGCAAAATGACCTCAGTCCAACAGTGATCCATGTTGAAGTCTAATGTTAAATCCACATAGAAAATATGTTGGATTTGAAAACTAAATTGATGTAGAAATCCTAACACTGGATCAGCGTACCTATTAACCAGAAACAGCCAATGTAATTTTTAATTTATTGTAATAAATGTTCATATAACACAATGCTAAAATACCCTTGGCCGTATGAGCGTGTAATCAATGAAAGAGTGTGTAGAAAGAATATGACCTTTTGACCCCTTAGAATAGGTCAAGGTTACCCATCTTTGAATTTGTCTAAGGTCTGTGTCCCAAGAATGCTCCCTGTGAATTTGAAGACCCTGAGCGTAATAGGAATGGAGTTATACTGAGCTCAGACAGACAGACAGACAGAAGGTGTGGACGGACGGATGCAAAGTCTTTGCAATACCCGATAGGCAATTTTTACCCATGGCTAAAATATGGTAAAATTACACAAATTATAGGCCAACCCAATGACGACTACGACAACAAGAACAACACAAACCAATCAACAATGGCCTCAGGATTTTCCAATACATATGATTCCAAATGACCTCATTCAGTCACGTTTCTGCTTCTGTGCTAAGTGCAGCCATCATTTGTCAGTGTAACATGAGCTGCTCTCTCATTACACATCTCCACTGTTTGTTGACTTTTCAAATCTAAGCAGCGTCCCTGTGGTGATAGTGTGAACCTTCATTCACATCCCGTGCCCTTTTCCCAAAGCAGGATCACACAGTTAGCCGCATAACTCCAGTGATTACAATCCAGAACTGCGGCTGTTAAAACCTCAGTTCTGTGGTCCAGATCTGGGGATTTTTCCCAGAGCATTTCTTTGCATAGTTATCAGGTTTCCTTCGCCATGCTTTGTGAGGCAGCTTGTTTTTTTGTTTTTTTTGTTTTTTTTCAGGACAAATATTTTATACCTTCAGCAGTCAAAACAAAAGGAAGGATGTTCAACAAAACATTGATTAACACAGAGGATTCTAATATTAAGTACATAAGAGGGATATGCAGGGAATAATCTATGCCACATTTTTTTTATTTTGTGGTGTTTGCTTGTTTTGTTTTGTTATTTTTATTTGATTTTACTGAAGACAGAGCATGTAAAATTAGCCTTTTATTATACAGTCTTACTGTAATTATTGTACTGGAAATGTTTGCATTATGTATACGTCTTCTTTTAAGGAATAAAAATCAGAGACTGCAACTGAGAATTTGCCTTTGACCTAATTTCGGTATACAGTGCATCCAAAAAGCATTCACAGCGATTCATTTTTCCACATTTTGTTGTTACAGCCTTATGCTAAAATGGATAAAATCAATTTTTTCCTCCAAATTCTACACACAATACCCCATAATGACAATGTCAAAAATGCTTAGTTTTTTTTTTTTAGATTTTTGCAAATTTATTAAAAAATTTAAAAACTAAGAAATGACATGTATGTAAGTATTCACAGCCTTTGTCATGAAGCTCAAAATTGAGCTCAGGTCGATCCTGTTTCCACGGATCATCCTTAAGATGGTTCTACAGCTTAAGTGGAGTCCACCTGGGATAAATTCAGTTGCTTGGATATGATTTGGAAAGGCACACATCTGTCTACATATAAAGTCCCACAGTTGACAGTACATGTCAGAGCACAATCCAAGCATGAAGTCAAAGGAATTGTCTGTAGACCTCTGAAACAGGATAGTCTTGAGGCACAAATCTAGGGAAGGGTACAGAAGCATTTCTGCTGCTTTGTAGGTCCCAATGAGCACTGTGGCCTCCATCATCCATAAATGGAAGACGTTCAGACCCACCAGGACTCTTCCGAGAGCTGGCTGTCTGTTTAAAATGAGTGATCAGGGAGAACAGCCTTAGTCAGGGACATGACCAAAACATGGTCACTCTGTCATTGCATTCATGTCAGCACCAGCATTCCTCTGTGGAGAGAGGAGAACCTTCCAGGACAACCATCTCTGCAGCAATCAGGCCTGTATGGTAGAGTGGCCAGACGGAAGCCACTCCTTAGTAAAAGGCACGTGGCAGTCCACCTGGAGTTTTCCAAAAAGTAAACTGAAGGACTCTCAGACCATGAGAAACAAAAATCTCTGGACTGATGAGACAAAGACTGAACTCTTTGGCGTAAATGCCAGGTGTCGTGTTTGGAGGAAACCAGGCACCATCCCTACAGTGGTGGTGGCAGCATCTTGCTGTGGGGATGTTTTGCAGCAGCAGGAACTGGGAGACTAGTCAGGATTGAGGTAAAGATGAATGCAGAAATGTACAAAGACGTCAATCAATCAATCAATCAATTTTATTTATATAGCGCCAAATCACAACAAAGTTGCCCCAAGGCACTTTATATTGTAAGGCAAGGCCATACAATAATTACGTAAAAACCCCAATGGTCAAAACGACCCCCTGTGAGCAAGCACTTGGCGACAGTGGGAAGGAAAAACTCCCTTTTAACAGGAAGAAACCTCCAGCAGAACCAGGCTCAGGGAGGGGCAGTCTTCTGCTGGGACTGGTTGGGGCTGAGGGAGAGAACCAGGAATAAGACTGGTGGGGAGCAGAGATCATCACTAATGATTAAATGCAGAGTGGTGCATACAGAGCAAAAAGAGAAAGAAACACTCAGTGCATTATGGGAACCCCCCAGCAGTCTAAGTCTATAGCAGCATAACTAAGGGATGGTTCAGGGTCACCTGATCCAGCCCTAACTATAAGCTTTAGCAAAAAGGAAAGTTTTAAGCCTAATCTTAAAAGTAGAGAGGGTGTCTGTCTCCCTGATCCGAATTGGGAGCTGGTTCCACAGGAGAGGAGCCTGAAAGCTGAAGGCTCTGCCTCCCATTCTACTCTTACAAACCCTAGGAACTACAAGTAAGCCTGCAGTCTGAGAGCGAAGCACTCTATTGGGGTGATATGGTACTATGAGGTCCCTAAGATAAGAAGGGACCTGATTATTCAAAACCTTATAAGTAAGAAGAATTTTAAATTCTATTCTAGAATTAACAGGAAGCCAATGAAGAGAGGCCAATATGGGTGAGATATGCTCTCTCCTTCTAGTCCCCGTCAGTATTCTAGTTTTTCGTCCTGGATGAAAACCTGCTCCAGAGTGCTCTTGACCTCAGACTGGGACAACAGTTCAACTTTCAACAGGATAATGGCTCTAAGCACACAGCCAAGATATCAAAGGAGTGACTTCAGGACAACTCTGTGAATGTCCTTGAGTAGACCAGCCAGAGCCCAGACCATCCAACCTGATGGAGCTTCAGAGGTGCTGCAAGAGGAATGGGCAAAACCTGCCCAAACATTGGTGTGTCAAGCTTGTGGCATCATATTCAAGAAGACGTGAGTCTGTAATTGTTGCCAAAGGTGTGTCAACAAAGTAAAGAGCAAAGGGTGTGAATATTTATGTACACGTGACTTCTTGTTTTTTTATTTTTAGTAAATTTTCAACATTTAAAAAAACTTTTCATGTTGTCATTATGGGGTGTTGTGAGTAGAATTTTGAGGGAAATGAATTCAGTTTTGAAATAAGACTGTAACATAACAAAAAGTGAAGCACCGTGAATACTTTCCGGATGCACTGTATTTTAAGTAATTTTTGAATGTAACTTGTCTTGTCCCCAGGCTAAATTTGGTGATAAAGATTAAGTACTAGAAATATTTCAAAGTAGAGTATATATCTTCAATAAGGCTTAGCATTGTGTTATCTTTCAAATAGTTAATGCTTTGGTTGTCAGAAATTTATCACAAGATGGTATAACCGCCATAAGGATGGTTGCTAATAAGTGAAAAGTCAGCTACGTATCTAGCCCATACAGCTAATTGCTAATAATAAGTGAGTAATTAGTGTACATGTCCTGTCTGTGATAGTTGTCTAGGATCAGGCAACCATCAGATTAAAGGAGCCAGTGAATGGGTCCATATCTTATCTTTATCTTTAAAATATCAGATTTTGGGTTGTGACAGATACAGGGGACAACCAGCGAACCTCCTATTTTGGGCCATGTTGGCATCTTTTAACATGCAAAATAAAACAAAGAGAGACAGGCCAATAAGGTTGCGTGTGGAGTCTTATTACTAATTAACAAATCCTAGTGGCCACTAGAGGCCACTGCTGCTTGTGTTACAACTGAAAATTATATTTGGTTTTAGAAATTTATTTGGAAGAGCAACTATTTATATTTTTGGCTGTTTTTCCTGTCTGTCAATGGGAAGTGCCTCCTTTTTTTGTCAGTCTGCAGCAGCTGATGTATATTAGCTTGTAAATCTGTTGTGCTCACATTGCAAAACCAAAATGTGTGGGTGCAGAATAAAAATTGCAAGTGTTTTCCTTGGAGAACTGCAGAGGCAGCAAACTTCCATTAAACTCTGTTGCCTTCTCATTATTCCAAAGAGATTAAATGTATTAAACATTATGTGATGTGCATTCTGGGTATACGTATGGCTGCAGTAGTATTTGGCTCGCAACATGTAATGCTCTAAATTATGGAGGAATACATTAGAGGAGAAATGATTTGTTGCTTGAGGATAACGCTCATTAAAAGCAAATATGAATGCTAATAACACGAAGGAGGAAAATTCAAAGCAGGTGCACAGTTCTTCATTCTGCAGGTTAGTTAATGAGAAAAAGTGAACATGATCTTAATTATAATTCAGAAACAACCACATTTGGAGCAAATAACCTGATATAAAAACAAAGAAAATTCAAATTGACGGTTTATTACAGTTTTCTAGAAGAGCTGGTCAATGCACCTTATTCCAAAATAGCTTTCATCACCTTGAGGGTATTGTAATTAGCTGTGAATTAAATGATCACAAAAAAAAACTGAGTTATTTTAATGCTTTGATCAGTAATGTTTGAAATAAATTCAATAAAAATGACAGCTATTATGTGGTTCAATTAAATTTTTTTTTTTCAATTTAGTTTTCATTTAATATAGCGCCAAATCACCACAGAGTTGCCTCAAAGTGCTTCACACAGGTAAGGTCAACCCTTTACCACCGCCAGAGCAACAGTGGTAAGGAAAAAGCTCCCTCTGAGGATGAAACCTCAAGCAGACCAGACTCAAAGGAGTGACCCTCTGCTTGGGCCATGCTACAAAACATAAATTACAGAACAATTCAGCTTTGCCGACATTTCTGTATTTTCTGCCTATGTATAACTGTTTTAGACTTTACATTAATCACTAATTATGGTAATATTTGCAGCCTGCAGTCTGCATGCATTACTTAGAAACAACTAGTATGACACTTTTATTAAATAATTTATGACAGTGATGAAAGTAACAGTATGACAGTGAATTTCAAGATGAGACAGGTACAGACTAGAAGTTTTAAAGGACTTATTTTGTCCTCCGTCTATGGGCTCTGGTTTAAATGCTTAATCATGAGATTTAAGAAAGATGGGACATCATCATCTATCTCCCTATGACATGAACCAAATGATTCATCTACATGCTGGACAGAAACACATATTCAGGTTACTCCAGATAGATTCAGATTCATTTTGAAGAAGGATCTGGAAATGCTGATGCCTCTGGTTTCTGTCTTGGATTAATGATAATGCTGATGAATTTTAGTATTAATCTTTTTTTAATATACTGGGCATGTCATGATTGTAATAACTCCCACTAATGTAATAATCATTCTTTAATTTGAGGTGTGTGTGTGTGTGTGTGTTTCCTCACACCTTCTTACAGTCCTGGAGTTGCCCAGGAGAGGTCAAATTTACCAAAGGCCAATCACTACGGCCAAGGTCATTGAGGTTAAAGGTCAAAATGGATCTTTATCGCACCAATTTGTACCAAGCTGAGCATGCATGGGTAGGTGGGTTGTGGAATTATCCACGCAAAGTCAAATTTGCCAAAGGTCAATCATTGGGGTCAAAGGTCAAAATTGATGTTTGTCCACTGTGATCTGGTCTATTTGTTGGCTGTCCTCACAGGTCCTGCTGATTTAGAGAACATCAAACTTGGTATGTGCCGTGAAGGCTGACCCCAAAACTGACCTTATTTTGGCAAAGGTCAAGATTAATGAATTAGATTTTTATTAAATGTTGCATTTTCAAATGTTGGTGGATTCCAGAATTGCCCTAGATGAATGTAAAGGTAACTAGATCAAGCTTCAGATTACCGTAGCCCTTACTATCGTTGTGCCCAGGTGTACCAGTGCCTAGTTACAGATACAATAGCTAATGTGAATATTGTGGCAATCTCTATGGTAATAAACTGTTATTGTATTGTAAAAAAACCTGTACTATAATGACCATCACTGTTGCAATAATTATTCAGTGAGAATAGTCAGATAATAATCACTTTTCTGTTCATTATTTCAGTAGTGGGGCAACTTGACCACTATCACAACAGTAATAATTACACTGGTGGACAAATTGCACAGGAAATATGGTAACAGTTATTACAAAAGAGGATGAAACTGCACATGCAGCTTCACCACAGTGGGCAGCACGGTGGTGTAGTGGTTAGCAGTAGCACTGTTGCCTCACAGAAAGAAGATCCTGGGTTCCCTTCCCACCTGCTCCTCTCTGTCTGGAGTTTTCATATTCTCCCCATGTTTCCATGAGTTCCCACCGGCTGCTCCAGCCCACTCCCGCCTCCAAAGACACGCAGGTTAGGTCAAGTGGCAACATTAATTTGACCATAGGTGTAATCGAGGGTGTGAATGTGTTTATCTGCAGCCCTGTGAGAGACTGCATGGCGGCCTATCCAAGGTGTACCCCGCCTCTTGCCCTATGGCTGCTGGGATAGGCTCCAGCTCCCACGTCACCCTTAATTGGAATAAACCGGTACAGAACATGAAAGATTGATCTTTACCACAGCTGTAACAATCATTACAACAGCAGGCAAAATTGCACATAAAACGCAACCACTATTGTAACAATTATTATACTAGCAGGCCAGTTGTATGGGAAAAAATTGCAACTGTTATTATAAAAGTTTATGAAATTACACATGCAACAATTAATACAGTAGCATATGAAATTACACATGCAACTTAACAACTGTTACAACCATAGCAACAAAATTACACAAGAAATATCACCACTATTATAAAAGTTAATACACTGATGAGTGAAACTGCACAGGAAACTAACCTAAATATTACATTAGTGGAAGAAATAGTCTCTGAGTATTGTCACTAATTCCTGTTTCCATGAATATAAGAGCCTGTTTCCAGATGGAAGCAGATGTACGCGCATGTGAGAGTCCAATAATGGATTTTGACCTGCACGGCCCCTGACAGATGTTTAGAAAACCTGCAGGCCTAGAACATTAAATGCAAGGGTATAAATTCAATAAATAATTCATCTGTGTTCCTTTCTCTCACTCTAGCCATGCCTCCATTTGGGGACTTTGGTTTCTGTGTGGCTGTGCTGGCGTCTATTGTCAGCTCAGCCATCATCTTGATCATGTCCATGGCCTTCATCACCTGCTGTTTGCTGGACTGCATGAGCAAGAACAAAATGGAGAGGTTCGTGAGAGCCGTTCAAAGGGCTGAGGTCAGGAGCAGATTTGTTACAAACTGATACAAAGGCTTTACCTTGTATTTTGACAGGGAGTCAGATGTGGGACTGTGGGATGAGGAAGCCCAAAAGCGGGAGAACAGGTCCCGCAACAGTCACAAAGGCAGAAACAATAACAACAACAACAATACAGGAGAGGAGCAGTCACCGTGGGACACACGGAACCCAGCTGTGTGTGACAAAAACACATCCTGGAGGTAAAAAACAGACTCATTGCTGTAAAAATGCTGGGAATTATATGCCAGAAGGCTTTAAAACTTGGACCTGTGTTTTTCTCCACAGATTTCCTCCATCTTATCCCTGTGGTCCTTCTTCATCCTGCTCCTACAGCCCTGCTCTCCCCGGCTATAATTGTCATCTGCCTCTATTACAACAATTTGAGACACAATCTGAGCACACATCTGGCCCGCCTCCGTACCATGGACCCCCTTGTCCCTCCTGTCACCCTAAGACTTCAGGTCTGATCCACATCTCAGTAGTGGGTCCTGGTGGAGGTTTGGTGTGGCAGTACGAAACACAGGAGAGCAATCTGTCAGATATGAACCCAGCAGCTACAGATGACTTCAACATCAGGAATATGAGCTCACCCAAAGAATGGTCCATAAGGAATATATCCATGTGAGGACACGTTTCAGGGGAGACCAACACCACCTGTCAAGAACTTGTTTCCTGACCAAAATCTGGAGCCTAAACTCTGTTGATGAGCACTTCCAGAAGCAGCCCTGGTCAAGTTGACTTTGTTTTTAATACCTGCAGCCCATAAAGACTTGAAAAAACCCACAGTGTTTTGACAGATGTAGGTGCCTTTGTAAACTGTAACCCACACTGCCCCCTGTCAGCATTGAGAAAACAATTACACTTTCAGTACACTGGCCTAGTTGAGGATTTGGACCTTTTCCTCTTCTTTTAGCACCACCAGTCACATATGCTAAGCAAACCCACTGTGTCACACAAGAAAAAGCATTTGTCTACACCGGCCAAAATGTTAACATCATTTTTCAAGAAAGGTAAATAAATCAAAGATGATTTCTCATAACAACACTGAACGTTACACTGATTGAGTGGCGGCTCCAGAATTTTTTTTAAAATTCAAAGTCTTTTTTTGTTGTTATTAATTTTCAAGTTATACAAAATGAAACTTAAATACAGCTGAGTATATTTGTCAAAATGTAATTGCATGTTTTTCCCTATTCTATTGCACTATTAAAAGTACATCATCAGTATAATAAGTGATTCATAAAAACACACAAAGCACAGAACGAAATGAGGCAAAGAGAAAAAGAAAATAGCTTAAAAAGAAAGTAATTTTTTTTAAGTATGTTTGGGCCCTGAACCCAATCCCAGATAAGCGGTTGAATCAGAATCGAATTTATTGCCAAGTAAGTTCTCACATACAAGGAATTTGATCTGGTGTCATTGGTGCATAAAACAACAATAAAAAGAAAATGAAAAAATACTTCTGTAAGAAGTGAAGGAGTCAAATAGACAGGCAAAACTATGTTCACTGTCAAATAAATATAACAGCAGAGTATGCAGATGTACAGTACCTTTTAGTGCAGGGATGATCAAGCTGTACTTTGTGGAGTGGGGGGGGAGAGGGTAAATGGGGTCTCTGGCATGATTTATTAGCCTAGCTGCGGACAGAAAGAAGCTGTCTTTGTGTCTTGAGGTTTTAGTCCTGATGGACCTCAGCCATCTGCCAGGGGGAGGGTGACAAAAAGTTTGTGTCCTGGGTGAGAGGGATCGGCCAGTATCTTCCTTGCTCGCCTCAGGGCCCTGGAGGTGTACAGGTCCTGTAGGGATGGCAGATTGCAGTCGATCGATCACCTTCTCTGCTCCATGGATGAAGATGAGTGAATGAGTGAGTATGCTTGGGGAGGGGGAAGGGAGAGAATCTATGCCTTTTGAAATGTCTGGTGTGTCCATCTTAAGCCGCACAGCGAAAGCTGGAGGATGTCTTTCTTTCCAAGCCAGGAGTGTAGGCTATATTTTGTTTGTTTTGCTACATTGGTTAAGAAGGAAATACATAGCATGTCAGAGAAGAATCTGAATATAAATTGCCATAAATGAACAGAGTCAGACAAAAGTCAGACTTCCAGAGCAAGATTTTAGCTGAGGAAGCTTTCTACGATTTGAAGCAACGTCCTCGCGTCAAGCAACCCAGTCCAGTCGAAGATTCAAGCTTCTCTACTATGGAAACCACCTGGACAACTGAGAGCCTACACAGAAACAGAGGTAGAGCCAGGTTTATTTTTATTTTTTTTAGTTTTGTTTACTTGTTTGTTCTTGGGTATAAGAATGGGTACCTGTTAGAACACTTAAAATGTTGGTAGAGGTATTCTAGTTGTCAGATTTATTTTAAAGGAAAAAAAACTAATATTTTATTTGGGCCAGTACAGTACTAATAACACAATGATTGATGTACACGTAAAATTTACCTCAAAAAGTAAAACTGACATTTATTAGTGCTTGTGAGTTTTTCTGGCTTTTTTTTATTTATTTATTATTATTATTTATTTTTTGCAGCTTGTAATATTTGGATGCATATTAAGTGCACTAGAGGGCGCTGGTTCCTCATGTAGTTCAACAGTTAGGAAGTGAAATAGGCATGGATGGGAATTGGGAATGTTGTATGCTGGTGTGCTTTTACAATGACAGTCAAGACTACCAGACTGCACTCATTATTTAGTAACGGCAATCAAATTGATTGAGTAAACTCATCCGAATTAATCGCTACATTAAATGCTTGACTGCCAAAGGCACAGCAGGCTTGATTTGTGTGCAGGGGTTAGTGCATTCCATCCATGATGACTTAAGAGCCCTCTTGAAGGAGATCTTACATTAGTGAAAGCAACCACAGCACACGTGTGATGTGAGCTTCTGGAGGGAACCATCAGCGGCTGATCTATAATAAATTTGCAGTACGGCTCACTGTAAGGAGACAGAGTGAGACATTAGAAAAGGGAGTAAACCAGAGAGAGAGAGGGAGGACAGCTGGGGCAGTGCCAAAGGGGGGCTGGAGGTGTCAGCAGTGTTATTGTTCTGCTGGAATAGTAGCAATCCACACTTCCACACAGAGATCTATTTGCTGTAATGCTTGAACATAATTCCTCTGGGCGTCAGCGTCCTTTGATGTTCCTGCAGACGTGCATCATGCACACTCTGTGCATGTCAGTCCACAGATCTGGAGCTGTGTGGATCATCAGTCTGGTCCTCAGCTCGTCTGACTGTTTCCACGGTTACCGATGATAGTTGTGGAGGCGGAAAAGAGATTTAATGTCTGCTTTTATGCAAAAGCTGCTTTGTCACGATTTGCCAGAATTATTTTTCCAGCTGTAGCTGCTGTGCATTTAAGCGCAGGAGCAATTATGCAGAACAGACAGACAGTCGATTGTGTAGTTTAAAGCCACTGATGTGTGCTAAAAACGGAATCAGGTGATGTACTTGGACTCGAACTGGGGTTTGAGTGACAGTGCTGAAACACTGTCTAATTAAGGCTTCCGTTTTAACGAGCACTTCTGCTCGGGCCTCTGCTGCGGTGACTCACCAGCTGCTAGTCCAGAGACACACACACATACACACACTGCTCCAGCTTTACTCACACCAAACAGTCATGGCACAACTAAGCATTGTTATAATTGAATGTTGGTGCCTGTTGCCTGTGGTTGGCGGCAGGTGTGTCGGTACGGGTAAAACCGTGGAGGTCAGAGGAGGCACACCCTGGTCAAGTATCATCAAACCTGCTGGTTCAAACTGTCTGGAGAAGAATGACGTCCTTGTTGAAAACTGAAACATCTCCAGCTGTCAGCAGTGGGACAGAGGAGGAGACGGACCGTGTGAGGTCACATGTTCCTGACTACTGTTGTGTTTAATGGCTCTGAACAAATGTTGTGTTGTTTACACACCTCGCCACTTTGTAACTACCGTTGTTTCTCTTTGCTGATGTTCGAGCAAATGAGCACGAATTGGATTTTGTGTGAGTTGAAGAAAACAACATTTCCGGGCTTTTCCAGAGCTTGGAGGGGGGGTCAGCGTATTTGTGGGTCAGGTAGGGGATTGCGCAGGTCAGGTCAGAACCAAAAACATGCTGACAACATGGATGTCTATAGGAGTAAACTGCACAGTGTCAGCAGAGAAAACACCTACCTGTGTGTTTTTTTGTTTTTTTTTTTACTTTATCAGTCAGTCAGTGCGGTTTGGCCGATGGACTCCAAAGGCTGTTATGAACACATTAACAACCACTATCATAAAAACCAGGCCTGTAGCCAAGTTCTCCAAAAGGTTCAGCTGCCGGTGCTTTCGCTCATCATTGAGGTTCCATCGAACTGAAACAAAACAAAGACACACACTCACTGTATATCTTATCAAACATTAACAACACCTTATAACACATTTACTGTCAACAATAATTCTGTATATACTAGAGCCTGACCGATTTGGAGTGTTTTGGGAACTGTTACGATACCGATATTAGGGACTATGAATTTATGATACTGATATATCTGCCAATATATACCGGTATACATAAAAAAAAATGGCAGTGATTCCTAAAACTCAATTATCAAATCCTTATAACAAAGAAATGTAATTGAGGCTTGATGTTTTATAGTTTAAACATGAACTTTATTATACTCACTCACTCATCTTTAACCACTTACTCCAATTAAGGATGACAGGGGCTAGAGAATATCCCAGCATTCATAAGGCGTGAAGCGGGGTACACCCTGGACAGGATGCCAATCTGTCACATGGCCACATATACATTCACACATGCACGCACACCTATGGACAAGAAGTTTCCAATCCACTTAACCTGCATGTCTTTGGATGTGGGAGGAACATGCAAACTTCACATAGAAAGGCCACAGGTGGGAATTGATCCTACTACCTTCTTGCTGTGACCACTAAGCCACTGTAATGCCCAACTTTATGATCAATAACTATAACCAACAACCAACTAAGGTATGTAATGCTGCATTCATTTGGATTATTGTTGTGTTGCATCATTCAGCTTCTTCTTCCTCTTCTTCTTCTTCTTCTTTCGGCTGCTCCCGTTAGGGGTCATCGCAGTAGATCAATCATTTACATCTCACCCTGTCCTCTGCATCTTCCTCTGTCACACCAACCACCTGTATGTCCTCCCTCAGCACATCCATAAACCTCCTCTTTGGCCTCCCTCTGCTTCTGCCTGGTGGTTCCATCCTCAGCATCCTTCTCCCTATATACCCTGGGTCCCTCGTCTGCACTTGCCCAAACTATCTCAATGTCACCTCTCTGACTTTGTCTCCAAACCGTTCTACCTGTGCTATCTATCTGATATGTTCATCTTCAGTTCTGCCACCTCCAGGTCTCCTGTCTTTTTGCTAGTGCCACTGTTTATAAGCCGTACAACATAGCTGCTCTCACTACTGTCTTGTAAACTTTCCCTTTCACTCATGCAGATAGTCTTTGGTCAAAAAACACTCCTACCACCTTTCTCCACTCACTCCACTCTTCCTCAACTCTGGATAGCTGATCTAATGTATTTAAACTCATCTACCTTAACCACCTCTACATCTTGTAATGGCACTGTTCCACCAGACTCCGTCTCATTCACACATATGTACTCAGTCTTTCTCCGAATGACGTTCATTCCTCTTCTCTCCAGAGTGTATCTCCATGACTCCAGGCTCACCTGAACCTGCTCTCTACTCTGACTACAGACCACAATGTCATCTGTAAACATCATAGTTCATGGAGACGCCTGTCTGATCTTGTCCCTCAACCTGTCTAGCACCATTGTGAACAAGAAAAAGCTCAGAATCAACCCTTGATGTAATCCCACCTCCACCTTGAATGCATCTGTCATGTTGGGAAAGTGTAGGGACACGGACCCACAACAGGGGGCGTAAATGAACGGACAATGGATGAGCCAAAAGTATAACACTTGTGAAATGTGCACAACGAAATACAGACAATTGCAGAATTTGGAATACTGTCAATGTATAAAGGTGACGTGCAGGCAGGCTCGAGGATAGAAGACGTCTGTCCAGAGAAGAGCCTGATCCCCCACGATTTCCACTGCCAGCGGATCTGGAGTATACTGGAGCCGCCAAGTCCCGAGTCCCCAGGTGGCCACCGTCTCCAGCTGTCAGATCCGGTACTGCTGGCAGGAAGCAAAGACAGGAGAAAAGGGTGAGTGTGGGTTCACACCCAGCAAGCCCTCAACACACCGGTGCAATTCCTTGGGGTGGGATAACACCTCCACCTCTAGATCTCAGTTCCTTTAGCATTCATGCAGATACCAATGTTCACTTAACGAGTGCAGAAGTGTGGAGTGGGAAACGCCGACTCCTCCCAACGTCCTCCAACTCAGCTGAAAATGAATTTGGCTACCTCTGCAAACTCAAAGTCACAATTTAACAGCTCCAAGCTTAGAAGTAAAGAAACGTTACAACTACCAGCATAGCTGCGGAAGGTACAAAGGACGGCTGAGAGTTTACCTTCTATGGCAGATGATATCTCGGCAGCGAAGTGGAGATGCCGTCTGGCTTTTATGGGATGGCTGATGAAAATGAGTGGCACCTGTCACTCCAGGCTGCTCTGATGTGGCGGCTGCGCCCTCTCGTGCCTGAAGCCCGCACTTCAGGCAGGGCGCCCTCTGGTGGTAGGCCAGCAGTACCTCCTCTTCAGTGGCCCACACAACAGGACCCTCCCCTCAACGGGCGCCTCCTGGCGCCCGACCGGGCTTGTTGTGGTGTTGGGGGTAGAAGTCGGCCAGGAGGGCCGGGTCCAGGATGAAGCTCCTCTTCACCCAGGAGCGTTCTTCAGGTCAATACCCCTCCCAGTCCACCAAGTACTGGAACCCCCGGCCCTGTTGACGGACGTCCAGGAGTCGGCGTACCATCCACGCTGGCTCCCCGTCGATGATCCGGGCAGGAGGCGGCGCTGGTCTGGGAGTGCAGAGGGGTGAGGTGTGGTGCGGTTTGATCCTGGAAATGTGAAAGACAGGGTGGATCCTCAGTGAAGCTGGGAGTTGGAGCCTCACTGCGGCCGGACTCAGAACTTTGATGATCTTGAATGGCCCAATGAATCTGTCCTTCAGCAGGGGCGTGAACACTGAATCCAACAGGGGCAACGGGTATCGGTTGCGAACTGTAATCTCGTTCAGCCCTCTGTAATCAATGCATGGACAGAGTCCGCCGTCTTTCTTGCCCACAAAAAAGAAACCAGCACCCATCTGGGAGGTGGAGTTCCGGATCAGCCCGGCAGCTAACGAGTCCTGGATGTAGGTCTCCATTGATTCACGCTCAGGACGTGAGAGGTTGTACAACCTGCTGGACGGGTACTCAACACCCGGGATCAAATCAATGGCACAATCGTACAGACGGTGTGGGGGAAGAGTGAGTGCCAGATCTTTGCTGAAGACGTCAGCAAGATCGTGGTACTCCTCAGGCACAGCCATCAGATTGGGGGGAACTTTAACCTCCTCGTTAGCAGTCAAACCGGGGGGAACCGAGGATCCTAAACACTCCTGGTGGCAGGTTTCGCTCCACTGAGCCACAACCCCAGATGGCCAATCAATCCGGGGATTGTGTTTTTCCATCCATGGGAAGCCCAAAATAACGCGGGAGGTAGAAGGAGTTACATAGAACTCAATCTCCTCCCGATGATTTCCAGACACAACCAGAGTTACCGGCTGTGTCTTGTGTGTGATTAAAGGGAGAAGGGTGCCATCTAGCGCCCCTACCTTCAATGATGAAGGAAGGGCCACTAAAGGGAGCCCTACTTCCTTTGCCCATCTGCTATCCAACAGATTCCCTTCCGACCCCGTGTCCACAAGTGCTGGGGCGTGAAGGGTTAAATCCCCACACAGGATCATGACTGGGATTCGTGCTGATTTACGTGCACTCCCTATGTGCGTGTTGTAACCCACCCTGAGCCCAGTCTCTAAGGGCGAGTGTTGTCTTGACCGTTTGGGGCAGTTTTTCTGTGTGTGCTCTTTTGAGCTGCAGAGAAAACACTCCCCACGAGCCAGCTTCCTCAATCTGTCATCAGATCTTGTTTTGGCCCTGCTCGTTTCCCTAACAACGTCAGCAGGGGGAGCTGTTGCCACATGGAGCCCTCTGGCTGTGGAGCGTGGGGAAGACGGCTCCCTTTCGGACACGGAAGGAAGAAGGACAGCTCGTGCCTGACCACACCCCTCGTCTCGCTCCCGTCGACGTTCCGCTAATCGGTTGTCTAACCATACTACCAGGTCGATAAGCCCGTCTAAATCCCGCGGCTCGTCCTTAGCCACCAGGTGCCCTTAAGGACCAGAGACAGTCCGTTTACAAAGGCGGCGCAGAGTGCAACAGTATTCCAGCCGGCCCTCGCTGCCGCGATGTGGAAGGCGACTGCATACTCGGCCGCACTCCGACACCCCTGTCTCATAGACAGCAGCACACTGGAAGTGGTTTCGCCTCTATTTAGGTGATCGAACACTAGTCTGAACTCCCTCACAAACTCAGTATATGCTGATAGAAGCCGTGAGTTCTGCTCCCAGAGCGCCGTAGCCCAGGAGCATGCCTCTCCTTGAAGCAAATTAATAACGTAAGCCACCCGGCTGGAGTCCGACGCGTACATGACGGGATGTTGTGCAAAGACGAGCGAACACTGCATTAAGAAGTCTGCGCACGTCTCTACACAACCTCCGTACGGTTCCGGGGGGCTTATGTATGCTTCAGGGGACGGTGGGGGGGTTCGTTGAACGACCACTGGAATATCTGTTTTCGGCACCAGGTCAGTAGGAGGAGGTGCTGCAGCCACGCCCGTGTGGGCGCTTCCACCTGTGCGGTGAGAGCCTCCATCCTGCGGTTAAGTATTGCGCTCTGCTCAGTCACTAAGTCAAACCGAGCAGTGAAGGCGGTTAAGATTTACTGCAACTCACCTAACATGCCTCCTGCTGGTGCCTGTGCACCTTGCTTTTCCATTGGTTGTTCAAGCGGTGGATGATGCCCCTCGGAATCCATGACATTGGCCAAGATATCCTGTTGGGAAAGTGTAGTGACACGGACCCACAACAGGGGGCGTAAATGAACGGACAATGGATGAGCCAAAAGTATAACACTTTACTGTTGTGAAATGTGCACAACGAAATACAGACAATTGCAGAATTTCGAATACTGTCAATGTATAAAGGTGACGTGCGGGCAGGCTCGAGGATAGAAGACGTCTGTCAAGAGAAGAGCCTGATCCCCCACGATTTCCACTGCCAGCGGATCTGGAGTATACTGGAGCCGCCAAGTCCCGAGTCCCCAGGTGGCCACCGTCTCCAGCTGTCAGATCCGGTACTGCTGGCAGGAAGCAAAGACAGGAGAAAAGGGTGAGTGTGGGTTCACACCCAGCAAGCCCTCAACACACCGGTGCAGTTCCTTGGGGTGGGATAACACCTCCACCTCTAGATCTCAGTTCCTTTAGTATTCATGCAGATACCAATGTTCACTTAACGAGTGCAGAAGTGTGGAGTGGGAAACGCCGACTCCTCCCAACGTCCTCCAACTCAGCTGAAAATGAATTTGGCTACCTCTGCAAACTCAAAGTCACAATTTAACAGCTCCAAGCTTAGAAGTAAAGAAACGTTACAACTACCAGCTTAGCTGCGGAAGGTACAAAAGACGGCTGAGAGTTTACCTTCTATGGTAGATGATATCTCGGCAGCGAAGTGGAGATGCCGTCTGGCTTTTATGGGATGGCTGATGAAAATGAGTGGCACCTGTCACTCCAGGCTGCTCTGATGTGGCGGCTGCGCCCTCTCGTGCCTGAAGCCCGCACTTCAGGCAGGGCGCCCTCTAGTGGTAGGCCAGCAGTACCTCCTCTTCAGCGGCCCACACAACATGTCATACCTACTGCACATTTCACCGCTGTCACACTATCCTTGTACGTATCCTGTATCACACTCCCATACCTCTCTGGACTCCAGACTTCCACATACAATCCCACAACTCTTCTCTTGGCACCCTGTCATAAGCTTTCTCTAAATCCACAAACACACAATACAACTCCTTATGGCCTTCTCTGTACTTCTCCATCTGCACTCTCATAGCAAACATTGCAATTAGTGCTCTTTCTCAGCATGAAACCATACAACCTCAATTCCAATGAAGTTGGGACTTTGTGTAAAATGTAAATAAAAACAGAATACAACAATTTGCAAATTCTCTGCAACCTATATTTAATTGAATACACCATAACGACAAGATTCAAACTGATAAACTTTATTGTTTTTGAGCTGAGTATTCCATTAACTTTAACTAGTAATGACTTCATGACTTTCTTTGCTAACAAAATTTTAACTATTAGAGAAAAAATTACTCATAACCATCCCAAAGATGTATCGTTATCTTTGGCTGCTTTCAGTGATGCCGGTATTTGGTTAGACTCTTTCTCTCCGATTGTTCCGTCCGAGTTATTTTCATTAGTTACTTCATCCAAACCATCAACATGTTTATTAGACCCCATTCCTACCAGGCTGCTCAAGGAAGCCCTACCATTATTTAATGCTTCGATCTTAAATATGATCAATCTATCTTTGTTAGTTGGCTATGTACCACAGGCTTTTAAGGTGGCAGTAATTAAACCATTACTTAAAAAGCCATCACTTGACCCAGCTATCTTAGCTAATTATAGGCCAATCTCCAACCTTCCTTTTCTCTCAAAAATTCTTGAAAGGGTAGTTGTAAAACAGCTAACTGATCATCTGCAGAGGAATGGTCTATTTGAAGAGTTTCAGTCAGGTTTTAGAATTCATCATAGTACAGAAACAGCATTAGTGAAGGTTACAAATGATCTTCTTATGGCCTCGGACAGTGGACTCATCTCTGTGCTTGTTCTGTTAGACCTCAGTGCTGCTTTTGATACTGTTGACCATAAAATTTTATTACAGAGATTAGAACATGCCATAGGTATTAAAGGCACTGCGCTGCGGTGGTTTGAATCATATTTGTCTAATAGATTACAATTTGTTCATGTAAATGGGGAATCTTCTTCACAGACTAAAGTTAATTATGGAGTTCCACAAGGTTCTGTGCTAGGACCAATTTTATTCACTTTATACATGCTTCCCTTAGGCAGTATTATTAGACGGTATTGTTTAAATTTTCATTGTTACGCAGATGATACCCAGCTTTATCTGTCCATGAAGCCAGAGGACACACACCAATTAGCTAAACTGCAGGATTGTCTTACAGACATAAAGACATGGATGACCTCTAATTTCCTGCTTTTAAACTCAGATAAAACTGAAGTTATTGTACTTGGCCCCACAAATCTTAGAAACATGGTGTCTAATCAGATCCTTACTCTGGATGGCATTACCCTGACCTCTAGTAATACTGTGAGAAATCTTGAAGTCATTTTTGATCAGGATATGTCATTCAAAGCGCATATTAATCAAATATGTAGGACTGCTTTTTTGCATTTACGCAATATCTCTAAAATTAGAAAGGTCTTGTCTCAGAGTGATGCTGAAAAACTAATTCATGCATTTATTTCCTCTAGGCTGGACTATTGTAATTCATTATTATCAGGTTGTCCTAAAAGTTCCCTAAAAAGCCTTCAGTTAATTCAAAATGCTGCAGCTAGAGTACTAACGGGGACTAGAAGGAGAGAGCATATCTCACCCATATTGGCCTCTCTTCATTGGCTTCCTGTTAACTCTAGAATAGAATTTAAAATTCTTCTTCTTACTTATAAGGTTTTGAATAATCAGGTCCCATCTTATCTTAGGGACCTCGTAGTACCATATCACCCCAATAGAGCGCTTCGCTCTCAGACTGCAGGCTTACTTGTAGTTCCTAGGGTTTGTAAGAGTAGCAGAGCCTTCAGCTTTCAGGCTCCTCTCCTGTGGAACCAGCTCCCAATTCAGATCAGGGAGACAGACACCCTCTCTACTTTTAAGATTAGGCTTAAAACTTTCCTTTTTGCTAAAGCTTATAGTTAGGGCTGGATCAGGTGACCCTGAACCATCCCTTAGTTATGCTGCTATAGACGTAGACTGCTGGGGGGTTCCCACGATGCACTGTTTCTTTCTCTTTTGCTCTGTATGCACCACTCTGCATTTAATCATTAGTGATCGATCTCTGCTCCCCTCCACAGCATGTCTTTTTCCTGGTTCTCTCCCTCAGCCCCAACCAGTCCCAGCAGAAGACTGCCCCTCCCTGAGCCTGGTTCTGCTGGAGGTTTCTTCCTGTTAAAAGGGAGTTTTTCCTTCCCACTGTAGCCAAGTGCTTGCTCACAGGGGGTCGTTTTGACCGTTGGGGTTTTACATAATTATTGTATGGCCTTGCCTTACAATATAAGGTGCCTTGGGGCAACTGTTTGTTGTGATTTGGCGCTATATAAAAAAAAATTGATTGAATTGATTGATTGTGCAACTATTTGCTCATTTTGAAATGGATGCCTGCAACACGTTTCAAAAAAGCTGGGACAGTGGTATGTTTACCACTGTGTTACATCACCTTTCCTTCTAACAACACTCAATAAGCATTTGGGAACTGAGGACACTAATTGTTGAAGCTTTGTAGGTGGAATTCTTTCTCAAGTCTTGCTTGATGTACGACTTCAGTTGTTCAACAGTCCGGGGTTTCCATTGTCATATTTTGCGCTTCATAATGTGTCACATTTTCAGTAGGAGACAGGTCTGGACTGCAGGCAGGTCAGTCTAGTACCTGCACTCTTTTACTATGAAGCCACGCTGTTGTAACGTGTGCAGAATGTGGCTTGGCATTGTCTTGCTGAAATAAGCAGGGACATCCCTGAAAGACATTGCTTGGATGGCAGTATGTGTTTCTCCAAAACCTGGATGTACCTTTCAACATTGATGGTGCCATCACAGATGTGTAAGTTGCCCATGCCATGGGCACTAACACACCCCCATACCATCACAGATGCTGGCTTTTGAACTTGTGCCGCCCGAGGGATCGAAGGTCATGGGCATTCAATATTGGCTTTCGGCCTTGCCGCTTACGTGTAGAAAGTTCTCCAGATTCTCTGAATCTTGTGATTATATTATGGACTGTAGATGATGGAATCCCTAAATTCCTTGCAATTGATTGTTGAGAAACGTTCTTAAACTGTTTGTTCACGCAGTTGTTTGGTTTCTAAGTCTTTGAGTTGTATTTTGTTTGCTGATGATACAACTGTGATTGGTAGTGGGGATAATTTGAGACAGCTCTTGGACTTGGTGGAGAGGGAAATGCAAACATGTAAATATTGGTTTGACTCTAGTAAATTATTACTTCATTTCGGTAAAACTAAGTGCATTATATTTGGAAATAAGCCTAGAAATTTAAGCAGTAAATTATTGTTGAATGGCATTGAAATTGTATCTCAAACTAAATTTCTTAAAGTTTTTGTTGATGATAAGCTCTGTTGGAAAACTCATATAAAACATATTGAGTCCAAAATATCAAAAGTTATTGCTATCTTGTACAAAGTACAATACCTTCTCCCCCAGCATCTGTTGGTTTCATTGTATCACTCATTACATATCCCTTATATGACTTATTGCATTGAAGTTTGGGGAAATACATATAAAGCAAATACCAATTCAACATTTCTGTTACAAAAAAAAGCTATAAGAGTGATAAGTAAAAAACCATATCGTGAACCAACAAATTCATTGTTTGTTCATCTTCAGTTTTTGAAATTTTATGACTTGGTTGATTATTTTACAATGCAGATAATGTATAAAGTTAAAAATGGACTCTTGCCTCAACATGTCCTGGAGCTGTTTAAAATGAGAGAGTCCAGTTATAATTTGCGTGGAACTTTGGTATTTGATAGAAGAAAGATTTGAACTACTACTAAAGGTCATTGCGTTTCAGTAAAGGGTGTCAGAGTGAGGAATGACTGTTTAGATTGTATTAAAGTATCTAGTACACTGGCTTGTTTTAAAAGACTGTATAAAAATAATATTTTAATTTGTTATAGTTTGAGTAATTAAGTAAATTGCCTGTGTGGCTATTTTTTGTTGTTGTTGTTTATTTGTCTGTCGTATTACTTTGTTTGTTTCACTGCGTTACATTACTGACTGGCATTTGTTTTTTGTGTTTATTTTTTGTTTGTCCACAGAAACTGATGTACGGGGTGGGCGTTTATAAGCTTCTGCTTCTGCCCACACCCTTTCAGCCGCACTAAGTTGGTAAACTGTTTGAGTTTTGTTCTATATGTTTTCATTTTTGACTTGTTTTGTAAATGAGAGATTTTATTTGTGCGTGCTGAATAAACCATTCATTCATTCATTCATTCATTAAAAGTGGTGATCCTTGCCCCATCTTTGCTTGTGAATGGCTGAGCCTTTTGGGGATGCTCTTTTTATACCCAGTCATGACACTCACCTGTTTCCAATTAACCTGTTCACCTGTGGACTGTTCCAAACAGGTGTTCTTTGAGCATTCATCAACTTTCCCAGTCTTTTGTTGCCCCGTCCCAGCTTTTTTGAAACGTGTTGCGGGCATCCATTTCAAAATGAGCAAATATATGCACAAAAACAAAAATGTCTATCAGTTTGAACATTAAATATCTTGTCTTTGTTGTGTATTTACATTTCACACAACGTCCCAACTTCATTGGAATTGGGGTTGTATTACTACTCACAGCCTAGTTTCTACTACTCTTTCAAGGTCAAGGTCAACTTTATTGTCCCATTAGGGAAATTTGTCTTAGGTGTTGCAGTACATTATCGCTTCACAGGGCAGAGAACAATTTACAAAAGGACATAAATCACATAAAACACAGAATTAAAATCTTAGACTAAAATCAGGAAATACACTCAACAAAAATATAAACGCAACACTTTTGGTTTTGCTCCCATTTTGTATGAGATGAACTCAAAGATCTAAAACTTTTTCTCTGGCCTCTAAACATATAGGCCAGACTCAAAACCTACCGATTTTTTTCCTGTTTATAATTTGTGAAAGTATTTGTAAATTATTGTTATTGGTTTTTAGAATGTTTTAAATTTTAATATTTTTTTAATCTGTTGGTGTGATTATTTTATGTTTATTGTTTATGCTAAGGTCTGCAATTTCTTGTTGATGATTCTACTGTAAAACACTTTGAATCTGTAGAAAGCATTTTGTATATAATGTTGTTATTACAGTATTTTGTTCTTTGCCATGTTTAAATTTATTCAGATCCAGACATATTGTAGATCTGTATGTAAACACACATGGTGAAACATTTTCAATATTCCCAGCAAAAATTAATTAATGTTGTTTTTCATTCGGCTGCTCCCGGTTATGTTCGGGGTCACCACAGCGGATACAGCCAGATCCGCATCGGTAATTGGCACAAGTTTTACGACGGATGCCCTTCCTGACGCAACTCCAGTTTTACCTGGAGAAACACACAGCCGCTGGTGTTCCAAAGAGGTCTCCCATCCAAGTACTAACCAGATCCTGCTCTACTTAGCTTCTGAGGTCTGACGGGATCAGGCTGACACAGAGCAGACCAGCTGCAGCAAAAATGAATTAATCAGGGGTCGAAATACATTTTTTAACCTACTTGCACTGGTGCTAGTAACAAAAAAAAATTACTTGCACCAAAAAAGTTACTTGCACAACCAAAAGTCAGTCTTATATCAACCTTAAAACTCCTCCTCTGACGTGTCAGACGCTTCCTCTCTGGGGAAAGTTTGAGGGGAGAGCAGCAGCAGCGGCAGACAGTTTTTTTTTTTTCACATGCGAGCGCGAACGAATCATCTGTGAAGATTATTTTATTTATTAACTACACAGATGTATAATAAAACAAATGGTGATGGGTTTATAACACAATTATGACAGAGTTTGAGGGGAGAGAGAGGAACCGCAGCGGCAGCCAGTTTTTTTCTTTTCTTTGTTAACATGTGCACGCGTGAACAGGACAGGAGGTCCTCAAACTGGAGCTCCTGCAGCTCCAGTTATTTGCTGCAGGAGGTGCAGAAAATAATGAAACTTCCCGAACTGGGAACGTCTCATGAGGATGTTGTGAACCCAGGGACGGCGCCGCTGGTGACGTTTGTCAGCTTTCCACAACAAATAGAGCACAGCAACTCGCTCCTTGTGTGAGAGTCATAAAACGCAGGGAGGACGAAGACAACACATTGGAAATATTTTTTTTCCTTATTTATTCCTTTATTGGTTCATTCTACTGGTGCTTATATTTGATAAAACTTGGATAAAGTTACTTGCACCAGTGCTAGTGCAGTATAAAATTACGTGCACCGCTCGAATAATACGTGCACAAACTAGCACATGCATGTACTAATTCGACCCCTGTTAATCAATAATAATAATACGAAACTGGATAAATAAATAAATAAAACCTGTCTCACACAAGAGTTGTCACCATCACGAGTGAACTCTGACCTGATGTCAGGCCTGGTTGCTATGCTTGTGTGTTGTTAGTGAATTTCAAGTTATTGCAATATACACTATGTTAAAACATGTTGCATCCAGGCCACAAACTCACTGAGGGGGAGTGGAAAGGGACACAAAGATCAAATGAAGGCTGGATGACGAGAAGTTTGATAGACACAACAGATGCTTCTGGGATACCAAAAGGGCTCCTGCTGTGTTTATTTTCTCACCTATGAAGACGAGAAGGATTCCAACGGTGACCTGCAGACACAGGGAGATGCTTATTAAAGTGACGATGAGAGCGTAAAAGGAGACGTTGGGCCCTTGCTCCAACACAGCCTTTAGCTGAGAGGCGTTCGCCATCAGCAGAGCCAGATCCAGCATGCTCTCAGCCACACTCTTCTTGTTGGCATAGTGGTTCATATTTAGAGAGGACGGGTTGTTCAGACGGGAGGTCTGAGAGAGAAGATATGAGAAGGGAGAAGGTTATGGGCACAGTGATTATGGTTGTGGCTATAAAATGAGAATGATTGGAAATAACCTGAAAGATATTCTTTTGTGCAACAAAGCAGCTTTTTTCTAAGGTCACATTAATTTTATTGCTGCATGTGCACTATGGGGAAGACTTAAAGCCCAACAAAGCAGGCAAAATGACCTCAGTCCAACAGTGATCCATGTTGAAGTCTAATGTTAAATCCACATAGAAAATATGTTGGATTTGAAAACTAAATTGATGTAGAAATCCTAACACTGGATCAGCGTACCTATTAACCAGAAACAGCCAATGTAATTTTTAATTTATTGTAATAAATGTTCAATATAACACAATGCTAAAATACCCTTGGCCGTATGAGCGTGTAATCAATGAAAGAGTGTGTAGAAAGAATATGACCTTTTGACCCCTTAGAATAGGTCAAGGTTACCCATCTTTGAATTTGTCTAAGGTCTGTGTCCCAAGAATGCTCCCTGTGAATTTGAAGACCCTGAGCGTAATAGGAATGGAGTTATACTGAGCTCAGACAGACAGACAGACAGACGCAGGTGTGGACGGACGGATGCAAAGTCTTTGCAATACCCGATAGGCAATTTTTACCCATGGCTAAAATATGGTAAAATTACACAAATTATAGGCCAACCCAATGACGACTACGACAACAAGAACAACACAAACCAATCAACAATGGCCTCAGGATTTTCCAATACATATGATTCCAAATGACCTCATTCAGTCACGTTTCTGCTTCTGTGCTAAGTGCAGCCATCATTTGTCAGTGTAACATGAGCTGCTCTCTCATTACACATCTCCACTGTTTGTTGACTTTTCAAATCTAAGCAGCGTCCCTGTGGTGATAGTGTGAACCTTCATTCACATCCCGTGCCCTTTTCCCAAAGCAGGATCACACAGTTAGCCGCATAACTCCAGTGATTACAATCCAGAACTGCGGCTGTTAAAACCTCAGTTCTGTGGTCCAGATCTGGGGATTTTTCCCAGAGCATTTCTTTGCATAGTTATCAGGTTTCCTTCGCCATGCTTTGTGAGGCAGCTTGTTTTTTTTGTTTTGTTTTGTTTTTTTTCAGGACAAATATTTTATACCTTCAGCAGTCAAAACAAAAGGAAGGATGTTCAACAAAACATTGATTAACACAGAGGATTCTAATATTAAGTACATAAGAGGGATATGCAGGGAATAATCTATGCCACATTTTTTTTATTTTGTGGTGTTTGCTTGTTTTGTTTTGTTATTTTTATTTGATTTTACTGAAGACAGAGCATGTAAAATTAGCCTTTTATTATACAGTCTTACTGTAATTATTGTACTGGAAATGTTTGCATTATGTATACGTCTTCTTTTAAGGAATAAAAATCAGAGACTGCAACTGAGAATTTGCCTTTGACCTAATTTCGGTATACAGTGCATCCAAAAAGCATTCACAGCGATTCATTTTTCCACATTTTGTTGTTACAGCCTTATGCTAAAATGGATAAAATCAATTTTTTCCTCCAAATTCTACACACAATACCCCATAATGACAATGTCAAAAATGCTTAGTTTTTTTTTTTTTAGATTTTTGCAAATTTATTAAAAAATTTAAAAACTAAGAAATGACATGTATGTAAGTATTCACAGCCTTTGTCATGAAGCTCAAAATTGAGCTCAGGTCGATCCTGTTTCCACGGATCATCCTTAAGATGGTTCTACAGCTTAAGTGGAGTCCACCTGGGATAAATTCAGTTGCTTGGATATGATTTGGAAAGGCACACATCTGTCTACATATAAAGTCCCACAGTTGACAGTACATGTCAGAGCACAATCCAAGCATGAAGTCAAAGGAATTGTCTGTAGACCTCTGAAACAGGATAGTCTTGAGGCACAAATCTAGGGAAGGGTACAGAAGCATTTCTGCTGCTTTGTAGGTCCCAATGAGCACTGTGGCCTCCATCATCCATAAATGGAAGACGTTCAGACCCACCAGGACTCTTCCGAGAGCTGGCTGTCTGTTTAAAATGAGTGATCAGGGAGAACAGCCTTAGTCAGGGACATGACCAAAACATGGTCACTCTGTCATTGCATTCATGTCAGCACCAGCATTCCTCTGTGGAGAGAGGAGAACCTTCCAGGACAACCATCTCTGCAGCAATCAGGCCTGTATGGTAGAGTGGCCAGACGGAAGCCACTCCTTAGTAAAAGGCACGTGGCAGTCCACCTGGAGTTTTCCAAAAAGTAAACTGAAGGACTCTCAGACCATGAGAAACAAAAATCTCTGGACTGATGAGACAAAGACTGAACTCTTTGGCGTAAATGCCAGGTGTCGTGTTTGGAGGAAACCAGGCACCATCCCTACAGTGGTGGTGGCAGCATCTTGCTGTGGGGATGTTTTGCAGCAGCAGGAACTGGGAGACTAGTCAGGATTGAGGTAAAGATGAATGCAGAAATGTACAAAGACGTCAATCAATCAATCAATCAATTTTATTTATATAGCGCCAAATCACAACAAACAGTTGCCCCAAGGCACTTTATATTGTAAGGCAAGGCCATACAATAATTACGTAAAAACCCCAATGGTCAAAACGACCCCCTGTGAGCAAGCACTTGGCGACAGTGGGAAGGAAAAACTCCCTTTTAACAGGAAGAAACCTCCAGCAGAACCAGGCTCAGGGAGGGGCAGTCTTCTGCTGGGACTGGTTGGGGCTGAGGGAGAGAACCAGGAATAAGACTGGTGGGGAGCAGAGATCAATCACTAATGATTAAATGCAGAGTGGTGCATACAGAGCAAAAAGAGAAAGAAACACTCAGTGCATTATGGGAACCCCCCAGCAGTCTAAGTCTATAGCAGCATAACTAAGGGATGGTTCAGGGTCACCTGATCCAGCCCTAACTATAAGCTTTAGCAAAAAGGAAAGTTTTAAGCCTAATCTTAAAAGTAGAGAGGGTGTCTGTCTCCCTGATCCGAATTGGGAGCTGGTTCCACAGGAGAGGAGCCTGAAAGCTGAAGGCTCTGCCTCCCATTCTACTCTTACAAACCCTAGGAACTACAAGTAAGCCTGCAGTCTGAGAGCGAAGCACTCTATTGGGGTGATATGGTACTATGAGGTCCCTAAGATAAGAAGGGACCTGATTATTCAAAACCTTATAAGTAAGAAGAAGAATTTTAAATTCTATTCTAGAATTAACAGGAAGCCAATGAAGAGAGGCCAATATGGGTGAGATATGCTCTCTCCTTCTAGTCCCCGTCAGTATTCTAGTTTTTCGTCCTGGATGAAAACCTGCTCCAGAGTGCTCTTGACCTCAGACTGGGACAACAGTTCAACTTTCAACAGGATAATGGCTCTAAGCACACAGCCAAGATATCAAAGGAGTGACTTCAGGACAACTCTGTGAATGTCCTTGAGTAGACCAGCCAGAGCCCAGACCATCCAACCTGATGGAGCTTCAGAGGTGCTGCAAGAGGAATGGGCAAAACCTGCCCAAACATTGGTGTGTCAAGCTTGTGGCATCATATTCAAGAAGACGTGAGTCTGTAATTGTTGCCAAAGGTGTGTCAACAAAGTAAAGAGCAAAGGGTGTGAATATTTATGTACACGTGACTTCTTGTTTTTTTTATTTTTAGTAAATTTTCAACATTTAAAAAAAACTTTTCATGTTGTCATTATGGGGTGTTGTGAGTAGAATTTTGAGGGAAATGAATTCAGTTTTGAAATAAGACTGTAACATAACAAAAAGTGAAGCACCGTGAATACTTTCCGGATGCACTGTATTTTAAGTAATTTTATGAATGTAACTTGTCTTGTCCCCAGGCTAAATTTGGTGATAAAGATTAAGTACTAGAAATATTTCAAAGTAGAGTATATATCTTCAATAAGGCCCTTCAAACATTTCGCTGTTGTTGTTTTTGACCTATACCTTGTCTTTTCAAATTGATTATAATGTCAATAGATAAACTCGATAGATAAATAAATAAGTAGAACTAATTATAATGCTAATCTAATACATCTCCTAATGCTGACAAAAGTGAAAAATGCGAGATGCCTTTCCTACCACAACTCCACATTACATGGAGAAATGTGGCAGGGGTGGGATTTGAACCAGGAATCTTCCGCAATGAAACTAAGTGCACTAACCACTTGGGCACCACCCCTGGCAATGCTAGCAAAAGTGAACAAAATAAAAATAAAAATCCTGGAACAATCCCAGAACATGACCCCAAATTTAATGGGTTCTTCTGTGGATCATGTCAAGTCTTCACCATGTTTTGTGAAAACCAGTTCATAAGATTTTGGACAATCCTGGTGACAAACAAATGTGACCAACCAAACCATTCAAGTAGCAGGCCTGAGTGAAAATATAACCTTCTTGGCAGAGGACAAGTCAAGTCTGGGAGTATGAGCGAGTTTGGCATGTCACCGCATTCACAACAGCAACTGACTGCTCTGTCCTGGATGGCAACCACACAGACACACGGCTGATTGGGAGAAGTAAAATAAAATAGATTATTTAAACAGGATTCTGTAGCATATCAATGATTCCATCAGTCATTAATACACAATGAAAAACTAATTAAGGTTGTTATCCACATGTACACTCGACCCCTTAAACAGAACAGCTTGCACTTGGCCATGCCAACTTATCGCTTGGAAAACCTGGTTCAACAATAGCAACAAAATTGGTCTTTTATACTAAATAAATATTTTTTACAATCATAATAATGGTGTTGAATGAACATCCACTTGAACCTCCAATCAGTGATTCCTGGCTCATACAGTGTCAGAACAGTGTCACTGATTATTTGGTTGTGTCAAGGCCAAAACATCGTTCTCACAGTCTCTGGTATCAGGAAATAATCAGAAGTGTTTTTCTCATATCAATTACCAGCAGCTGCAGAAAGCACACTTTGTAAGTGCTGGAGATGAACCAAACCACAGAGATAGAACATTTTCACTCCAGAGATAGAGTCAAGTAAAAGTAAAAAAAAAAAAAAAAGAATGAAAAGAAGAGCAACATCTGAATTGTTACAGGACAGACTACAACCGAAATGCAATACTCTTAAGAGACAGTAAACAACAAACCAGCATGTGAGCAATGCGTTATATTTTATTATATTAAATGTTGAAGGACAGTTAGTAGTATGGTTGGACTAACCATTGTGATAAGTTCATTTCTCCAGTCCTTTTCGTAATGAACACATTTAAATTTACTACAGCTAGACATTTTAGTCTACATTTTTTCCTTCTGATAGGGAATCGAACATTACCTTCACCAAGGGGGTAATGTTTTGCTGCTGTGTTTTAGTCACTTAATAGATAGATTATTAAAAGGATAGGAACAAACTTCAGTTAAATTTGGTGAAAAGGTAAGCTGAGGGTTAAAGACAAGGTAATTAAATTTTGCTGCAAATATCAAGGGTGGATGAAGAAGAAGAGTATCATATTTAACGTGGGTAGCCAACGAAAGCGTGAAGCTTGTTTCCAGAAGTAAACTCCTCACTCCTCCCCAGCACAGTTGTTGAGAGTGCCAGTTGGGAGCGTGGCTGCAATCAGGAAGCGAACTCAGATCGCTGAGTCCCAGTCCAACATGCAAACGATTATGCCACCACCTCCCTCTAATGGATGTTGCCATTGATCTTTGATATATGAGCTTTGATCTTTCCTTAATTCTGATTTCTCTGATCCCATGATCAGGATCAAGGGCAGAATCAGGAGGTTCTTTGATCCTGATTGCTAAATTAACAGTCAAATTTGGTTAGTCCACCAAGACAGACAGACACGGAAACAAAACTGAGGACTTTGTCTTGACAATCTAAAGGACATAATTGAAAGTGCATAGCACAACTGCATTTGGGGTGTGTCCAACTCCACATTGTGACCTAAACAGCACACAATCTGATCATTCAATGAAGTACAGGATGTAGGTTGCACTTAATTTGTTAAATAATCATAGGTGTGTTTTGAGCATAAAGTAAAATAAACCTATCAGAGTGTCATTTCCCAGTGTGTGCTTGAGTCTGTTGCAATGCTTTTTAGATGGAGGTGACAGAAGGTTTTCTGGTGAGGAAACAGATGACAAAAAAATCATCAAACTGCTGTGTACTTGAAACTGTGTACTTGAAATATGCTATGCCAGTCTTATGTGCAAACCATGTCAGAATAGTATCTTAGTTTCTGCAAGTTTGTATTTTTAGCAGCATTGACTTGTTTACAACACCTGTTTCTTGTTTGTCACATTCTGAAATTTCTGGGACTGCATTTGCCCAAATTTGAAACCAAAAATAGTTGCCTCTAGGGACTAGTGTCTACACATAAGTATCAATGGACCATATGCTAATTTACTAAATTCTGAAAGTTAGAAAAGGAAATAAAAAAAGCTATCTAGGACCTCAGAAAGCCCATCTGCAATTATTGCTTGATCTCCAAAATCAGTCTATGCAAGCGAAATTATGTTCAGTATGAGTGTTGTCATTAGTGCCACTTTGAAAATTAAATTCATGATAAGTAATTTATCCTAAACTTATGATGTGCTGTTTTTACAAAGTTATGCAAAAACAAATCTTGAGAAAAAAATACAGTATGCGATAGTTAATAATTATTCAGAGCCCGTTCTTTCATATTTATGAATACATTTTACCACACTGCAGTTGTTTTTTTTTAATGAAAACTCAACCTATCATTCTTTTTGAGTTCTACACATGTGGTGATACCTTATTTACACCAGGATGTTAATAAAATCAATGCTGGCTATTCTCAGAATAAAGTACTTATATCCACAGTTTCAAATTGCATAAGTCAAATGGTGTCCACTTTTTGGTCTTCTCAAAACATTACAATTACTGTTCTGGATGCTCAGAATGCATCTGAGCTTATCTAGAAACCGTTGGCTTCTGGGGGACTAAAGCAGATCCAGACCCCCGGCCTATGGGCTTCGGCCCTGCGGGCCTCGCACTTTGTCCCCCCCATTTCTAGTTCTAAATTAGAATTAAATAGCTCATCAAAACATGTTTCCCTGCATTCTACAAGAAAAGTAACATAGTGCAGTGTTGTTCCCTTGTGATGGTGATTTCTGCCAAATGTCACAAATGGTGCACCGCCATGACGTCAGGATCAGCAATTGTGCTCTCAAAGACAGACACAAGCTTTCCAAACATTGCCCTTTATTCATGATTCACCAGGCATCAGTGAGATAATGGTTAGTGTGACATCACAGGTTAAAAAGGTCTGCCCTTAATATGTTAAGGGCAGACCTTATATATTAACCCAACACATATTACAAACTCCTTAATTTCAACACACTCTGGAAGCTGTTTTGAGCTTTTTCTTAACAATCCCACTGATTATGACATGAGCAGATGAGAAATCCTGAATAGTAGAAAACTGCTTCCAACATTCTACCTTACACTACAAGATACATCTGATCCAGGCTTTCACTTTGTTTATTGCTTAAAAAAATGTGCAAACTGTATTTGTATTGACTTTAATTAACACAAAACGTGCCAGTCATGGAGTCATTTTGCACCTTCTAAAATGAAAGGTTTTCATTATGTCAACTTCTTTGCAGTGCTCCTGAGCTCCAGTACTTATGTTTGTGATGAATTATTCACAGAGGCATTTCTTGCCTGAAATAGACTCATGGGATGTACCAAGGAGAAAGAAAAGGAGGATGGTGTGGAAGGGAAGACAGCAAAAAATATATATGCAGTTTGAATAAGAGCAATCTTTCACTTCTGTCACTCCTTTACCATAAAAATGTCAGCAAAATTACACTATAAAGAAACTGGTTTTTAAATAAGGGCAATTTGGTAGGTTGAAGTGTTTTGATTAATTCATATAATTCCTTCAATAAACTGGCCAGAGTTGGTAGCTCAGCAATCACAGAAGCCTAGAACTCATTCAGAGTTGTCAGTGGAGTCTTAATGCCTTCGATCATGAGTCTGCTTTTTGTCCAGTCACTCACTTTTTGATAACTACCTACTCCAGACATGGCCAAGATTGGCTATATGGAAGTTTGAGATGTCCTGATGGCCTGGAAAGAAATGTTGTGGGTTCATGTAGTGAAATACAATTCAAAGTAAATGTAAGGATCATTGTGGGGAAAGGATTTGTTTGTTTTGATTTCCCATTTTACATACCGTCCCAACTTTTACTGATTTGGTGCTGTCCACAATGTACTGTAGGCATGACATACTGGGTTCAGGCAACTCTGGGATCTTTTATGGAAAATTACTTACAACTTGGATCAATTCATTTCAGTTCAATTTAATTTATTAATATAGTGTCAAATCACAACATAAGTCGCCCCAAGGTGAGTCACAAGTAATGGACAAAACAGATGAAACAACTCGTCTTTCTTATTTTAATTCAGGTAGGTTTTATTTTCAGTTGCAGTGGCATAAATTAGGTCAGTTCCCTGCATTTGCCTGGAATGAGCAGAGGAGAAACTACAGGCAATGTCAACCATAAATTAGCGAAAAACAGCCTTTTTTGCAGCAGCAGCATCATGTCTCAGCATGGGGGCTCTGAATAAATCTGATATTTTGCAGAATTTCCTTCTCCACTTCTAAAACCTTGTTATTCTCTCTCTGTCTCACTTATGGCTCCATTCTATTGTTGTGGTATATATTCTGAGTGCATCAGCTCCGCCTTCCCCCTCCTGAGTTTGCTTCTTCTCCTTCTTCTTCTTTGTCTTTCGGCTGTTCCCGTTAGGGGTCGCCACAACAGATCAATCGTTTCCATCTCACCCTGTCCTCTGTATCTTCTGTCACACCAACCACCTGCATGTCCTCCTTTAACACATCCATAAACCTCCTCTTTGGCCTCCCTCTTCTCCTCCTGCCTGGTGGCTCCATCCTCAGCATCCTTCTCCCTATATGCCCTGGGTCCCTACCCTGCACATGTACAAACCATCTCAATCGTGCCTCTCTGACTTTGTCTCCAAACCGTGCCACCTGAGCCATCCCTCTGATATGTTCATTCCTAATCTTGTCCATTCTTGTTACTCCCAAACAGAATCTCTGACTGAGAAGATGAACCTGGGGCCAATGCTGGTGCACCCCCCCCCCCCCCCCATTTAACGCTTTCATGGCCTGCTGGGTCCATTTATTTGGCCTTCAGTGGCATTTCTGGGCTGAATTTTAAAATCTATTTTTATTTCTGCAGGCTACATCTCATATTGGGCAGGCCAGGCCATCTGGAAATGTACCAAACCTCTTTTCAGCAAAGCTGTGCCAGAAAACACTCCAATTAAACTGAGAAGTATACCACAATATTTGGTGATCAAAAAGACTTCATAAACATGTAGTTTGGACTGGCCCTGTGATGGCTGGCGTCCTGTCCAGGGTGTACCCCGCCTCACGCCCGATGACTGTTGGGATAGGCTCCAGCCACCCGTGACCCTTAATTGGAGTAAGTGGGTATAGAAAATTGATGGATGGATAGATGTAGTTTGGACTGTCTGTGACTGAATGTTATTGATTTATGAGGTAAAAACAGCAGAGATGGTGACAAAGTTCACTTTCATTTTGTACAGGGGTCAAAAGTTAGTTGCTTCAGTTTTGGTAAAAAGTGATGCAAGTTATTGGTTGAGCTAATAGGATTAATAAAAGGACAGCTCCTTACCAAGTGCAGGACCAACAGACTGAAAAACTCCTTTGTCTCTCAGTCCATCACACTGTACAACTCCTCACTCTTTGGGGTAACAGAAAGACAGAGGACGGGAAGGAGAGGAACAGTAGTAGCCAATAAACCAGTAGCGATCAATATGTCTGGTATTTGTATTTATATTTGCAAATTGTTTTTTACTTTCACTTTTGATACTGTGTGCTTCTTACCCTGTGTGTTGCCATACAATGGTGAGCTGGAACCTTGATTTCCCAGAGGGAGTCTTCCCAAGGGATTCATAAAGTTCTATGTAATCTAATCTCATTTTGACTGTGTTTTGAATGCTTGGTCTCCCACATAACAATCAAAAAGGTCAACGACTACTGGATTCTGTGACATATGACATGTTACCCCGTAATGTGGTAAGTCTGACAGATGGTGCAAAAAAAATTCAGTTTTCCTGGACTGCGGAATGGGAAGAATAATTTCAGCAAAAAAATATATATAATGCCTGGAGGTGACGTATAGGAGAAAGAAGGCTGAACAGGTCAAGTGGATAAAGTGGCCCCCATGATTTGAGCAGTTTGAAACAAAAGACTGCTGAAATGATAATTTTAATAGCAGTCATTCTTTTCATCCGTGGTTATCAACCACTGCACTCAGCTGTATATAAAATTGTGCCTTATTATAAGTAGCTTCTTGATTGCACTCCAACTACAGTAACGGGCTACCTGATTTAATTTAGAAAACAGTTAGAGGCTGTGATTTATTAATGGTGAGCTGAAAGAAAAGGCAAAGATTCAACCCAAATTGAACCAAGCAGTTTTTCATTCAGTGCTCAAAGGTCAGATATATTAGTTTGACATCCAAGGAAAATCAATTATTTAACTTCCATGACAGCTAGGTTCCCCCCCCCCACACACACTGTCTCACCAATTTATGATCCAAAAAGTCATGTTAATTACAATGTAAGCATGAATGTTTTGCCAGTACATTCTGTATCAGGCATTCTACAGTCTCCTTGGTGCAACAGTGCAACGTGTGCATCCTTTGCTTTTTGTTTTCCTTACACATCAGCACTTCTTTGCTTCCATCCATCATGTCCCATCAGCAGCCTGTTCCCCCCTCTCTTCCTCACCTCAAACTCTGGCCTTCATCCAGACGAGGATGGACTCGGCTGTAAATCTAATTTCCGTGAATCTCTGTTGGGCATTTAGTTTTACAGTCTTACACAATGGAAAGCAAACATGGCTGTTTCACAGCACTCTCAAACCCAGTACCACTCTGTCATCCTAGAGAAAGTTGTTGCGTAAAGCCTCTTAATATTCATGCAAAAAAGTAAAAAGATTTTTAAAAAACAAGGAGAGTAAACATGAGGATGTGATAGCTGGCTTCAGATCAGTGATTCTGCGATGGTAAACTACAAAATCTGTTGGATTTTGACATAAAGGTATTTATCCTTCTTCCTTGGAGTGTTGGAGATTTCCTGATTCTTGCAAATAAGATATTATTGTTCAAGTCAGGGGGCATTGCAACTCCGCCACCATGGAAATTCACACCTTGAACTGTCTCTGTAAACTCGATACTCTAAAATTCAAAATTCTCTCAGGCGCAAATCTGTGTGTCTGCTATATGTTAGTTAGTCTGTCTGGCAAAAAATTCTAAAACCACACATAGTTAGATTGTCATTTTTTTTCCCAGGCAACTAAAATTACCTAAAGAAGTGCAGTCAGAATTTTCAAAGCAAAATTGCAACTCTATGTATGTTATAATACAGTAGAGGCACTCAGTCAGCTCATATAACCTCAATACACTCATGAAAATGGACTTATTTATAATAAATCCCATTGCTCATACTTGTAGTTGAGGTACTTAACAACTTGAATTGCACTCAACACCAACCTCACGCCAAGCTAATTAGAGCAGGGGTGCTCAAGTTCGGTCCTCGAGAGCTACCTTCCTGATACTCTTAGTTGTCTCCCTGCTCCAACACACCTGAATCCAATGAAAGGAGCCTTTCATTGGATTCAGGTAACTTTAAGGTGAGGTAGTTCGGGCATCTGCTGATGATGCTCCCTGGTGGTCTCCCTAAGGAGGCCTTCCAGGCACACCCAAGTGGCAGGAGGCCCCAGGACATGCTGGAGGGATTATATATCCCAGCTGTCTTGTAAAGAGATACAGGACTTGGTTGAAAATAGGGAAGCGTGGGTAGAGCTGCTTGGTCTGCTGCCACTACAACCTGGACCTGGATGAGCTGTAGAAAAGTAATGAATGAAAGTAACTTTAAGCTAATATAAGGAAATAGTGCTGAAATGCAATGTCTGGATTGAACTGGATTAAATATAGATAGACAGACAGACCTTGGAAGATATTTTCCCAGTAACTGCTCTGAGAAAAGACTAAGGGTTCAACAGATTATAGCCAAATTTATTGGATGTGATCATAACAAAGTATTATCAACTCATATTTCATAAATACTAAACCCACTACAATAGTAAGCTATTGTTATTTTGGAAATTTTATGAACTTCATTAATTTAATTACTTTACTAAAATGTATATTTTTAAGTTTTTTTTCTCAGTGTGTGTGTGTGTGTTTGAGGTTATTCCAGGTACATAGAGTGCATTTATCTACAGGGATGACACTGGTAAAAATATCTTACTTAAATAGTAATTTGAAACAGATTAATATTTGTTAAATATTTACCCTTAAGTTAAATTGTACAAAAGTGTGTTAAGCTGTACAAAAGTCATGCAATATGATTTACCTGACTAGACGACAAGAAGAAATTTTGTGGACTAGTCGGTTATTAGGTAATCATAATTGCCTATTTCAACTAGTTGGCCAAACCCTCGGGTGCATGGTGCGTTGCTGGATTCTTTTCTTTTCTTTCTTTGTAAATTTCATGTTGTTTTTGGATTGGTGCATGCTGAATAAATTCATTCATTCATTGAACCCTAATATATAAATCCCAACCCTCCACATAAAAACCCACTGTTATAGCTCTATCTCTATCTGAGCATATCAGACAGAATGTGATATGTTCAGATATAATGCTGGCATAGATATTAAAAGCTTGTGGAAAGTCTGCATATAAGGTCTTCACCCCACAAAACACATTGATTGATTTCCATCTGACTGGCTCACCCAGTTGGGAGAGACATTGTAAATTAAACCAATTGGTCTTTTATTGCGCGTAAGGATATTACACTCAGTTGGCTGAGCTCTGACAGGCCCAAAGAAGTATGTCCGGCAGCCAGGGTGTCTCTTTCAACCGCCTCCCTCTTTTCCTCAAACACCCACATTCATCTCCCTGAAATTAAAAGCTCCTATTAGAACAGCCACTGTAGCCATGATGCAGCAGAGTCTATTTCCTTACTTTGTATTTAAAATAAATAAATAAAACAGAAAAAAAAGCTGGAGACTCCATGCAGAGCAGAACTAATTGTCAAATAGCAACTTCAATTACCAACATATAAACACGGTAAACAATCTGTCACTTGAATAGCTGGCTTGTGTCAGTAAATGTTGCAGAATTAAGTGTGATGGCATTATTTAAATGTGTACCTGTGTGTGTGTGTGTGTGTGTGTGTGTGTGTGTGTGTGTGTGTGTGTGTGTGTGTGTGTGTGTGTGTGTGTGTGTGTGTGTGTGTGTGTGTGTGTGTGTGTGTGTGTGTGTGTGTGTGCATTTTGGCCAGTGAAGTGAAAGTAAAGGAAAACAAAGGAGGGGCATTTATTATTCATAAAGTGACTCGGGTGGCAACACTTTTAAATTGAAGTAGACTGTCATCTGAGCCAACATGCCTGCAACAGACATCAACATTGTCGTCTGAATGTTTGCCTTTACTGACGTCTTTCTGAGTGGACATGCATCTATTTAGCAGAATGTTTTTCCTCCCGAAAGGGCATATTGCTTATCCCCCCTAAAATGCATGCTATGGGATGTCATAAGAAGTCACAAAAGGCATGATAATACAGGCCAAAGGGGATAGACACACAGTTCAGCTAAGCAGCACTGAATTAGAAAAGATAAGGCTTTGATGAGCAGATTAGCTTTTCAGCTAACTTTGACAACCATTATCTGACTAATTAGCTTCCAAATTAGCTTCTAAATTTAATTGCTAATGTTTATCATTCATTCATTTTCTATACCCGCTTACTCCAATCAAGGGTCACGGCAGGGCTGGAACTTATTTGAGCAGTCATCGGGCGTGAAGCAGGGTACATCTTGGACAGGGTGCCAGTCTACCATAGGGCCACATATCAACAGACAAACTCACACCTATGGTTAATTTTAGAGTCACCAATTAACCTACATATCTTTGGAAGTGGGAGGAAGCCGGCATACCCAGAGATAACCCATGCAAACATGGGGAGCAGCTGCAAACTCCACACAGAAAGGACTGGGTAGGAAGTGATCCTCCCATCCTCCTTGCTGTGAGGCAACAGTGCTAACTAAGCTACTTTATTATATGGCTGCGACGCTACGCGTGCTCTGATTGGCTGATTACTGGTTGGATATTTTCCCATATCTGGACCGGTTACCATGACAATCCACAACATGTATTTTCATTACAAACCAAGAAGCTAAAAACACGATTAGAAAAACCATGCCGGACATGAGCATACTGGATGTTTTTCACATGGACCTTGCTAACGCTTGGTCCGTACTTACACCTCAGTCTGATATTTACCCGTACAGCCCTCTCACTCGGGTTAATAATCCTTTAGTACTGCCTAAGTCAGCTAACATGTTTTTTGAATAAAGTTTAATGGTCAAATTTGTGTAAACAGTAAAATCATACTCAACCTCATACACTAATCCAGGGGTGCCCAGGTTCGGTCCTCAAGAGTTGTCTTCCTGCTCCAACACACCTGAATCCAATGAAAGGCTCATTAAAAGCCTGATAACGAGTCTTTCATTGGATTCAGGTGTGTTAGAACAGGGAAACAACTAAGAGTGTCAGGAAGGTACATCTCGAGGACCGAACTTGGGCACCCCTACAAGTGAAATCGACACATCGCGTGAAAATGACATAATCTCGAGTATGTTGGCAATGTCCTCGCATGGTTGACATCTTACAAAACTAGTTGGTTTTAGTGTGTCCTGTACAGTAATACCACTTTAAATCTTGTTCGTATGAAATACGGGGTTCCACAAGGGTCTGTTTTAGGCCCCCTGCTTTTCATGTTCATAGTCTGCATGTTCTTCCTGTGTTTGTGTGGGTTACCTCCAAGTGCTCTGGCTTCCTCCCACTTCCAAAGACATGCAGGTGAAGTGGTGACTCTAAATTGACCGTAGGTGTGCGTGGGAGTGTGAATGTTTGTCTGTCTGCGCCTGCCTCTTGCCAAGTGACCAATGGGATGTGCTCCAGCTCCCCATGACACTTAATTGGAATTACTGGGTATACGAAGTGAATGAATGTACAATGACATACAAAAGTATTAAGCACCGTGTTGTTTGTGTATAAATGTGTGTGGGTTTTTTGTGTGTTTTCTCCCTTATTCCCTCAGTAAAAGACCATATTTGAAACGTCCAAATGTTAATTTTCAAAACAAACAATAACTAAAAGCAAACCAAGTTACAAACTTGTTAATATACTAAAACAAATTACTCATTGGATGAACTCAATTCAATTATGAGTAGGATTTCTATCGCATAAATATATGTAGCCCCAACTCAAATAAAGCACATCCATGCAAGATAATTTAATTTAATTTAGTTGGGACAACATATTTATTCGATGGTCATCCAATCCAATGAGTCAGTTTTTTTTTTGAGTGTATACAGTGCATCCAGAAAGTATTCACAGCGCTTCAGTTTTTCCACATTCATAGAGTATGAGGTGGGGTACACCTTGGGCAAGACACCAGTCTATCACAGAGCCATAGATAGACAGACAAGCACGTTCACACTGGAAAGTATTCACAGCACTTTACTTTTTCCACATTTTATTATGTTACAGCCTTATTCCAAAATGGATGAAATTCATTTTTTCCTCAAAATTTGACTCACAACACCCCATAATGACAACATGAAAAATGTTGTTTTTTATTTTTGCAAATTTATTAAAAAACAAAACTAAGAAATCACATGTAAGTATTCACAGCCTTTGCCTTTTGCTCAATACTTTGTTGAAGCACCTTTGGCAGCAATTACAGCCTCAGGTTTTATTGAATATGATGCCACAAGCTTGGCACACCTATCATTGGACAGTTTTGTCCATTCCTCTTTGCAGCACCTCTCAAACGCCATCAGGTTGGATGAGGAGTGTCAGTGCACAGCCATTTTCAGATCTCTCCAGAGATGTTCAATCAGATTCAGGCCTGGACTCTGGCTGGGCTATTCAAGGACATTCACACTGCTGTCCTGAAGCCACTCCTTTGATATCTTTGCTGTGTGCTTAGAGTCACTGAACTGCTGAAAAATGAAAAGTCACCCCAGTCTGAGGTCAAGAGCGCTCGATCTGGAGCAGGTTTTCATCCAGGATGTCTCTGTACATTGCTGCATTCATCTTTCCCTCAATCCTGACTCGTCTCCCCACAGCATGATGCTGCCACCACCATGCTTCTCTGGTATGATATTGGCTAGATGATGAGCAGTGCCTGGTTTTCTCCAAGCATGAAGCATTGAGTTCAATCTTTGTCTCATCAGACCAGAGATTTGTGTTTCTCATGGTCTGAGAGTCCTTCAGGTGCCTTTTGAGCAAACTTCAGGCAGGTTGCCATGTGCCTTTGACTAAGGAGTGGCTTCCGTCTTGCCATTCTACCATACAGGCCTGATTAGTGGATTGCTGCAGAGATGGTTGTCCTTCTGGAAGATTCTGCTCTCTTCACAGAGGAATGCTGGAGCTCTGACAAAGTGACCATCGGGTTATTGGTCACCTCCCTGACTAAGGCCTTTTGCCACTGATTGCTCAGTTTAGACGAGCGACCAGCCCTGGTGTATCAGGACTTCTTCCATTTACAGATGATTGGAGGCCGCTGTGCTCCTTGGGACCTACAAAGCAGCAGAAATATTTGTGTACCCTTCTTCAGATTTGTGCCTCGAGACAATCCTGTCTCAGAGGTCTACAGACAAATCCTTTGACTTCATGTTTGGTTTGTGCTCTGACATGCACTGTCAATTGTGGGACCTTATATGTAGACAGGTGTGTGCCTTTCCAAATCATATCCAATCAACTGAATTTACCCCAGGTGGACTCCAATTACGCTGTAAACATCTTAAGGATGATCAGTGGAAACAGGATGCACCACAGCTCAATTTTGAGCTTCATGGCAAAGGCTGTGAATACTTATGTACAAGATGTCAAGATGTTTGTCACGTGCAAATATACAATATGTAAAATGCAGTACGTGTGATTTCTTAGTTTTTTTTTTTGTAATAAATTAGCAAAAATAAAAAATAAATAAATAACTTTTGTCACATATGTCATTACGGGGTACTGTGTGTAGAACTTTGAGGTAAAAAAATTATTTCTTCCATTTTGGAATAAGGCTGTAACATAACAAAATGTGGTAAAAGTGAAGTGCTGTGAATACGTTCTGGATGCACTGTACGATTGTGACGATTAGCCTTGCCATGAAGCAAAAACAGGCTATTGTAATGGCCGTGCCTGTCTGTTTGTGGCAATATCTACAAAATACAGAGAGAATTTTCAATCAAATTTGGTGGATAGACTCAATAGACTGTCCTCTCATAACACTGGTCATGTCAAAGTCACAGGTTAAGGTAAAATCTAAGGCTAACATCTAAAATAATGGCTATATCTCAGGAAGTAGATAAGATACTGAAACAGTTTTCGGCATAGAATTCTGCTCTTCTGGGACTTACAAATGTTTCACATCACTGACATCACGTGATGATGCCAAGTAAAGTTTAATACTTAGTTGGCAGTAGTTATATTCAAAGATGTTGGTGCTTTTACTGTCCATCATATTTGGTTTTAAACATATTAACATCTTAATTTAGATCATTTAGTTCATATTATAGAGAATTTTTCACTCTGACATTGAAAAGCACATTTTAAAAAATGTTTGCACAAAACCTTGATTAGATGTATTTTAGTTAATTTGCATGCAAATGAATATTCTCCTTTTAGTATTCATTGTTATATTCTCCACCTTGACAAAACACAAAAATTAAAAGCTGACAAGTTGAAAAATATACTGTGTGTGTGTGTGTGTGTGTGTGTGTGTGTGTGTGTGTGTGTGTGTGTGTGTGTGTGTGTGTGTGTGTGTGTGTGTGTGTGTGTGTGTGTGTGTGTGTGTGTGTGGTGAAAGGGGGGGGACTTTCCAACACATTCTGTTTTTAAAACATGTCAGTCACATCACAATACAATGCAGTGTGTTCCTAAAGTATTTCTCAGATATCCTACCTCAGTATCATTTCCTCTGCTGCTGCTGTCCATCATTTCCCCTGAAGCTCAGCTTTGAGAGGCTAGAAGCATTATATGTTATATATTTTGGCAGAGTAACAAAACAGGCACCTTTTCTGCAACTGGAAAGAGCAGAATAGAAAAATAAAGACAAAAAGCCTCATTTTCTCTCTGCTGTTCAGCTCTTTCGGTTAAATGCGTCTTGAGAGTTCCAGACAATGAGGCGGTGTTACGATAGAAAGTGATTCCCTCAGAAACAGGTGCCACTGTGCTGTCGCTGAACAGCGCAGCACGATGAGTCGGCGTTCTCTCTCTCTGATTGGCCACTGCCTCCGGTCGTTACCAGGGGCGTGGGCCCAAGCGAACTGAATTGGAATCACATTTGTGTGCTTCATTCCGTGCGGAGACGATGACAAGCGAAAAATAGTAGTCCGTTTACATTAACTGCTGAGTGCAAACTCAAATTACAGATTTGTTAAAGCGCGTCGACTCGCAGACAGTCGCTACGAAAACTCGCTTGTTATACCTGCAACCGGACGGAGGGATGCGACGAGTGGAAGTGAGATAATAAAATACAGCGCTTTCGTCTTTTTTAATATTTTATTTTATGCAGTTTTTTTGTGGTCGGGAATGTGTTTGAGTGCGGGTAACAAACCGCAAGCTGAGTGTGGATGTGTTAAATTTCGGTCAAAATGTGGCTTGTGTGCAGATAGGGCGTTTTTAAAGTCCACCTTGTGTCGTGGACATTTGGCTAACATTAGCTTGTTTGGTCCCACTGAACCAGGTAAGTCCTTTTTACGCTTCTGTTTAATGTAATGTAATTAAACGTTAGCGGCTGGTTAAGAGTTTGATAAGTTAACACTAATGAGCGTTAGTTACCATTAGTTCGTCAGTGCTAACTAGTTTGCTAGTTTTTCTTATGGTCCATGATGATAGCTTCTGCTGGTGTGATTTTTTTTTTTTTTTTTTTTTTTTTTTTTTTTTAAAGCGCTCCCTTGTTCAGTCACTGCAAAATGCCCCATGACACATAAGTGAATTAGCTTTATTGTTACCTTTTAGGTTAGGAATTTATTTTTTGCTGTGACAGTAACTTCCAGTGTTTTTCCAGCTCTTAACAGTGAATGAAATCTCGTGTTTTCCATCCAGGAGTGTTGGGGGGCCTGTGCTGTTAAACTGCGTCACTGAGTGGGCACTGCAGGTATTCATCGCCATATGTCTGTGCTGGGAAGTTTTGCCATGGTGAGAATAAACTAACTCAACTTCTAAATCAGTATGGATCCACAGGCTAATTCAAACTCTGAGCCTCAAGAACAGCACTTTCCATTTATACCCAGCTCTAAATGTGAAGTCACCATGAACATGTGTGGAGTCACAAACGATGGAAAAGTAAACCTAACAGACCCCTCGGCATCGGTGAGAGGTGGGAGTGACCCGTCTTCTGTTAACCTGCGGAATCAGAGATTCATCAGAAGAAGCCTATGGTTCACAGATGCTGACGAGCAGGTGTTTGAAGCCCCCGAATGCAACAAAAGGAGTAAAATTCTGAGTATAAACCTGCGAACTGTAGTCAACAAAACCCGGGAGACTAGTTGTGGCATTCAGGAAGGTTTTAGCACTGAAAGCCAACGAGGGCAAAAAGACAGTGCAAGGGAGAGCATCAGTGCAGATGAGGAGAAGGAGAAATGTGGAGATAGCTTGAGTGTTACTTGCGTCAATGGTGGGAAAACATCTGTCAAGTCAGCCAGTGAGGAGAATGAGGAAGAAGCGGAGATGAAAGCAGTCTCCACATCTCCAGGAGGACGGTTCCTGAAATTTGACATCGAGCTGGGGAGAGGGTCATTCAAGACAGTCTATAAAGGCCTGGATACGGAGACTTGGGTGGAGGTTGCCTGGTGTGAGTTGCAGGTAAAGTACACAAACTGTTCACCTGATTTACAACTTCATATCTAGTGTTGGTAATAAGATTGGCTTGAAGGTCGTTGGTTTGAAGGTCAGTGTCAGTCATTGAATGTTAATGTTTACAGTGATTGGAAATGAGAATATGTAAACGCACTGCCTTTTTCAAACGAGCGAAAACAAGGATTTTTGTTTTGCATTAGTGCAGTAGCATTTGTAGAAGCACCCTCTCCTTCTCTCTCTCTCTGTGCTCTTCTCTGTTCACACATCATGATGGTATTGTGGTAATGGCTACAGGGACCTGTCAATCATCTGGACTCTCAGGAGGGAGTCTGTTAAATTACAAATGGCTTCTCAATAAATTTTAAATGGTTTACATAGAGAAATGATTGGCACGTATTAGCCGATGTGGAGATACCAGCACTGATGTAAAGAGAACAGCGTTCATTCCAAATGCACAAGGGGAGTCTGTCTCGTCTTGCATTACAGAGACGCAGTAAAATCACCAGATTAGACGGTACAAAGGTATTAACTAATTATTTCAGTCCTTTGTAGACCGCAGCAAGGATTATATCCTCTCACCCTCTCTCCCAGGAGGCTTAAGGGGAATGCAGTAAGCATACCTGCCCTGTCATCAACAGCAAATCTGTACTTTGGCTCAGTCTTTCATTTTAGTCAAACTAATTTCCAGTAGTTCATTAGAAGGATTTTTCTTTTTTGTAGTGATTTGTCTTGGCTATGAAATTACGACACTGTGCACTGTTGCTATAAACAGCACAGGGGATGTTTTGTGTGTACTGTATCCAACACGGCATGTTATGAGCTTACTCCCTCCCTCTGTGCAACAGGAGGCAGGCAGACAGGAAGCAGCTGAAATGTGCTGTAACCTGCTGGGAAGCTTGTGGCGGTCCTGTGACCTCAGCAGATACTTTGCCTGGGGTACTGAAAAGATGCTGCTTCAGTAACTTGAGAAACAGAGTTGCACTTAGTAGTGAATTTTATACAGTGACACGTTTAAACCTGGAATAGTACTTTTGATTATAAAATACCACTGGCTGTGCTGTGTGAGTGTCCTGTTTTTGTAGAAATGTATTCTTGCAACAAAAGGTAACTTCATTCGTGTGACAGCGTCAAGTAGATCGGCTGTTTGGAATACTGCATGTAACGTTTAAAAAAAAAAAATAAATAAAATACTGCAATGGATACACAAAACATTATTCTGATTTGATTGCTGTGTTTTCTTAGGGTGGTCTTTGCTTTCCCCAGTTGTTTTGTGAAGCTTTATTTTCCTGAACTAAATGGCTTTCATATTGGACCTTGGTGGGTTGATCAGAAATGCTTGTGATGTCTCTTAAGAAGTGTGTGTGAGAGGGAGAGGGAGATTGATCTGATTTTTATTTATCATAATTTAGCTAAAATAATTGTATGACATTAAGTTGACTGTTTTGATGATTGTTTCAGGGCTACAATGTAGGGCTGCCACGATTAGTCGACTAGTCACTATTACATCGACTACCGAAATCGTCGGTGACTAAGTAGTAATCGACATCATTGTTTATTTTTGGATGCTTTGTTTTTCTCTCAAAGCTGCTGCTGTACTATCCGCTGCCTTTCTGTCCTTGACGTACATGTGCAGTACTGGTAATCCGGGTCAGCTGCATTGTCACCGGAAAACCTTTGCCCAAACAATATCATTGCTAGCCAGCAACAAAGTTCAAATGTTTGAGAACATTTGAACCAAATTAAGGAGAAAAATATGCAATGCAAAATCTGCAAGATAGAGCTTGCCTTCCACGGTAGTATGACGGTGATGCAGGAGCATCTGAGAAGGAAGCATATTGTGGCCGACGTTGATGAAGAGGGACAGTCATCTCAGTAAGCTAATTGGCTAGTTAGCTGCTAACATTATCTTCTATTGAGTTGATCACACATCCGGGCACTTCCGTCTGTGAGGTCTTAGCAATGTCGGCTGGCGTGACAATAATTGAGCTGGGTAATTAAGTAGCAGACAGTTTAATTAGATGCAATTTTTTTTTTTTTTTTACATTTTAGCCACTGCTTTTTTTATAATGTCTGGGCAGTGCAAGGCAGTGGGTTGTACAAAAAAAGAGAGAAAATTAAAATCCATCAGGATATTAAAAACAAAATGTAGAATGCAAAATTTGGGCAACATGGCCCTCCTTGGCACAGGCCAGTATTTCATAAAGCATAATGATGACACACTAAGAGGATTATGCTTTACATCAATTAGTATCTTGTGTTACTCTGACAAGTTAAATTTTTCCAAATATGTATGTAATGTAGCAGCCTAAGCAAACAGAGTTTTGGGCATGATCAAGAGAACTTTTACAGTGCTGCCTACTTCACGCGAATGTGCAGTCATGGAGAGCGAGCCGCCGTTTTCAAACCAAGGAAAATATTGACGAAGTGCCCGGATGTAAGTTTTTGTCTGTATTTTCAAAGTATGAGAGTGAACACATGCACACGAAAAAAGCTTGTAAAATATGTTTCAAAATACCTTTCTTACCTGGATATTGAGCCAATAAAATTAAATTACGTAAGGAAAGTATTAAACTTGACACCCACACATTTCGAAATGTTGAAAGATTACACGGATCCGATCTGTTCCAGCTTTCAAATTCTGCAGCCATAATTGTTTTGTTTTTCCCTATGGTAAATAGCAGATAGCTTCCCACCAGCATTTACTATATGAATTGTAGATTTTAATTTGATACAGTATGACCACGAGGTGATGGACTGATAAAGTAGCCTGTTACATGGTGCAGCATAATTGAATATGGTCAAATCAAAACGTGAAATATACAATAAATTACTAGTAGCCTGTCCTTTAAATAATCAAATCAAATTTATTAATTTATATAGTGCCAAATCGCGATGAGGTTGCCTCAAGGCGCTTCACAGGACATCGTTTAAAAAGCAGAACAAATTTTATTAGATTAAAAACACAAAAGAATAAAAAACATAAATAAGTATAAAGAATAAAAAGACACGCAGTAACATAAAATACTAGTGATAAAATGGTGGTGGTGGTGGTGGGGGGGTGTCTTCAGTTTAGATTTAAAAGTCTCCACAGAGTCTGATAGACAGATCTGCGCGGGCATATTGTTCCACAGAGCTGGGGCTTGGTAAGAAAATGCTCTGTAACCCCCAACTTTTTAATTCACCCTAGGGACACAGCAGACCTGCACCCTGTGAATGCAAGGCCTGAGCCGGTACATAGGGCTCAACCAGGTTGACCAGGTATGGAGGTGCCAGACCGTGAACAGTTTTGTAGGCCAGTAACAACACCTTAAAGTCCGATCTCGGAGAGACCGGAAGCCAATGAAGGGAACCAATGTAATGCAGTCAAACCTTCTGCTTCGTGTCAAAGTCTGGCAGCAGCATTTTGAACCAGTTGAAGACCCCTGATGCTGGACTGAGGTAAACCAGAAAACAGCATTGCAATAGTCCAATTTGGAAGAGATAAAAGCATGAATCGGAGTCTCAGCATCAGCCGTAGATAGGACTGGACGAATCTTCAGATCCATGCAGAACCCCAAACTTCATGCCTCTAAGATTAGAGGTAGTGTCATTGCACAAAAGACAATGAGAGCGACCGGACAGGTATGACGTCAACCACGCAAGCACAGTTTCAATAATCCTGAAACTATTCTCCAACCTATCAAGTAAATTTTGATGATCGTTATCAAACACAGCACTGAGATCCAACAGCACCAAGACTGTAGTGGTATCTGAGTCCATTGCTTGCAGAAGATCATTCATTACTTTAATAAGCACTGCCTCTTTGGAGTGATATTTAGCAAGCACACACGCGTGTCTGTCAAAACAGCTGTGATGCTTAGGGCCCTGTCCCACTGGCGTTTAGGAGGATTTGCGGATGGAGTGCGCACAAAAGTGGCCTACAACCACAATAACCGTGTAACATTCCTGTATGAGTCGGCCGCCATCCGAACACGTCCGTGATCATCCGCAGAGGCATGAGACGTGTCCGCAGCCAGGATTTTTGAGCGGCTCAAAAATCCTGCTGCGGATGAGATCTGCACACATACTGAAGACATACGCAGGACATACACAACCAACATACACAACCAACGCGCTGCATATCCCCTGTCATCCGCTGATATCCGCAACCGACGGGTTGACGCGGCTTGGCGGCGGACCGGGACAGCATGCAAAACAGATATGACGCGTGCCCAGCACGGCCACATCACGGTCGCAAATGGTATGTCACGCATGCAGACAGAGTGGGCACGGATGAAGCGAGTGCATCACGGCCGTTGTACCCCTCATGGTGGCACCTCCGCGGTCGCCTTCGCTTCTGTTCACTGTTATATCCGCTTTTCTTCCTCATGTATTCACTGATCCACCCCGAGACATTTGTCATTTCCGCCCACCTTTGCTCAGCTTTTGTCTCCTCATTTCATGCGCAAATCCTCCTAAACGCCAGTGGGACAGGGCCCTTAGGACCAGAGATGTCTCAACAGCTGTTGGCAGCCAGCCATGCCCCCTGTCCTGTCAGTGCACAGACTAAGATGTCACTCTGTGATCACATGAGAGGTGCCTCGCCTGCGGGGGGCCCACGAACCACATGCACACGTGTTGTGGGGGGGGAGGGGGAGCACGCGAAACGCACACGTGTTGTGGGGGGAGCCGACACTCTAGCACGCCACATGCCCTTGACAACTCCACAGTTGTGGGGGCACTTAGACAAATTTCACATCCACCTTGACAGTGATTGTCTGCTGACTGTTGTTGTGCTAATAGTGCGAATGGACACACATTTTATAAGTGCCATTCTAAGTGTTAGATGTTTGTGCGTATCACCTGGAATTTGGGTGACACCTGCCGTGAGAGGGTTCCATGGGTTCTCGCAGGGCACACTTTCACCCACTGATATACACAAATAGTTGTAGCAACAGATGTACCAGGCATCAGAGGAAGCTACGATTTTACACGTATTGATGCAATTCCTGCTTCATGCACACTTCATGCGCAATTCAACCACATTCATACCAAGTGCAAAAGGGGCCCTTAAAGGTGTACGGCCACTGAGCTTTTTAACATTTAAATTGCACTCACTCATCTTCAACCACTTATCTGGGATTGCTGGGAAGATTTAAGTCATAAAAATAATTTTCTTTGGCAAATTATAATTTTATTAGCCTTTAAATAGGTGATTCAAAATATGACATTGCCAGTATGATCAAACTTTGCACTGTCTAGAAAAAATTAATAATTAGTTCCCCTGAAGGGGAAAATTTCAAAGGAACAAACGGTCTTGAACTATGTATGGTAGAGACCTTTACAGTCTATGATAGAGATGTCGTAGATCAGGTTGGGGCTTCCCCCAACCTGCGAGAGGGATGCTGGGAAGCACATGGAAACAGTCAAGCCGCGTAAAGCGACTAGTGACATCACTGGCTGCTCTCTCGAACAAAATGATGCAAAATGGCGGAAAATGCTCCAAAACAGCGTATCGCTGTAAAAATCTGCTTCTCAAAAGTTTTTGAGAATAAACACGTCTGAATCTAAAAAAAATTCAGTTTTTGGAACTAGATAGCGCCTCTGAAGTGATTTACAAGGCATCTTACAGATGTTGGTGTGCGCAGGGTGTGCACGTGCCTCACATGAGGTCAAAGGAAACTTTAAATCCACATGCATGCATACATGCACTTCCTCCTGCAGACAGCGTTAAAAGGAAAATAAATTTTTGATTATGGAATTCCCCCCAGGTAAAATATGTTCTCATCATTAAAATGAGTTGTAACTTTGCAACCTATGAAAAAACAAACAAACAAAAAACAGCATTATAGTGCTTGGTTTTCAGTAGAAACTAAATTGTCAGTGTTGTGAAATTTTTAAAATCTGTGTAGCTCGAAGATTGTAATTTGGGAAGTTGAACATAGCTAACGAACCTGCAGTGACGTTGTCAAGTAATTATTAGTTGTTTGAACATAGTTTTGCACTATTGCATTAAATGTGATGTTGAAACAGAACAAAATCTTCATTCAGGATACGTGTATTAAGCTTGACAAAAGGATTGTAGCAAATGAAATGCTTAACAGTACGCCACACTTCGAATGGAGAAGAAACAATGGGTAGCTTGTGAACAGTTGCTGTTTGACAAGCCAGCCAACATACCAAACCTGAGTCACAGTTTGCAGCATGCTGCAGGAGTCATCTGGGTTTAAGATTGCTGTAAAGATTTGTATGCATGTCATGGATGTTTCCTCTTGCACGGTGTGTGCAGATTATGCTTGGTGAACAGATATCTGCGACGCATTTTGTGGCAGACTGAAGAAAAAGATGCAACTGATTTCCCAGTTTTTTGCTTCCGCCAGCAGTCACAGGGAGCCTTTGTCTGGAAATTTTAATTTGGTCCAGTGTTTATTTCTCAGTCTCACTCCCCCCTACCTCCTTCATCCCATGCTCCTTCCCCCATATCTGCATTTTGGTGCCAGGCTGCTGGCATAACACAGATGGCCCTGGCTCATACAAGGGTGTTGATAAGAGATAAAGATGCCTGTCGTGAGTTCTCGTCAGTGTGAAGAAAAGCACTTCTTGTATTTGTTTTGTCGCTTATCACTGTCAATTGAAATTTACTTTTTTAAACTTTAGAAACTTCAAATTTTCACCACATGCATGCCCTTTGACAGAAAATATTTTCTTCCGTTTTTGACGCGTCTTGTCTGTGGTATTTGGCAACGAGCTTGTTGTTCTGTAGATTAAATCTGGTTTCCAGCTTGTGAATGCAGAGCTGACATGACACCACAGCAGTGATATGAAGCGCCTCATGAGTTTCAGTTTGAGATTTGGCCATTGTTGAATCTCCAAAACTTAGCAAATGACACGATGAGACATGTCACTCAGTTGATGTTTCCCCATTAAGTCTGTAAAATCCAAAAACATGTTTTCCTCTGCTTTGTGGCCTTTTGTCCACAAGAGAAAAGTGTTACACCAGGGCTGTCTAGAATGAGATTGTCTCTAATAACCTGTGATCATTTAGCCAGGACGTGATAAAATCTTCAACATTTATTCATTTGTATGGCTGGCTGGCTGTTAGCAGGATTATGTCAAATCTACTGCACAGATTTTGCTGAAATTTTCACCACAGATTTCCATTCAATTTTGGAGGGGTTTTCAAATTCAAATTTCAAAATTCAAATTTATTAATTTATATAGTGGCAGTTCACAATTAGATCATCTCAAGGCGCTTCACACAACATAATAAAAACAGAAAAAGCTGAATTAAAAAATTTAAAAAGACAAAACCATAAAAGAATACAACAATAAAAACACATAACACTAATGATAAAACAAGGAAAACAAATGAGTCTTTAAACGTGATTTGAAAGTCTCCACAGTATCCGATTGCCGTATGTGTGCCGGGAGATCGTTCCACAGAGCTGGGGCATGGTAAGCGAAAGCTCTGACCGGCAGACTTTTTACTCACCCTGGGAACACACTAAAGTCCTGCACCCTGCGAACACAGAGCCCGAGCTGGTACATATTGGCTTACCAGGTCAGCCAGATAGGGAAGTGCAAGTCCATGAACAATCTTATAAACTAATAACAGTACCTTAAAATCCGATCTCGCAGCGACTGGAAGCCAGTGCAGGGATGCCAAAATGGGCATAATGTGGTCAAATTTTCTGCTTTGTGTCAAAAGTCTGGCAGCAGCATTTTGAACCAGTTGAAGACCCCTAATCCTGGACTGCGGTAAACCAGAAAATAAAGCACTACAATAGTCCAATCTAGAAGAGACCAATTCATGAATCAGAGTCTCAGCATCAACCATAGACAGGATGGGACTAATCTTCGCTTTATTTCGCAAATGGAAGAAAGCAGTCCTCGTAATGTCTCTAATGTGGAGGTCAAAAGACAACATAGGATCAAAAATTACCCCAAGATTCCTCACTTTGTCCGTATGATGTATAACACATGAACCTAAGCTAAGTGCTAGCTGAACAAATTGATGCCGATACCTTGCTGGACCAAGAACCATAACTTCAGTCTTATCAGAATTTAAAAGTAGGAAGTTACTAGACATCCAACCTCTCACTGATGCAAGGCAGTCTTCCAAAGATTTTATGTGAATGAGATTACCAGCAGTTATTTGCATGTACAATTGGGTGTCATCAGCATAGCAATGAAAGGGAATCCTGAAACGCCGCAGTATATTCCCAAGGGGTGCTACATAAAGGGAAAAAGTAGAGGGCCTAAAACAGATCCCTAGAACCCCAAAACTTCATGTCCCTAAGATCAGAGGAAGTACCATTGCACAACACACAGAACGACTGGACAGGTATGACGTCAACCATGCAAGGGTAGTTCCAGTAATCCAAAATGATTCTCCAGCCTATCGAGTAAAACATGATGATCCACAATATCAAATGCAGCACTAAGATCCAACAGCACAAAGACTGTAGTGATATCAGAGTCCATTGCTTGCAAAAGGTCATTCACAAGTTTAGTAAGTGCTGTCTCTGTGGAGTGATATTTTCTATAAGAAGACTGCAGTGGCTCAAAAAGATTATTCTCAGTGAGGTGGTCCACTAGCTGTCACGAAACCACTTTTTCTAGGATTTTAGAACACAATGATAGATTTGCTATCAGGCTATAATTTTTCAATACACTAGGGTCGAGATTGGATTTCTTAAGTAATGGTTTAATCACTGCAGTCTTGAAACACTTAGGAACAGATCTAGAAGTTAATGAGTGATGCCCACCAAGGCAACAGGCAAAATGTCGATGTTCGTGACAGCAAGGCCACGTGCGAGAACCAAATCAAGGGTATTTCCACTAATGTGCATCGAATCCTGAATGCATTGCTGGAATCCTAACGCATCCACAACTTGCATAAATGATTTGCAAAGGGGATCAGAGGGCTTATTTATATGACAGTTAGTCACCAATAATCAAAATGTTGTCCGCACTAGCTGACAGGCTAGAGATGAACACACCAAATTCATCTAAGAACTCAGAATATGGGCCAGGAGGCCTATAAACGGTGACAAAATAACATGACTGATTTCCATACCCTGACAATACGTAGCATCATGGGCAGAGCGGCGAGTCAAATGCTCAAACGAATTATATTTATGACCGCCAACAGTCAGTAAGGTAAACCTAGATTTATAAATACAAGCAACACCCCCACCTTGCTTCGCACCACGAGACATGAATAAATGTATACGCCGGTGGGCAGGCCTCATTTAGAGGAAGAACAGCTGTGGGTTTGAGCCAGGTTTCAATCATGTCCAAGTGATGATCCATAATTAGATCGTTAATCAACAGGGATTTCGAGGACAGTGATCTGATCTTAATGAGATCCAAACTGAAGATTTTGTGGGGTTGACACACTGACATCTTTAAATAGGCCTGAGTAGCTTAAAATCTACTCCACGTTTTCCATCCAGAGCCCGGAGAGTGTCAGAAACTGCTGTCATCACATCAGGACTACAAGTCCCAGAAGCTGCAGAGCTCTGATGACCCGAGCACCAATGCGCTGAGTTGACCAGATAACCAACCAGATCCGCATTCTAGATCAATTTCACTTTATGCTTTGAAGGATTACTGTTAGTAGGATTACGTCAAAACTACTGCACAGTTATATGAAATTTTCACCACAGAAACATTCTAGGCCATGGAAGACTAGGGATGGCTATTGATAAGATTTTATTGATTCTGCTTATCGATCCGATTCCTTATCGATACCTCCTGTGAATTTTCTGTGTACTACAATTGGTCACTGGATCCTTGATCTCTGGACATAAATAGAAATAAACAAAATCTGTAGTTTTTGTGAAAAGCATTTCCTTTCAGACATGGCATGATTGTCTCTCCATACACATAAGCTGAACTCACCTGGCTGCTGTAGTCTGCAGGTCTGCAGCCATACAGTCTTGGGCTGCTGCACATCAGCGCAGGACGTCTCATTTTGGGAGAAAAAAAAACATTTTGATCAATTGCATTTTATTGATTGTATTACAACATTTGGAAAGAGGTGTCATTTGATTTAAATGGCGATTCGCGTTGAAGTTATAATTTCCAAGTGGACTCGACTCAGCAGAGAGCGGCGCAGCATTTGGAGCAACGGAACGGAGGACGATTCTCGTTCCTTTCTTGCAACAAGACAGGAGTCCCAGTTAGTCACTTTAATTTGCACAAAAGTGACTCACGATTGACATATTTTAATGGCTTTGAGAGGGGTTAAGAAGTGGAGTTGCCGCTTCTGAAGAGGGGCGAAGCTCTGCTTCACTGGTTCAAAGCAAAGCAGCGCTGCAGAAACGGTTGATTACGGACCTGCTGCAGTGTCTGTAATCAGTGTAGAGAAATGATCATTTTCCCGACAAACACCCTCAAAACAGCCACTCTGAAGGACTGATAAGGGAATCATTAAGCAAAAAGTCTATTGTTGTCGGTGGATCGACTCATTTCTTAACCATACCCAAAAAGAACCAGCTCCCGATACCCAACCATATGGAAGACTCAATTAAATTTTGAAGGTGATCCGGTGCCACTGACCAAATGGTCCCCCCTAAAAATCAGTCCACCCTGCCTTCACTGCGCATGCGTCATTTCTGAGCGCCAACAGCAGTGCACCGATTATCACCTCGTTTCTGCTTAAAACTGCACTCCAGTCATCATCGATCTCAATGACAGATATCTGAAGCTTTTGTACAACAGTCATTGCTGGCTGTCTGAGTGGTGTCCAAAAAATGAGGTGGGCTTCATAGATAATTGGCAAAGCTTGTTAGGAGAGACGGCATCCATCCCACTTTGGATGGAGCAGCTCTCATTTCTAGAAATCTGGCCAATTTTCTTAGATCCTCCAAACCGTGACTATCCAGGGTTGGGACCAGGAAGCAGAGTTGTAGTCTTACACACCTCTCTGCAGCTTCTCTCCCCCTGCCATCCCCTCATTACCCCATCCCTGTAGAGACGGTGCCTGCTCCCAGACTACCAATAACCAGCAAAAATCTATTTAAGCATAAAAATTCAAAAAGAAAAAATAATATAGCACCTTCAACTGCACCACAGACTAAAACAGTTAAATGTGGTCTATTAAACATTAGGTCTCTCTCTTCTAAGTCCCTGTTGGTAAATGATATAATAATTGATCAACATATTGATTTATTCTGCCTTACAGAAACCTGGTTACAGCAGGATGAATATGTTAGTTTAAATGAGTCAACACCCCCGAGTCACACTAACTGTCAGAATGCTCGTAGCACGGGCCGGGGCGGAGGATTAGCAGCAATCTTCCATTCCATCTTATTAATTAATCAAAAACCCAGACAGAGCTTTAATTCATTTGAAAGCTTGACTCTTAGTCTTGTCCATCCAAATTGGAAGTCCCAAAAACCAGTTTTATTTGTTATCTATCGTCCACCTGGTCGTTACTGCGAGTTTCTCTGTGAATTTTCAGACCTTTTGTCTGACTTAGTGCTTAGCTCAGATAAGATAATTATAGTGGGCGATTTTAACATCCACACAGATGCTGAGAATGACAGCCTCAACACTGCATTTAATCTATTATTAGACTCTATTGGCTTTGCTCAAAAAGTAAATGAGTCCACCCACCACTTTAATCATATCTTAGATCTTGTTCTGACTTATAGTATGGAAATAGAAGACTTAACAGTATTCCCTGAAAACTCCCTTCTGTCTGATCATATCTTAATAACATTTACATTTACTCTGATGGACTACCCAGCAGTGGGGAATAAGTTTCATTACACTAGAAGTCTTTCAGAAAGCGCTGTAACTAGGTTTAAGGATATGATTCCTTCTTTATGTTCTCTAATGCCATATACCAACACAGTGCAGAGTAGCTACCTAAACTCTGTAAGTGAGATAGAGTATCTCGTCAATAGTTTTACATCCTCATTGAAGACAACTTTGGATGCTGTAGCTCCTCTAAAAAAGAGAGCTTTAAATCAGAAGTGCCTGACTCCGTGGTATAACTCACAAACTCGTAGCTTAAAGCAGATAACCCGTAAGTTGGAGAGGAAATGGCGTCTCACTAATTTAGAAGATCTTCACTTAGCCTGGAAAAAGAGTCTGTTGCTCTATAAAAAAGCCCTCCGTAAAGCTAGGGCATCTTTCTACTCATCACTAATCGAAGAAAATAAGAACAACCCCAGGTTTCTTTTCAGCACTGTAGCCAGGCTGACAAAGAGTCAGAGCTCTATTGAGCTGAGTATTCCATTAACTTTAACTAGTAATGACTTCATGACTTTCTTTGCTAACAAAATTTTAACTATTAGAGAAAAAATTACTCATAACCATCCCAAAGACGTATCGTTATCTTTGGCTGCTTTCAGTGATGCCGGTATTTGGTTAGACTCTTTCTCTCCGATTGTTCTGTCTGAGTTATTTTCATTAGTTACTTCATCCAAACCATCAACATGTTTATTAGACCCCATTCCTACCAGGCTGCTCAAGGAAGCCCTACCATTATTTAATGCTTCGATCTTAAATATGATCAATCTATCTTTGTTAGTTGGCTATGTACCACAGGCTTTTAAGGTGGCAGTAATTAAACCATTACTTAAAAAGCCATCACTTGACCCAGCTATCTTAGCTAATTATAGGCCAATCTCCAACCTTCCTTTTCTCTCAAAAATTCTTGAAAGGGTAGTTGTAAAACAGCTAACTGCTCATCTGCAGAGGAATGGTCTATTTGAAGAGTTTCAGTCAGGTTTTAGAATTCATCATAGTACAGAAACAGCATTAGTGAAGGTTACAAATGATCTTCTTATGGCCTCGGACAGTGGACTCATCTCTGTACTTGTTCTGTTAGACCTCAGTGCTGCTTTTGATACTGTTGACCATAAAATTTTATTACAGAGATTAGAGCATGCCATAGGTATTAAAGGCACTGCGCTGCGGTGGTTTGAATCATATTTGTCTAATAGATTACAATTTGTTCATGTAAATGGGGAATCTTCTTCACAGACTAAAGTTAATTATGGAGTTCCACAAGGTTCTGTGCTAGGACCAATTTTATTCACTTTATACATGCTTCCCTTAGGCAGTATTATTAGACGGTATTGCTTAAATTTTCATTGTTACGCAGATGATACCCAGCTTTATCTATCCATGAAGCCAGAGGACACACACCAATTAGCTAAACTGCAGGATTGTCTTACAGACATAAAGACATGGATGACCTCTAATTCCCTGCTTTTAAACTCAGATAAAACTGAAGTTATTGTACTTGGCCCCACAAATCTTAGAAACATGGTGTCTAACCAGATCCTTACTCTGGATGGCTTACCCTGACCTCTAGTAATACTGTGAGAAATCTTGGAGTAATTTTTGATCAGGATATGTCATTCAAAGCGCATATTAAACAAATATGTAGGACTGCTTTTTTGCATTTACGCAATATCTCTAAAATCAGAAAGGTCTTGTCTCAGAGTGATGCTGAAAAACTAATTCATGCATTTATTTCCTCTAGGCTGGACTATTGTAATTCATTATTATCAGGTTGTCCTAAAAGTTCCCTAAAAAGCCTTCAGTTAATTCAAAATGCTGCAGCTAGAGTACTGACGGGGACTAGAAGGAGAGAGCATATCTCACCCATATTGGCCTCTCTTCATTGGCTTCCTGTTAATTCTAGAATAGAATTTAAAATTCTTCTTCTTACTTATAAGGTTTTGAATAATCAGGTCCCATCTTATCTTAGGGACCTCGTAGTACCATATCACCCCAATAGAGCGCTTCGCTCTCAGACTGCAGGCTTACTTGTAGTTCCTAGGGTTTGTAAGAGTAGAATGGGAGGCAGAGCCTTCAGCTTTCAGGCTCCTCTCCTGTGGAACCAGCTCCCAATTCAGATCAGGGAGACAGACACCCTCTCTACTTTTAAGATTAGGCTTAAAACTTTCCTTTTTGCTAAAGCTTATAGTTAGGGCTGGATCAGGTGACCCTGAACCATCCCTTAGTTATGCTGCTATAGACGTAGACTGCTGGGGGGTTCCCATGATGCACTGTTTCTTTCTCTTTTTGCTCTATATGCACCACTCTGCATTTAATCATTAGTGATCGATCTCTGCTCCCCTCCACAGCATGTCTTTTTCCTGGTTCTCTCCCTCAGCCCCAACCAGTCCCAGCAGAAGACTGCCCCTCCCTGAGCCTGGTTCTGCTGGAGGTTTCTTCCTGTTAAAAGGGAGTTTTTCCTTCCCACTGTAGCCAAGTGCTTGCTCACAGGGGGTCGTTTTGACCGTTGGGGTTTTACATAATTATTGTATGGCCTTGCCTTACAATATAAAGCGCCTTGGGGCAACTGTTTGTTGTGATTTGGCGCTATATAAAAAATTGATTGATTTATTGATTGATTTCCACAAAAAAAATCAGCATTTTGTCATAATAAAAGATGGGGGACTGATCAGAGCGCCACAGCAGCACCTCGGAGTCTGACGTGCTGTTGCTCCTACGTCATTTCAGAGTGTCAGTTGTGATTCATCAATTATCGCCTCGTTTCTGCTTAAAACTGACTTTAGAATGATTTAAGAGGCTTTACTTTGTCATCTGATGGTTAATAATCACATTATTCCATTTGATCACTTTGGGTGGAGAGAGTCAGTCAGTCTCAGATGCATGTGCAGTGAAGGCAGGGTGGACCAGTTTTTAGAGGGGGGGGTCATTCGGTCAGCGACACCGGAACTGGATTCTGGATTTCACTTTATATAGGCCTTGAAGTATTATATCAAAATTACTTCACGGATTCTCACCAAATTTGCACCACTGATAGGTATTAGGGCATGGAAGACTCTACTTAATTTTAGAAGTTATCTGGATTCTGGATCAAGATTTCACTTTATAGGCTTTGAAGGATGATTATTATTAAGCAACAATTTTTCTTTGTCATACTAAATCGTAATCATAATCATTTTATTGAATACACTTCGACTTCAGTTTCTCTTGCCTAGAGAACAAGTAGTGTTTATGAATTGTGATTAAATTGCTGTTTTACATTCATTTCACACCGTTACCTCAGACAAATATACAGCAATTAATCCACAATTATTACTAGTTGAACATAATGGCACACAGAATGAAAACAACTGCACATAAACATTTGTTTATGTACGCTAAACTTTGAAACAGTCCGTCATCTGAATTGAGGCAATGTGAGTGTGTGAGTGTGTGCGCTGTGTCCAGGAGGGGGAAGGGAGTGGTGTGAGCAGGGGCTGGGATGGGGGGGTGGACAGGAACACAAAGGAGGAGTAGGGGGTGGAAGCATCATTTCAAAGCTGAAGAAGTGATGGAAGAACTTTTTGGTCTGAAGAAACCCGAATTCATGCATATCAGTCTCTGTCCTTGTGTGAGTGGCAGTTGCTGCCAATATCTGGAGTTGCCATGACAACATCAGACTATTGGGGAGGGAAAAAGATAAGAAGGCAGCCGAATGGTTCACCAAGGCTATAGAAATTCTTCTGGAGGAAAACAACGGGGCGTTTTGACCTTCAAAGGCTGATAAGCCTGCCATGTTTAGGGATGAGCAGAGAAAACACATTTGCAGCACTCCTGAACAACCAAATCTAATTTGAGTATTCCCTGGCCTCCGACATCTTCCTTTACAAGGCGCACATTTGCTCCGAGATGTTATCCAACTTACGTCTGAGTTCAAGGGTTAATGCAGTCTGAGAATGTATCACCTTGTCCAACTCATTAATCATGACGGACAGGTGAGGGGTCGTGGTTCTGGTGGCACCCGTCTTTCAATTCTCCGGTAGGTCAGGGAAGCACATAAACCAATAAGTACCAGCCCTCCTACGATAAAATCAAATATAAATAAATCTTTGACGTCCTCCACAGAGAATGGCACCAAGCATACGACACGCCATTTCTCTCAGGCGTTGAGAACATGGCCCGCAGGGTAGGGTCCATCTGGCAACGCAGGGTCCCCCAGCCCGGATTTCCTTGTTGGAAAAAAATGGTGTCAATACCGTTCAGAGACCAGCTGATCAATTCCATGGTTAATCCAATATTGTTTAAAGAATTCAGTCTGGTGAAGTAGGGACAGAGATTGGAGCAGAGATAGAGGAGGAGATGTGACCCCCCCTTGCCGGAGTCTGTTATACAGTAGGCTTTGATAGGGAAAATAGTCCATGTAGTGGTTACCTACTAAATAAATAATAGTTCTGGCAGCCAATCAAAATGAGACATCATGGAAATGACACAGATATTTTGTTAAAGACTGGTGTAATTAGAGTTCTGCTGGTAAACAAATGGGGATATCAAACCAAATGACCATTGCTGTTGACAGACCTGTAGTAGTTAATCAAGTATGGTAAATTAAACTTTGTTGGTCATTTCCACCTTGTCATTAACCCTCTGGGGCCGACGTCATCATACACGACAGCTAAGACCAAGCTTTACTAAATTAAAAATAACTTTTGAGTGATATGATATAGAAACTTACTTTTTTTCCTGAAAAGTTAACTCTGCGGACTTTTGAGCCAGCCATCGTCCATCTTTGTATTCCTCATAGAAGCTGTGTGATGACGTGCGCAGTCCAGTCGGAATTAATTCACCGTCACATGGTTTTACAAAATCCAATCGTAGGGCAGATTTACCTCACGTGAAAAGCCAAAGATCGTTTTCAGGAGTGATGTGTTACTAGTTGGCCCGTTTGAATAGCCCCCTGGGTGCTCCAATGAGTACATACTGTTAGTATCTACTCAGTGTGCCCTGCGCCATTACGCACAGCGATCATTGAAAGCAGGAGCACATGGAGAGCCTCTAATGACAGTCTCACATGCTCAAACAAAGAGTGTGTACCTATCAGGATTGCTCCACTAGTTTGCATGTGAATGTTACTGGATAACTCTGTTGCTTTCTCTACGTAAAGCACTGTTTACCGTATCAATGGACAACAAAACGCATAGACCATTTTGTATACATTGTTCAAAATGTGCATTTATGTTTATTGTTTGAACCTTTTTGTTGTTCAGTCTTTCACACAAGACCTCAAATTACCTTTATAAAGTGTCAGAAGAGTTGTTTATTATAGTTTGCTGTGTGTTGAATAAATGTGTGGAAAATTATTTTTCACATGATTTTTTTTTTTTTTTGCCTATTTTTGATTGTAAACCTTTATTACACTTATAAAACACAACAAAAACATATTTTCTGCAACTGCAGGTTGTCCTGAAAAAAAGAGAGATATAAAACTTGATTGTGGGATGCAGGGAGAGCTATTAACAACAATAATAAAACATTTATGCCAGGAAAGTGAACTATCCAAAAAATGCCCTCGGACCCCAGAGGGTTAAATTAAACTTCATCTTTAAAATCCATTTATGTACCTTGATTATGAAACAGCCTGAAAGAGGTGTAGAGACACGCTAAATGACTTTATAGTGTATAGTACGTCCTTCTGATATGGTTCAGAGAACCACTGTCCTGGTTTGTTAAAATACACAGATTTTCATTTAAAAATAAAATGAATGTTAATTACTCAGTTGTTTGAACAGTGCAAACTGTGGGAAAAATTCCAGACAAAGATGTGGGTGAATTAGCAGGTCGATATAATTGGGAATTCATTTGTCTTCTGTCCTAAGCCTTCCAACTTTCTCTCCATGAAATAGCTGCGTATGGAAATAAAAAGCCATCACAAAAGTGCTTGCTTGTTTTAAAAACATGACAGACTACATCTAGGGTTTTAAAATGAAGGATACAGAGTAGTAATATGATTGAATGTTGATTTTCTTACATACTGTGGCAGCTGTTCGTTCTGCAATACGTACAGTGCATCTGGAAAGTATTCACAGCGCTTCATTTTTCCCGCATGTTGTTATGTTACAGCCTTGTTCCAAAATGGATGAAATTCATTTTTTTCCTGAAAGTTCTACACACAATATTGAGTTTTGGGGGGGGGAAAAAAATTCCAACATTATCTTTATTTATTTTAACAAGAACAGCAAACGCTTAACAAAACCACATATATACAGCCACACGGTCGCAAAAAGACGGCCGCACAACGGCCGATGAATTTCGCTGCAACTCTTTTCATGGCAAAATCTTCTGTCACAGTGGAATGTGCCGAAAAAGTGCTGATGTCCACCTCTTCCGCAATTTCTCGGATAGTCACACAACGGTCCCACATCACCACAGCGTTCACTTTGGAATGATCTGGTCATTTCAGCGTGTTGATGGCCGCCCGGAGCGCGGCGCGCTCTCCACCGTTGTGCGGCCGTCTTTAAACTGGTTGTACCGCTCCTTAATCTGTGTGATGCCCATAGGATCGTCACCGAAAGCCATCTGAATAATCCGAATGGTTTCCAGCACTGCTCCAGTTGTTCCGCCATTTCCTTACAAAGAAAAAAACGACGAGAGACTACACCCATCCTCACACAAAGGCTGCTTACAAGCAAAGGATGCAACCGACAGGCATGAAAAAATTCACGCATGCGCACGAAGGTTCAAGGTTGGCTCATGCAAGCACACGTGATTCAAATCCATCAGGTTTTTGAAAAAAATAAAAAAGGTTGGATACTTCACTAACAGACCTCGTAAGTGATTTTTTTTTTCTAAGGGCAGAGTTATAGATAATCCTGAAATCCATTTACCTCCACTCGGCCCAGTCACATTTTTCCATGGCAAATGCAATCACTCTTTTAGCTAGTAAAAATCTAATTTTTGTAAATTTGAGCAAAAAAATAAAAACAAAATCATGTGTACATACGAGGTCTGTTAGAAAAGTAACTGACCTTTTTTATTTTTTGCAATAACCTTATGGATTTGAATCACGTGTGATTTCATCAGCCAAGCTTGAACCTTTGTGTGCATGCGTGAGTTTTTTCACGTCTGTCGGTTGCGTCATTAGCCTGTGAGTAGGCTTTGAGTGAGCACTGGTCCTCCCCCCTCGTCGGATTTTCATTGTGAGAGAAATGTCTGAACGGTTGGCGCAGCGGTGCATCAAATCTTTCCAGAAACTGTGAGACAGCCAGGTGGACAGCATTTAGAAAATTCAGATGGCTCTCGGTGAAGATCTTATGGGGATCACACAGATTAAGGACCATTACAACCGGATTAAAGACGGCGCACAATGGCGGATGGCGCGCCACGCTCTGAGCGGCGATCGACAGGCTGAAACGACCAGATCATTTCCAAACTGAATGCTGTGTTGATCCGGGACATCGTCTGACTAGCAGAGAAATGGCAAGAGAGGTGCACATAGCACTTTTCCTGCACATTCCACTGTTAAAGGAGATTTTGTCATGAATACAGGAGCGGAGGAATTCGCCACGGAGCCGCTAATGGCGCGGAACGAAAGCACCTCCGTGTTGGTCTCACAGGACATGCCCTGACATGCTCAGCTCTTCGAAAATTTCTCGGATGCTCACTCGACTGAAAAGCCACCCAAAGCCGCCTGAATATTCTAAATGGTGGAAGAGCTGGGCATGTCCCGTGAGACTTCCAACACGGAGGTGCTTTTGTTCCGCGCCATGAGCGGCTCCGTCCTGACGCGCGAATTCCGCCGCACATCTTTCATTACAAAATCTCCTTTAACAGTGGAATGTGCAGGAAAAGTGCTATGTGCACCTCTCTTGCCATTTCTCTGCTTGTCAGACGATGTCCCGGATCAACACAGCATTCAGTTTGGAAATGATCTGGTCATTTCAGCCTGTTGATCGCTGCTCGGAGCGCGGTGCGCCATCAGCCATTGTGCGCCATCTTTAATCCGGTTGTAATGTCCTTAATCTGTGTGATCCCCATAAGATCTTCACCAAAAGCCATCTGAATTTTCCGAATCGTTTCCACCTGGCTGTCTCTCAGTTTCTGAAAAAAGTTTGACTTAGCAAAGCAGCAGTTGCTCCGCCATTTTCCTGACAATGAAAATCCGCCGAGGGGGCTGGACCACTCCTCCCACAAGGCGTGATCACAGGCGAATGACGCAACCGACAGGCGTGAAAAAACTCACGCATGCGCACGAAGGTTCAAGCTTGGCTGATGCAATCGCACATGATTCAGTTCCATAAGGTTATTGCAAAAAATAAAAAGGTCCGTTACTTTTCTAACAGACTTCGTAAGTATTCTCAGCCTTTGCCATGAAGCTCAAAATTGAGCTGAGGTGCATCCTGTTTCCACTGATCATCCTTGATGTTTCTACAGCTTAATTGGAGTCCACCTGGGGTAAATTTTGTTGATTGGACATGATTTGGAAAGGCACACACCTGTCTACATATAAGGTCCCACAGTTGACAGTGCATGTCAGAGTGTCAGAGCACAAAGCAAACATGAAGTCAGAGGATTTGTCTGTAGACCTCTGAGACAGGATTGTCTCGAGGCACAAATCTGAGGATGGGTACACAAATATTTCTGCTGCTTTGTAGGTCCCAAGGAGCACACCGGCCTCCAATCATCTGTAAATGGAAGAAGTCCTGATACACCAGGACTGGTCGCTCGTCTAAACTGAGCAATCGGTGGAAAAAGGCCTTAGTCAGGGAGGTGACCAAAAACCTGATGGTCACTTTGTCAGAGCTCCAGCATTCCTTTGTGAAGAGAGCAGAACCTTCCAGAAGGACAACCATCTCTGCAGCAATCCACTAATTAGGCCTGTATGGTAGAGTGGCAAGACAGAAGCCACTCCTTAGTCAAAGGCACATGGCAACCTGCCTGACGTTTGCTCAAAAGGCACCTGAAGGACTCTCAGAGCATGAGAAACAAAAATCTCTGGTCTGATGAGACAAAGATTGAACTCAATGCTTCATGCTTGGAGAAAACCAGGCACTGCTCATCATCTAGCCAATATCATACCAGAGAAGCATGGTGGTGGCAGCAGTCAAAGAAGTCAAAAGAATTGTCTGCAGACCTCCAAGACAGGATTGTCTCGGCACAAATCTGGGGAAGAGTACAGAAACATTTATGCTGCTTTGAAGGTCCCAATGAGCACAGTGGTTTCCATCATCTGTTAATGGAAGAAGTTCAGATCCACCCGGACTCTTACTAGAGCTGGACACCCGTCTAAACTGAGCAATCGGGGAGAAGGGCCTTAATCATGGAGGTGACCAAGAACCCCATGGTAACACTATCATAGCTCTAGCATCACCTATGAAGAGAGGATAACCTTCCAGAAGGGCAACCATCTCTACAGCAATCCACCAATCAGGCCTGTACAGTAGAGTGGCCAGACAGAAGCCACTCCTTAGTAAAAGGCACATGGCAGGACACCTGGAGTTTGCCAAAAGGCACTTGAAGGACTGTCAGACCATGAAAAACAAAATTCTCTGGTCTGATGAGACAAAGATTTAACTCTTTGGTGTAAATGCCAGGTGTCATGTTTGGAGGAAACCAGGCACCATCCCTACAGTGAAGCATGGTGGTGGCAGCATCATGCTCTGGGGATGTTTTTCAGGGGCAGGAACTGGGAGACTATTCAGTATTGAGGGAAAGATGAATACAGCAATACGAGGTCTGTCCAAAAAGTAATGGACCTTTTTATTTTTTTTAAAAACTATATGGATTTGAATCACGTGTGATTGCATCAATCAATCAATCAATCAATTTTTTTTATATAGCGCCAAATCACAACAAACAGTTGCCCCAAGGCGCTTTATATTGTAAGGCAAGGCCATACAATAATTATGTAAAACCCCAACGGTCAAAACGACCCCCTGTGAGCAAGCACTTGGCTACAGTGGGAAGGAAAAACTCCCTTTTAACAGGAAGAAACCTCCAGCAGAACCAGGCTCAGGGAGGGGCAGTCTTCTGCTGGGACTGGTTGGGGCTGAGGGAGAGAACCAGGAAAAAGACATGCTGTGGAGGGGAGCAGAGATCGATCACTAATGATTAAATGCAGAGTGGTGCATACAGAGCAAAAAGAGAAAGAAACAGTGCATCATGGGAACCCCCCAGCAGTCTACGTCTATAGCAGCATAACTAAGGGATGGTTCAGGGTCACCTGATCCAGCCCTAACTATAAGCTTTAGCAAAAAGGAAAGTTTTAAGCCTAATCTTAAAAGTAGAGAGGGTGTCTGTCTCCCTGATCTGAATTGGGAGCTGGTTCCACAGGAGAGGAGCCTGAAAGCTGAAGGCTCTGCCTCCCATTCTACTCTTACAAACCCTAGGAACTACAAGTAAGCCTGCAGTCTGAGAGCGAAGCGCTCTATTGGGGTGATATGGTACTACGAGGTCCCTAAGATAAGATGGGACCTGATTATTCAAAACCTTATAAGTAAGAAGAAGAATTTTAAATTCTATTCTAGAATTAACAGGAAGCCAATGAAGAGAGGCCAATATGGGTGAGATATGCTCTCTCCTTCTAGTCCCCGTCAGTACTCTAGCTGCAGCATTTTGAGGCTTTGAGTGAGCACTGGTCCACCCCCCTCATAGGATTGTCATTGTCAGGGAAATGTCTGAATGATTTGGAGCTTTGCTGCATCAAATTTTTCCAGAAACTGTGAGAGACAGCCAGGTGGACACCATTCGCTAAATTCAGATGGCTTTCAGGGCCGATTTTATGGGGATCACACAGATTGAGTGTTACAGCCGGTTTAAAGACTGCCCACAGCGGCTGAGAGTGCCGTGTTCCGAGCGGCGATCGACAGGCTCAAACGACCATTTCATTTCCAAAATGAACGCTGTGTTGATCCGAGACGTCATCTGACTACCACAGAAATGGCGGAAGACGTGGACATCAAGACTTTTTCGGCACACTCCACTGTTACAGGAGTTTTTGTCATGGAAAGAGGAGCGGAGGAATGCGCCACCGTGCCGCGAATGGCACGGGACAAAACCACAGGAATTTGCGCATCGGGATGGAGCCGCATGGCGCAAAGCAACGCCGTGAAGAAGCCTCACAGGACATGTTCTGGCATGTCCAGCTAATCCACAATTTTTCGGATAGTCACACAACTGAAAAGCCACCGAAAGCCGTCTGAAAGCCATCTGAAAGCCGTCCTGTGAGACCAACACGGAGGTGGTTTTGGGCCGGGCCTTTCGCGGCACGGTGGCGCATTCCTCCGCTCCAGTGGACCAGTGCTCACTCAAAGCCTGCCCACAGGCAAATGACGCAACCGACAGGCGTGAAAAAACTCGCTCATGCGCACGAAGGTTCAAGCTTGGCTGATGCAATCACACGTGATTCAAATCCATATAGTTTTTGAAAAAAATTAAAAGGTCCGTTACTTTTTGGACAGACCTCGTATACAGAGACATCCTGGATGAAAACCTGCTTCGGAGCACTCTTGAGGTCAGACTTGGGCAACAGGTCACCTTTCAGCAGGACAATGACCTTAAGCACACAGCCAAGATATCAAATGAGTGACTTCAGGACAACTCTGTGAATGTCCTTGAGTTGCCCAGACCTGAATATCTCTGGAGAAATCTGAAAATGTCTGTGCACTGACGCTCCCCATCCAACCCGATGGAGCTTGAAAGGCGCTGCAAAGAGGAATGGGCAAAACTGCCCAAAGATAGATGCGCCAAGCTTGAGGCATCATATTCAGGAAGACTTGAGGCTGTAATTGCTGCCAAAGGTGCATCAACAAAGTATTGAGAAAAGGTTATTTAAGTGCATGTGACTTCTCGTTTTCAAAATTTACTAAACATTATTATTTTTTCATATTGTCATTATGGGGTGTTGTGAGTAGAATTTTGAGGGGGAAAAATGAATTTACTCCATTTTGGAATAAGGCTGTAACATAACAAAATGTGTTTTAAAAAAAAAAAAAAAAAAAAGAGAGAAGCTCTGAATACTTTCCGGATGTACTGTAAAGGGAAATGATCTAAAAGAATAGATTGAGTTTGACTACTCTGAAGCAGCATACACGTAAAGTTGACTTGTTCATTTTAAGCTCTTATTTGTATAAGCTGGCAGAAATAAAGGAATATGTTTTCATAAACAAATGACTATGATGCTGACTTTAATATGTTTGACAGAATAACCAGTGGAGTGGACAAAATATTACAAAGGACAGTGTAGTACTCCAGTGATAAGGATGGTGCTGGCTGGTGCTTTTCATCTTTTTTGTCGCTTTATGTTTGTGGTATTGTAAATAAATACTTAATGGGTTTTTTAAAGCATTTTTTGCCTTTTACATTGTGTAATTTTGAAGTGTTTAAAGCTGGGATGGTGGATCAAACAATGAATGTGAGGTGTTTTATATTTCTGTAATCTGTTGCCTCATAAAAATGAATGCCTGAATTCTTAAAGCTGATGCATGCTATTAATTGGTATAAATCCAGTGGGAATCCCTTGTGTGTCTTTGTATCTTGTTTTTTGTTGTTGTTTTTAAATCTCATCCAAGACCAGTGGTCTGATGAGGTATATCATGGAGCAGAATTTCAAACCTTTTTTGGGAGGGGGATAAAATACGTGTGCAATTCGTCCAAATTGGACGTGTTCTGATATTGCGAGGTTGCTGAGAAACAATTTCACCAAAATAACAATTCAAGATAATTTACACATTGTTATAAATATTTTTGCAAGGAAAGTTCAGTTACCAGCAGAAGTATGTTACAGCAGTGTGTTAGCTACTGTCCCCCAAGACTGACACTCTGCTGTAAACAGTAGTTCAGGTTTCATTCAAAAGTGTATTTACACTATAGTGTAAATGCTAAAATGACAAAAAATACAAATATTGGTAAAGAAGAATATTTACAGTATGTCACCATGTTATTCAACTGCATCGTGTGGCCAAATGGTTTGGCAAATATACCCGGATGAGCTCTGTGTTCTCTGCTCTGGTTGCTGTTGTTACTGGTTTAATTTCTCTTATATAAAGTTAAAACATTATTGCAATGTTGTATAATTTTAAAAGGGTGCAAGACATTTGACTAATAGGCATTGGCAAAGAAGTATAGGTATTTTATGGTGCCTAAAACTGACAGACTATGAAATTACTGTCTTCATTGATCAGAGCAGGATTCAGTGATCACAGACGCTCACATGGTCAAAACGTGAACTGAAAAAGATTTAGCCAAATAGCTTTGAGAACTACAATCCCTCTGGTGCAAGTATTAAATGTCATAACAACTCATTAGCACACATAATCCCTTATGGAATTTTTTGTCTCTCACCTTCTATTTAATGAACAAACTGAGTACCTCTGTACCCTCCTAGGGCATCAGGCTTAGTCTCTGGTATGAAGACAAGGGTTACTGTTAATGCATTTTTCCCCTGGCTTAAAATAAGTACGTTTCCTTCTGTGTATTTTTAAATGTTAATATTTGTTACAAAAGCTTTTTATTGAAGCTTTCAGAGGTTGACCAAAAGATATATTCCTCATGGACATGGTCATATGTACTGCAGATACTGGCAGAAAATTTACACATCTTTTGTTCTTGTTATCCATTTGTTATTGTCCTCTTAATCCATTCAAGAAAAAAAAAATAATCAAGTTGAGGATGGGTTAAATGAGTGTAGAACATGCCTACATACCAACAACATGACATGTTGCCATTTGCTAAACAAGACTGACATACTTGTCTGTGATCAATGTTGGAAAATTATGAGATTCATCAGGAGTTCATCAGAGGGTTCGCAATTCAAACCCCACCTCTGCCACATTTCTACATCCGGCATAAAAGTTGTGCCAATTCAGCGTGCAGTTTCACCTTGGATTTGCTGTGGAGACCCCGAGTGCAAACAAAGGAGCAGCCAAAGGGGCTTACATTTATTTCTACAAAAAAAAAACAATGTACCACCACACAAAGGTCCACAAAAATAGATTTCAAGTCAGTTTCTTTACATTAACATATATACGGCTAAAAAATTTCCGATACAGCCTGCAGAGTTTTTCAATCCAGGAAAACTCTGTGAAACATCTGTGAACCACAAGTGCTGCTTGGCTGCTGTTTACTGCAGAGGGAGGGTGGGGGGGTTGTGTTTTGAACAAAGGTGTGTCTCTCACTGAGACGAGGAGTGTTGCAAAGAGGAATGGGCAAAACTTCCCAAAAATAGCTACACCAAGCATGTGGCATCATTTTGAAGAATTGAGGCTGTAATTGCTGCCAAAGGTGCATCGACAACATATTGAACAAAGGGTGTGATACATACGTGCATGTGACTTCTTAGTTTTTTATTTTTAATAAACTTGCAAAAAAAAAAATCTCATAATCTCAATCTCTCATAATCGCATTCTCATAAGCCACTCTCCTGCAGTGTGCCATGCACCGAGCGCTGGGGGAAAATTCTCTTGCAGCCGCAAAGTTCTCCTTGCAGTGAGCCGAGCACCAAGCGCTGCAGGATAGGAGACACCAGGACCAGCTTCCTTCTGAAGATTTTTACATTTATAACTGAAACACTATTACCTCCGTTTTGAGCACCAGATTTTTGTGAAGTAAAGCCATAGTGTTGTGGGTTTTTTTTGTTTTTGTTTTTTTAATCTTTGTTACAGCCTTACTTTAAAGCCAAAAGAAATGAGGCATCAGGCCAAAACACAGAACAGTGTAGATGTGTGTCAGGAACAGCTAATTTATACACAGCAGTTTATTAAAGAAAATCCTTATGGTTTTTTTTTTTCTTCTTATATTAAATAACTTGTAATTAAAGTAGTTTTGAGTAAAAAAATAACACAAAAAACAAAATTCTTTAGAAATCTTTGATATTTGTCTGTAAATTAAAACCAGAACTTATCGGTTGTTGTTGTTTCAGGTGAGATGATTTCTTGATTAACATGATAATGAACCTTGGACATTTATTTTTAGACAAAATAGTATGAAAAGTAATGTGTACATTTTTAAGTCTGGCTTATTTATTCATTCATATCTGCATTTCAGCTCAGAAAAAAGACACTGTAAATAGAAATATTTATTATAAACACAGCAAGAGATGATGGAATGACTGCAGTGTGTTTGTTCATTAGGATTTCTCATGATTAAATCATTTTTTAATTTAGTCATTAAATTATCTCCTTATTGATTATGTGATTGCTTTTAACGTTGTAATCAGGACAGAGTAATTGGTAAAATATGAATTTCACTATTCCAGTGATTGTGAATGTTTTAAAATTATGCACAATAGGGGCAGGGCTTCTTCTACCTGCGTAAATGTCTTTTTGGCTGAACTTTGACTTCATGGATATGTTGAACGATTCATTCATTTAATGTTAAAATAAGGAAAAATGTTTTTTGTTTTTTTTTTCTTCTTTCAAATAAAATAGTTGCTGTTAGAGCTTCTGTTTTATTTAGAAGTGTAGTAGCAGGTGTGAGTTTGCAGAGACGACAGGTGAGCTGGACCCTCAGCACATTTAAGCAGGTGAAGGTCTCCTCTGCAGCTTCAACCTCAAGTTGGTGGTGTTTTTGGACACACTTTCCTCACAAATTTGAAGCGCAGTGAAGTTCTCTTCTTACATCTGGACTTCATATTTTGGTATATTTAGACTAACAAAGAAGTTCCTTTATAAACCCACAATGCAAAAGCTTTGGCGACCCCCGCTTTTTAAGGTGATTTTTTTTTTTTCCATCCCATTATGCCGAGGAAAAGATCCTGATGAGAACCCTGCATTGAACAATAAAAAATATTTACAAATGACAAGAAACAGTCACAGGCTGGACCAAAACAAAAATTAACATCCTACACAAATCTGTTCACAGTAAGTGAAATAAGATTTAAATTGTTTGCTAATTATAAGTAATAGAAAAATATGTTAAGTCCAGACTTAAACATTTCATCCAGATGTAACTGTTAATGTTTATTATCCTATAAATTTCCAGAGCTATGGGCTACATAGTTATTAATCAATTCATGTTCTTCCATCTAGTAAAAGAGAGTGAGAAGGGAATTTTTTTTTATTATTATTATTGTTATCAACCTAGTCAGGTTTGATTGCACCCTAAGGAAGGATTCTGACTTTAAAGTCTTAATGCAGTAAAAATGTTGGCTTGAGTGGTGTTGAGTTTGTGGCAAGAAATGATGCTGAATCAAGGTCGTCTCTGGCTCTGTGCCCCTTCACTGCAGGGCCTGAAGTGGTCAGAGGAGTTTGATTATGCTGCACTGTTCATCTTGGGTCTGCTGCACCCCTAACTTTGTCCATGAGGGTGTAGAAGTTTACATAGGCACTGGAAGCATTTGCCTCATGTTCAGAGCAGATTGGTTGAATTGGCTTGGTGAATATCATTGCTATAATTGTTATAGCTGTCTAATTATAGATAGCACACTGAAACTCTGACTTGATTTCTGTTTAAATATTTTTGGGATTCGTGTCATGTGTTTTAATATTGTTTATAGCAGCAGTTATTAATCTTACTACAGTCTAATTAAGTTGTCCTTCTAGTGATGGCAGATCTACATCCTGGACATGGCTATGTTTGAGATCTTGTGACGTCCTTGGATTGGGTCAACTTGCATCTCTTGATGTCATGCCAGATCATTGGTTCACCCTCATTGTAGCCCTCTTGCGCACAATTCCACCTGCTTTGTGCACCGGATGCTGTATATAAAATCATTATCCGTGGGGAGCTCGGAGTCGAGTCACTGCTCCTTCGCATTGAAAGGAGCCAGCTGAGATGGTTCGGGCATCTGGTAAGGATGCCCCCTGGGCGCCTCCCTAGGGAGGTTTTCCAGGCACGTCCATCTGAGAGTAGACCCCGGGGAAGACCCAGGACTAGGTGGAGAGATTATCCCCCAATCTCAATTCTCTTTTGTTCCCCTTCCCCGTGGCCCTACCCCTACCCCTTTAAAACAAGGGGTAAGGCAAAGGGGTATGCCTCTAGCCCTATGAATTGAGACAACCCTCCGCCTTAGGAGGAAAAAAAAACTGCCCGTGTCAAACTGCCATCTTCACTGTTTGTTAACATGGCAACCGAAATGCAACTTGTTGTAGTAGCAGCCTGTTTGCTCTTTTTTATTTTCTCGCCTTTCTGCGTAAATGTAAAGAAATAGAAGTCGCAGATTTCTTCAACGCATCACAATCATGTCATGTTAATTAATTTGTAAATTATAATTACTATTAATAATTAATTAGTAATTAATGTTAATACTAATAATAATCAATATTAGTAATAATTAATATTTTGATTAATCATTATTGATTTAGTAATTAATTAATTAGTAATTAAAATAAACACTTGAAATATATCAGTCTGTGTGCAATAAATGTATACAAGTTTCACTTTTTGAATGGAATTACTGAAATAAATCAACTTTTTCATGATATTCTAATTATATGACCAGCACCTGTTCTGTTAACTTCTGTTAACCTTATATTTCTTTTTCAAATTCTCCCATTTTTTTTTTTTTTTTTTGCATCCAGCACTATTTCCTTTAGAAATTTCCTTGACAAATAATATCAGTCTATTAGGATCAGGTTATGTGTTATACATACGAGGTCTGTTAGAAAACTATCCGACCTTTTTATTTTTTAAAAAACTATATGGATTTGAATCATGTGTGCTTGCATCAGCCAAGCTTGAACCTTCGTGCGCATGCATGAGTTTTTTCACGCCTGTCGGTTGCGTCATTCGCCTGTGGGCAGGCTTTGAGTGAGCACTGGTCCACCCCCCTCGTCGGATTTTCATTGTCAGGAAAATGGCTGAGCGGTCAGAGCAGCGCTGAATCAAATTTTTCCAGAAACTGTGAGAGACAGCCAGGTGGAAACCATTCGGAAGATTCAGACGGCTTTCGGTGAGGATACTCTGGGCGTCACACATATTAAGGAGCATTACAACCATATTAAAGACAGCCCACAGCGGCGGAGGGCGTACTGCGCTCCGAGCGGCCATCGACAGGCTGAAACAACCAGATCATTTCCAAAGTGAAGGCTGTGTTGATCTGGGACATCGTCTGACTACCAGAGAAATTGCAGAAGAGTTGGACATCAGCACTTTTGCGGCACATTCCACTATTACAGGAGATTTTGTAGTGAAAGACGTGCAGAGGAATTCGCGCATCGGGACGGAGCCGCAATGGCGCACAACAAAAAGCACATCCGTGTTGGAAACCATTCGGAAGATTCAGACGGCTTTCGGTGGCTTTTCAGTCGAGTGAGTATCCAAGAAATTGTGTAACAGCTGGGCATGTCACAACTTGTCCTGTGAGACTTCCATCATGGACGTGCTTTTTGTTGTGCGCCATGAGCGGCTCCGTCCCGACGCGCGAATTCCTCCGCACGTCTTTCATTACAAAATCTCCTGTAACAGTGGAATGTGCCGCAAAAGTGCTGACGTACACCTCTTCTGCAATTTCTCTGGTAGTCAGATGACGTCCCGGATCAACACAGCCTTCACTTTGGAAATGATCTGGTCGTTTCAGCCTGTCGATGGCCGCTCGGAGCGCGGCGCGCCCTGCGCCGCTGTGGTCCGTCTTTAATCCGGTTGTAATGATCCTTAATCTGTGTGACGCCCAGAGTATCTTCACCGAAAGCCATCTGATTCTTCTGAATGGTTTCCACCTGGCTGTCTCTCACAGTTTCTGGAAAAATTTGATTCAGCGCTGCTCCAGTCGCTCAGCCATTTTCCTGACAATGAAAATCCGACGAGGGGTGTGGACCAGTGCTCACTCAAAGCCTGCCCACAGGCGAATGATGCAACCAACATGCGTGAAAAAACTCACACATGCGCACAAAGGTTCAAGCTTGGCTGATGCAAGTGCACATGATTCAAATCCATATAGTTTTTTAAAAAAATAAAAATGCGGATAGTTTACTAACAGACCTCGTACATGTGTGTATATATTTTCCAACTTACTCCCATTGGTGAAAGTTCTCATTTTCTGCCCGAAAGCTTATTAGGAGACGACTGCGCTCAGGGCTCCCTGTTTGTTTACAAAATACACACGTGTTACAGACCTTGAAATCCAACAGCAGGGGTCGCTATTATCCAAAGATTTATGAGCATACAAATTAACGTGCTTATCCTTTATCATGATTTTCTCCGTTGTGAGATATAAAAGTGTCTTATCGTAGCGTTTGTGTATATATATGTATTATAATGCCTCAGTGCATGAACGACGTTATGATATTCTTCAGAACGACAATATACACAACATGCATCCAGCAGCATACACGTTGTTGTCATAGACAACTGCTTGTAAAGTTTTTTGGCAAGTTATAACTTTCTAAACAGTGTAATTTGTAATGAAAGCTGCTTCATTTGTGCGGCTCTTTCGGCGCCATGTTTGTTTTTTTTGGAGACAGCAGCAAGCTCCTCCTACCCCTTCAAATGGAGTGTGCATCCAGATTGACTCCAAACGGAAGGGTTTGTAGCCCTTCGCCTACCCCTCTGCCTTGCTCCAAAAAGAGAATTGAGACACCCCTCTGTCTCTTGTGCCCGCGCAAAACGGAGGGGAAGGGGTAAGCGGAAGGGCCAAGGGGTAGAATTGAGATTCAGCCTATATCTCCACACTGGCCTGGGAACGCCTCGGGATCCCCCAGTCAGAGGTGGTCAGTGTTGCACGGGAAAAGGAAGTCTGGGGTCCCCTGCTGGCGCTGTTACACCTGCGACCCGAACCCGGAAAAGCAGTTGAAGATGAGTGAGTGAGTGAGCTTGGATGTTGAAAACACCTCTACTTGCTTATGGAATCACAGAAGACTGTTTCTTCTTGAGCTTTTTTCCCCTCTTTCCTGCTCCATGAGGAACGTATTTTGAAACAGCTTAAAGGTAACTATTTGTAATGTTTTAATAGCTTGGTAAAACAGTTGCATGTTCATTCCTAGCTGTAAAAGTATGTTTATGATAGATTTAACATTTTGTTAATGAATCAGATGAGGTGCACTCTGTGCGCGCTGACGCAATGACTCGCACTCAGTAAGAGCATTTACGCAAAACGCCAGTGCGCAAAAGAATGATTTTGCAGTCAAGTGATCCACACAATTGCGGCAATGGGTGTATATAATTAAAGCGGTCACCTCATTCTTGTGTAACTTTTTTGTCACAGAGAGCTGGGTGAACGCACAGAACTGCTGCATTTGACTCGAACACAGGTGAACAGCAACCTGGCGCACAGTGCACACTTGCCAGTGTTGTGCCAAAGTACTTATCCTCATCAGAATTTGTAGCCCCTGGCGCAGGAGAGCGCACTCACTCAGTGCAGCGTGTTTTTTTTTTTTTTTGAACTGCATTTAAAAATGTGACAACATCTTGAATGGATGCTGTGAATTGAAAACCCACAGTTTAAAGGGACCAGGTGTGGGATTCCTGGAGGTTTGGCCCAAGCCCATGCCTAAATGTGCACCAATGTTGTTACATGGCGCTACACGGATCATGTGTGGCTTGACGTGGATCATATGCGGCGACACGAGCTACTTGAGGCTGGACGGGGCTCAAATAACAGGTCGGGTGTGGCTCACTAGAGGCTGATACCTGGCACATGCGAGGTACCGAGGCACATAGAGGTGCCTTAGTAGCGGATACGTGACGGCATAAAGTGTGGATCATTCTGCGAATAATCGTTGACACACCCATGAGTGGCTCATTATTCATGGCTTATTATTTGGTGGGACTGAGGCTTTAACTCTTACATGGCTTATGTGCATGCTCTAGTCGTCTTCTGTTTTTTTTTTTTTTTTCTTTTCTAGGGACGTTGCAGAGTTGTACACAGGCCTGGCATATGTACTACAACGTTAAACGGAGCTTCGAGTTACAGAATTTTCCTCAAACACTTTTTGTAATCGAATTATTCGAGTTACTTGACTAATTGTTTCAGCTGTACACATGACCCTTTGTTTTTGCGACTTGTCATGTTGTTACTTTCTGAATTAAGGGACTCTAGTACATAATAGTGTGAACAATTTAGTTTTAACGGGACTACTGGATCTCTTGGAACAAAATTGTTTTGTGGATGTTTGCAGACATGGACAGCATTAGGAGGGTGTGTGACATATCGCTGTCTTTATAGAGAAATGGCAAAACAGTTCTCCTTTTACTCCATCTGACATAGTGTCTGAAAAGTGCCTATAGAAAGCACACAGGACCTTTCTAAAAAGTTTAACGTAAAGACCTTTGTGGCTGAAAGCGGAGTGCTGTGGCAAGACAAACAATTGAAGTCACTGACCAGTGGTGTGTTTTCGGAACGTACACTGCAGCCTTCAAATAAAAAGGCTTGGACTGCAGGTTTGTATAGTCTGTAGTGTTACCATAAACGTGGTTTATTGTGTGTTTTTTTGGTAGCAAAATGGTTCAGGTTGGACATGAGAAATGTGGTCAGTCGGGTTACTAGAAACAAGAAAATTTTATTTCTAATAATCCTTTCCTTCATGCATGGCTAAATCTGAATCAAGTTTCAAGTCTGTTATATGGAATTGAGGAAAAAAACATAGCTGTTTCTTTCAGAATGGTAACAGTGACTGTGTCCACTCTTTTCAGTGTTAGATTAACACAGCCACATGTTGATTTGACACAACAGTGTTGATTTAACCCAGAAAAGACTACACACATGCAGACACTTTCTGGTCTTAGCAGTTTAGCTGTGTACAATCCCTATCTGCAGGCTTGTTTTCATAACTCTACCCAAACCAATCAAACACAAAATTCCACATAAGTATATGATTTCCATAAATTACATAAATCTTCCATTTTTAAATTTTAAAATCAGAGCTGTCACTATACTATTTTTGCAAATCCCAGTGTGGTGACATGATTCAATTCAATTTTCAGTTTCAATTTATTTTCATTTATATAGCACCAAATCACAACAGCGTTGCCTCATAGCGCTTCACACAGGTAAGGTCTAACCTTACCAACCTCCAGAGCAACAGTGAAACCCACTGTTGAGCAACTGTGCAGTTACGGAGCAATTGATGACTGAACAGATTCAGTCATCAATCATGATCCTTGGCACATGAGCACACCTTCTTGTTATTTTCATTAATGATTAATCTGTCAGTAAGTTGATTTTTGTTTGAATAATTTTTCTCCAAAATAAAATATAAATTTATTGTGATGAAATGAAAGGACAAACAATCAGTTATCATTGAAAAGTTGCACATGTTCAGAATTTGTCATTTTTAATGAAAAATGGCTAGAATGTATTGTTTAGGTACTTGACACTTGTTTTCTGTTCTTTAACTTATTTGTTTTTTTTATCAGCTTTTCAAAAAACATGATTATTTTTGCTTGTTTTGCTCCTGGCTTGTGCTCTTTCAATCCATGCAGCTGTGTTGCTCAGACAAGGTATGGTCTTACTCTGAACAGCAAAGCACTGAGAAAACAATAAGGTTTATACATGTCTGTGTCAGGTCAGGAAGATGAAGAAATCATCATGTCTCCTCTGTACTGTACTGTTCTGATGGTTTTTTATTTGTTAATTTTTATTACAAACAAAAGCTACAGCCCATGAGTTTCCACGATTAATTTAAGATTTTCTGTTTTTTCACATGTAAATGTATGTGCATGCATGTGTATACACCAGCTGCAAGCGGAAGGTGGAGTTCAGAGAGCACAAGGAAGAAAATGCATAATGATACAATGTGATAACGCTGCATAATAAACATATCAATGTGACGAAGAGTTTGCAGAGAACCAAGGACTAAAGCCTCGGCCCCACCGAATAATAATCCATGAATAATGAGCCACGCGTGGGTGTGTCAGCGATTATTTGATGAATGGTCCACGTTTTAAGCTACCACGTATCCACTACCTGTGTCTCTCTGTACCTGTGCCAGGTATCAGCCTCTAGTGAGCCACGACCGACCTGTAATTTGAGCCCCGTCCAGTCTCGAATGGCTCATGTCGCCGCAAAAAAACAAACAAACCAAAAAAAAGCCCCTCACATCCATAACCAGACCAGCTAGAACCGAACCACAGGTTCCTGGACAGTTGCCTCTGCGCTTCTTCTTGCTGGCTTTATTTTTTCCGTGGCTTACAGTCACCATGATCAAACTTTTAACGTTGTGTTCTTCCATTAATGTCTGCAAAATCTTTCTTTTGTGCGCTCTCATTCTGCGCTCTTGGACAGTCGCCTTTCCTCAGCCACTCCTTTCCATCTGCGGCTTCGCTGGCTTTATTTCTTCCACGGCTTTAACCACAGTCATTTTGACACCATGATCCAACTTTTAACTTTGTGTTCGTCCATTTTAAAACATTACAAATAGTTACCTTTAAGCTGTTCCAAATATGTTCCTCATGGAGCAGGAGAGAGAGGGGAAAAAGGGTCCAGATGAAACAGTCCTATGTGATTCCAGAAGCGATTAGAGGTGTTTTCAACAGCCAAGCTCTGACAGAAAATGATTAATCCACTACAGAATAATTACATAAAGCGTCCACCTCACAAAGCAAGTAGAACTTGTAGTGCGCAAGAGGGCTGAGTCAAAATAGCCTGTCCAAAATAACCTCTCCAGTCCTTGTAGCTGCCAGGTGCTCGGATAATGGGTTTTTAACAGCCTTGTCCTCACCACACACAGCTCTAAAATCCTCGTTTGTCCTCGTGGTACCTTGTACACAAACTGCCCCACACTGTTGTTGCTAAATTTTGAACTTCTTGAAATTAAGCCCCTTTCACATTGGCGTATTCGTAGAGCTGCGTATTGCAGCATTGCTTCATTTAAATACTCCCGAAATGTGCGCGTACTCAGCCGTGTTCAAAGATCTGCTTGCAGCTGCGTGTTTGCTTTTTAATGTGTGCACACAGTCATGTGTAGCCCTTGCCACTATTTAAAAGCAGTTCACTCCTTCTGGCTGTGCAGAATACATCATTGCACTTGGAAAACAGTGGACTGTATCATGAGGGTTTTACAGTTTCATTACTGCCAAAGCTATTTTCTGCCTCTGTGGAAGTGCACTGTGTTCCCTCCTGCAAGGTGTGGTTCACGTCAGAAACAGTCATTTAACGGTATTATTATTATTTTATTATTTGTCTTGGTGGATCATTTCCATTGTGTCCAGATGCTGCTGAGTCTGGCTGTGATAAAGGCTGCTGTGAATGAATCACTGTGACTCGTTAAACTTTTAAACCTCTGGTTACTCCGATCAGGTCCGCTGATTTGATCAGACCTGATCGATCAGGGCGTTTGATGATCGCACTGACATGCAGCAACGAGGCTTTTATTTTAAAGTCACAGCGCGTATTGTTTGATGAGAGAGTGAGAGAGAGAGCGAGCGACTGACCGACCGACCTGTTGTTTCTGGATTTCTGAGTTGAGGTTCGATTCCCTGTTCTGAGCACACACAGGCGTTGTGGGCTGCATGATCATGTGATCATGTTCTCGGTATGCAGCAGCCGTGTTGCACAGACTTGCTTGCAGTAATGCTGTGGTGCACAGACCTGCTTAAAACTGTGTCCTGCGCTCTACGCCGAAGAAAATTAAACATGTTTAATTTCTTCCGTCCTACGCGCGTAGCCCTTAACATACTGCTGCGTAGGGACAAAAAACCTCCATGTAAAGCTGCTAAAAGTGGGCGGAGAGCTGCTCAACTCAGCTTAGACGATACGCCACAATGAGCAGCTCTACGAATATGCCAATGTGAAAGGGGCTTTAGCGCCACACTCAGCGATGAGCCTCGTTAATCGAATATTCTGCCTGTCAGAGCCACTGTTCTCCCACGATTGTTGAATACCTCCTGTTGTACCAAAAAACATGCTGCGTGGCTCATTATTTGGTGGGACCAGGGCTTTACACATGCGTATGTGCGCCAACGTCTTCCTCTTCCTGCAATTGTCTATCCACTTGGCACTCCTTTCGGTACTTTATTATCACTGAAAGGAAAAAGGGAGCATGTGTTTTGAGAGCAGTAGCGAAGCTCGACATGTTCTCAATGCTCCTGGTAGAAAAGTTACCATCTCAGATTACTGATGTTGCTGAAGGCGCTTCATAATAAAAACATTTCACTGCAAAACATGGCCAGCGCATTATGGCATTAATCTTAAAATGTTAAGAAGACATGAGGCTTAAATTCGTTCTTTACCAAGAATGAGCAGCAGTGAGGTGAATAAAGAAATTTAGGATCATTCTGTAAGTCACTAAGTGGAATAAAATCTTATCTCCTGTGCTGTCTGTTTAAAGGTAAGTCCTTTCGGCCGCTCCCTTGTTTTTACTCAGGGTCACCACAACAGATCCACAGGTGCATTTGCGTTGATTTGACACAAGCTTTATGCCAAATGGTCCTTCCTGGCGCAACTCCACATTATGTGGAGAAATGTGGCAGGGGTGGGGTTTGATCCAGGAACCTTCCACATTGAAACTAAGCGCACTAACCACTTATCCACCATCCCTGCATACGCCAGCAGCACCCCTGTGTCTGCAGAACATTTAAATTGACTGTATTCAGTAGTGGATCGGGGGTCTAATATTTTTTTTAAATATTCTAAATGTTCTGTGTAACAGACCTTATCTGTATCTCATGTGTGCTCATTCTGGCTATTTTCTGTTGCATAGACTGGTATATGCATAGACTGGGTTGAACTTGCATTTATCCTTTAAATTTATTCTTTCTTTTTTCTTGCTTTTTCTTTCTTTGCACAGAGAACTGGGCTAGATGGCCAAAATGTGGTTGCTCGCGCACCCTCACAGTGCAAGTGATACTACTCATCCTCGTCTGTCTGAGTAACCGCTTGTTTGATATAAAGTCATTGCAGTGGTACCTAAGGATCCTTGGTATAACTCCCAGCCTGACTTATTCTCCCAGTTTCATCCTGGCTCTGTTGTCAACATTTTTTTCCAACTCTTGTCTTTGCTGGGGTCACTTATATTCTGTTGGTAGATAATCGATAGATACTCTTCCCCAGTGGAAAGTGCTGTTGCTACAGAAGAGAGCTGGCTGCATCATTCTGTTTACTGAACTCAACACACTCATTCCATTCATGTGTGTCTAAGTAAATGTTAAGCCATAGTGTAGTGCACCATTTGATTTTTGCTGTTCTCCCCCCCGGATTAGTGTGACTTGGGTTTGTGTTAAATGCAAAGAAAGATGCCTAGATTTGCCTTTTTTAATCAATTTTCATTTGATGAACCCACTAAATAGGCCTTGCTCTTTCACTCGCTTACTCTCTGGAGAACTCTTAAGATGCAGGCTTGTATAGTATACGTCACTTTTTTTAATCCTTGAGGTCATAAGTTAATGGCATAAAAAAAGACATGCATCTTATTGAAAGCATTGATATGTGATAAGTTGGTCCATGGACCAACAAATTAATGGCTGAGTTCATATGCTCTACAGGTAAACAGTACAAAGACACCACCTCAGCCATGTTCGACACAGAGGAGCAGGGCTTTGAACCAGAATCCCCCCCCTCCCCCCCCCCCCCAAACAGGTTCTTTCTGAACAGAAACAATATTTTAATGTTTCCAGTTTTGGGTTCCACCCCAAAATTGATGTTCCTAAACAGGTTAGTACAAAAAATGTTGTTCCCGAATTGGTTAATAACATTCCATGTAAGCTGTGGGATACTGAAATCACTGTCTATGCCAGATCTGTATGTGTCGCTGTAACACTCCCACAAAAAACTGAGAAGAAAGACAATACAGTGATGCTCATTGTTGTTTAATAGCAGTGGTTGCATTACGAGGGTTTTTTCGTCTCCTTGGAGTTTGATTGGCAAGTGATTGAGGTTAGATGATGTTGGCCATATATACAGTCTTGCTGGCAGGCTTTTGATTTGTTTTCCTTTTATTTTTTGAATGGGCCACATTACAAGTAGGGTTTGGTATTGAGAACCGGTTCTTTTCGGGTATTGTTTAGAAATGATTCGATCCACCGATATCAATAGTCTTTTTGATAATGATTCCCTTATCGGTCCTTCAGAGCAGCCGTTGTTTTTGAGGGTGTTTGTCAGGAAAATTATCATTTCTCTACGTTGATTACAGACCCTGCAGCGGGTCGATAATCAACCGCATCTGCAGCGTGACTCCACTTTGAAGCATGAACCAATGAAGCAGTGCTTCGATCCTCTGGCTCGTTGGTTCTTTGATTCGCTGCTCTTCAGAAGCGGCAAGTCCACTTCTTAACCCCTCTCAAAGCCATTTTAAAAATGTCAGTCGTGAGTCACTTTTGTGTGGATTAAAGTCACTAACGGGGACTCTTGTTGCAGTCAAGAAACGAGAATCGTCCTCTGTTCTGTTGGCACAGCTCCAAACACTGCGCTGCTCTCTTCCGGTTGGAATTTATAACTTCAAAACTAATTGCCGCTTTAAATAAAATGACACCTCTTTCCTAACACTGTAATACAGACAAGAAACTACAATTGACTAAAGTGTTTTTCCTCCCAAAATGAGACGTGAATTATTCTTTATGAATTACATCCCTACATGTAGCACAGCCAGCTGCAAGAGCTCAGCTCAGATGTATGGAAAGACATTCATGTCAATAATGTCTGAAAGGAAATGCTTTTTGACAAAAACTACGTATTTTGTTTATTTCTGTTTATGTCCACAGATCAAAGATCCACCATGTAGCGTTTATTATGTCCAGAGGTTAAGGATCCAGTGACCAATTTTATATTTATTTACTTTAAGACTCAATAAAATGTTGTTGACATAGAAAACCTGTAAAGCTCACTTTTAGTACACAGAAAATTCACAAGCGGTATCGATAAGGGAATCGATAAGGAATCGGATCGATAAGCAGAGTCGATAATGGTATCGATAAAATCTTATCAATACCCATCCCTAATTACAAGGCTCAAAATTCAGTTACTCAGTTACTTAAGCTGCTGAATATTCACAAGTAGTAGCCAGGGACTTTATGTAGCTTAACTCCAGAGAAAACCAGGCACTTACCCACAGGTTAATATTGAAGATGGGTCTTTTTGTGCAGTCTCCCATGTTCTTGTTGTACAAGGGATCACATTTTCACTGAGTGTTTCCTTATTTACTTGTTTAACATTCACACACTCATTATCTGCATATTTCTGTTTGAATTGCCAATGAATGTCACCATTAATGTATAGTTATCTCAAGAAACTGCTGCAGTTTTTCTTTTATCAAAATACTGTTTTTGCTAAGAGTGAGTCTATTTTTATTTCTCTTTCCTGTTTGCTGGATAGGTAGTGCCATTAATTGGAATTAAACCATTCCTGCACAAATCATTAAATGTAATGGGAATGATATAGCTAAATTTATCATGTGAGCTAACAACATACAAGTCGTACTAGTTCTGTGACACAAATATGCACTGTGATGTGGATGCAAACTATTTGAAAATGATGCATTGCTCAGCCATAATCAAGATGTGAAAAAAATAAATAAATCCAAGACTAACAAATGTCAAAACAGATTTTCATTGTAATCAAAACTTTTATTTTAACAAGCTGTCTTCACATATTGATCCATACGTAAAAGCAGTTTTTGTAACAGGGTACCGCCTAGGATGAGTGGAACGGTTAGTGAGTGGAAGTCCTCAAAATTTGAATAAGTAGTAACATAGGACCTCATACCCATGAAAGCTTCTCTTGCTTGTATTTAAATGTATGGTGCAGAGCTCGCCCCAGAAATTTAGAGCATGATATCATTAGAGAGTAGGGGTGCTTCCACTCCCTCTCTCTGTCGGGGAGCAGCTCTGGCATTTTACCTTTTTCACATACCAGTGGAAGCCATGTCCTGCAACTTCAGCTTTACGAGGTCTGTTAGAAAAGTATCAGACTTTTTATTTTTTGCAAAACCCTGATGGATTTGAATCACGTGTGCTTGCATGAGCAAACCTTGAACCTTCGTGCGCATGCGTGAACTTTTCACGCCTGTCGATTGCGTCATTTCCTGGTAAGCAGCCTTTGTGTGGGAGGTGTGCTGTGCACTCGACGGATTTTCATTTCAAGGAAAAAGACGGAACGACTGGAGCAACGCCGCATCAAATTTTGACAGAAATTTGGCGACAGCCAAGTGGAAACCATTCAGCTTATTCCGATGGCTTTTGGTGATGATCCTGTGGGCATCACACAGATTAAGGAGTGGTACAACCGGTTTAAAGACATCCGCACAACGGTGGAGAGCGAGCCACGCTTCGGTCGGCCATCAACATGCTGAAATGACCAGATCATTCCAAAGTGAACGCTGTGGTGATGCGGGGCCGTCGTGTGACTGTCCGAGAAATTGCAGAAGAGGTGGACATCAGCACTTTTTCGGTACATTCCACTGTAGAAGGTTTCCACTGTAGAAGACAGAAGATTTGGCCATGAAAAGAGTGGCTGTGAAATTGATGCTGCTTCTGGCGGCGGAGCAAAAGCGCCTTTGTGTTGAAGTCTCACAGGACATGCTGTGACATGCCCACCTCTTCCACAATTTCTCGGATAGTCACTGACTGAAAAGTCACCGAAAGCCGTCTGAATCATCCGAATGGTTTCCACCTGGCTGTCGCCCAGTTTCTGGCAAAATTTGATACGCTGCTGCTCCAGTCATTCCGTCTTTTTCCTTGAAATGAAAATCCGCCGAGCGCACTGCACATGTATAACAAACAAAAAAAACAATAACAAATAACATAAAAAAGGTAAATAATACTCACAGCCATATGCTCTTTAGGGTTTTAGCGGGGGAAAGTGAAAGAAAAAAATTAATCAACAAAGCAATGATCGAAGCACTGCTTCGATCTGCGAATCACTGCTTCGATTGGTTCAAGGTTCAAAGCAAAGCCGCACTGCAGAAAAGTTGATTACAGACCCGCTGCAGGGTCTGTAATCAATGTAGAGAAATGATCATTTTCCTGACAAACACCCCCAAAAACAACGGCCACTCTGAAGGACCGATAAGGGAATTGTTAAGTAAAAAGGTTATTGATGTCGTTGGATCGAACAATTTCTTAACGATACCCAAAAGGAACCGGTTCTCGATACCCATCCCTACATGTAACTGGGCCATTAGGAAAAGGACGCACACTAACTGAATCAAGTTTATCTATTCAGAAAATGGCTTTATTTGGAGTCAATCTGAGTTTTTATTTGTTCGTCAACAGGGTGCACAGTGGCTTTATCAGTGCGGCTTTTGCGGAAAAGCTGCACTCCACAGCCCAGTTTTTCACAAGCTGCATTCACGTGCATGCGCAGCCCTCCACTGACTGAGGATTTTGCCGACCGCTGGTACTTGCAGTCCGGTTAAGCTCTGCAACTTGTAACAACGTGAAAACATTTAATTATTAGCTGGGGAGACGGAGAGGGAAGACCAAACATTATTGTTCAATTGCTTATGGAGAACCCTGTTGTGGGTCATGTGCTTATAAGTGCAGAGAGTCTGTTTTCAAATCTTAAATCTCTGTTCCTGTGATTTCCCAGAACTGTGAGTAGAATTCAGCAACCAAATGCAGTACATGGAGGCATTATAGATTGCTTCCTTTCTTTTGTCACTGCCCCTATGTAGCGTAATAGATGTTTGACCTTGCATGCTGCCTTCATGTAGCACTGTCACTAACTAAGCCCTTTTCCTTGCCAAGTATGCAACAAAGAGCCCTTAATATTACTATATGAAGCCATGCACAATATGTGATGTTTACATTTCAAATGTAACGGAACAATATATTAAAGCTCACGTAATCTATGTGGATTTTTATATCTGTGCCTCTCTTTATGTATCATTCTTCCCGTCTTGGTGCGTGTGTCTGTCATGCTGTGCACAAGTCCTCTGAGTTATGTATGACTTATGAATTATGCAGAAGCCCCTGTGACAAGCAGGGGAAAAGGAGCAAATAGTGTATGATGGGTGTGTTATTGGGAGTCTGGGAAAGCATGTGCGCGAGCGTTGATGAAAAGCTGCAGGATTTCAGAAAGTTTGGTGCAGACGATGAGGGAGACAAAGGGCAAAAAAATGAGTAATGTTGGACGAATGGAAACTTAATAAAGGGAAAATGCAATCACATAAATGTAAATTAGTAATTTAATGTGTTAATCTCATTGTGTCATTCTTACCAGTTTATAGTTCAGGGTAAACCTCGGTCCGTGTGCTGCCCCCGTGCAGCACAGAACACTTGCTGCACAGTAACCCAGCCTAGCTTGTGCAGCCACCTCCATCCACTGCTCAGCAAAGGAGAGAATGGCTTATCTGCAGAACTGAATAATTCATGATACTTCAGAAGAGTGCAGTGAAAATCCTCCTCCCCCCACACACACTCACATAAAACCTGATATTCTACGCACACACGTTATCATTTCACTCTGCCTCTCCACACAGTGCATCATGACATATCTTGCTTCATTGCGCATTCTCAGGCTGATTTTGTGTCTGCTCACTGTAGCTGAATATATAAATAGTCACAATCTTATTTGGTTCAGTTGATTGCCTTCCACTGTCAGTGTTGTCTGCTTCTGAGAGGGACAGCCACATCCGTCATGTTTAGTGCTGTGTGTTCAAGCATAAATCGTTACATAAATCATTGCTGCTGGGGTTTTCAAACTGAGAAATTGCAGGAAACAATGAATCAGCCATGGGAAACCCAAGTCGCTCTTCAGAATGGGATTATTGCTGCAGAGTGAGAGAGAGAAACTGTTGATTGAAAAGTCGAGGTTGCTAGTAATATTTTTCTGTGTAGAGTGACGGAGGTGATGATGGAGGAGAGAGGCGGGGTGTGAGGGTTGCAGAAAAAGAGATGACCTCCATATACGCAAAGGGTACTGTGGACACGAGTGTGAGCAAGCAAAAAGAGATGGGGAAAGACGGGAGGAGGCATTATGCAAACAGTATGGCTATGTTGTTGTCTGCATTCTTCTTATTTTCTCCGACATCACTGTGGTTGGTGCCTCAGCATGTGACTTTACACAAGCTTTAACTTTTTGCATAACAGAAAGCATATACAGTGGTCAGATGTTTACATACATTCATGATGTTCCGGAGCACAGCGGTGTTTTGCTGTATCTGTTAGCTGTGTTAGCTGTTTAATCTGCGCAGTTAGATTGATCTAGTTATCTAGATAACGATTTGTTTCCCAGTGTAATCTTCACGTGCCTTAACTAAAGCACTCCTTCTGCTGAATCACCTCTAAATTATTTACACATTATTCACTTTGCGTGTTTTTAGGAATCCGCTAGCTTAGCGCAGCTACTAGCTCTAGCCGATTTAGCATGGCGGCTTCTCCTGTCTCTCCCGCACTTTTCTGCTCTGGGTGTGAAATGTTAGTTATTCCTCGGCCTCCTTTAGCAGTAACGGTACTTGTAATAAGTGTAGCTTATTCATAGCTTTGGAGGCCAGGCTGGGCGAATTGGAGACCTCGGCTCGCACCGTGGAAAATTCTACAGCTAGCCAGGCCCCTGTAGTCGGTGCGGACCAAGGTAGGCTTAGCCGCCGTTAGTTCCCCTCTGGCAGATCCCGAGCAGCCGGGAAAGCAGGCCGACTGGGTGACTGTGAGGAGGGAGGCGTAGTTCTAAACAGAAGCCCCGTGTACACCGCCAACCCGTTCACATTTCTAACCATTTTTCCCCACTCGACGACACACCCGCCGAGGATCAAACTCTGGTTATTGGCGACTCTGTTTTGAGAAATGTGAGTTAGCGACACCAGCAACCATAGTCAATTGTCTTCCGGGGGCCAGAGCAGGCGACATTGAAGGAAATTTGAAACTGCTGGCTAAGGCTAAGCGTAAATTTGGTAAGATTGTAATTCACGTCGGCAGTAATGACACCCGGTTACGCCAATCGGAGGTCACTAAAATTAACATTGAAATGGTGTGTAACTTTGCAAAAACAATGTCGGACTCTGTAGTTTTCTCTGGGCCCCTCCCCAATCGGACCGGGAGTGACATGTTTAGCCGCATGTTCTCCTTGAATTGCTGGCTGTCTGAGTGGTGTCCAAAAAATGAGGTTGGCTTCATAGATAATTGGCAAAGCTTCTGGGGAAAACCTGGTCTTGTTAGGAGAGACGGCATCCATCCCACTTTGGATGGAGCAGCTCTCATTTCTAGAAATCTGGCCAATTTTCTTAAATCCTCCAAACCGTGACTATCCAGGGTTGGGACCAGGAAGCAGAGTTGTAGTCTTACACACCTCTCTGCAGCTTCTCTCCCCCTGCCATCCCCTCATTACCCCATCCCCGTAGAGACGGTGTCTGCTCCCAGACCACCAATAACCAGCAAAAATCTATTTAAGCATAAAAATTCAAAAAGAAAAAATAATATAGCACCTTCAACTGCACCACAGACTAAAACAGTTAAATGTGGTCTATTAAACATTAGGTCTCTCTCTTCTAAGTCCCTGTTGGTAAATGATATAATAATTGATCAACATATTGATTTATTCTGCCTTACAGAAACCTGGTTACAGCAGGATGAATATGTTAGTTTAAATGAGTCAACACCCCCGAGTCACACTAACTGTCAGAATGCTCGTAGCACGGTCCGAGGCGGAGGATTAGCAGCAATCTTCCATTCCAGCTTATTAATTAATCAAAAACCCAGACAGAGCTTTAATTCATTTGAAAGCTTGACTCTTAGTCTTGTCCATCCAAATTGAAGTCCCAAAAACCAGTTTTATTTGTTATTATCTATCGTCCACCTGGTCGTTACTGTGAGTTTCTCTGTGAATTTTCAGACCTTTTGTCTGACTTAGTGCCTAGCTCAGATAAGATAATTATAATGGGCGATTTTAACATCCACACAGATGCTGAGAATGACAGCCTCAACACTGCATTTAATCTATTATTAGACTCTATTGGCTTTGCTCAAAAAGTAAATGAGTCCACCCACCACTTTAATCATATCTTAGATCTTGTTCTGACTTATGGTATGGAAATAGAAGACTTAACAGTATTCCCTGAAAAACTCCCTTCTGTCTGATCATTTCTTAATAACATTTACATTTACTCTGATGGACTACCCAGCAGTGGGGAATAAGTTTCATTACACTAGAAGTCTTTCAGAAAGCGCTGTAACTAGGTTTAAGGATATGATTCCTTCTTTATGTTCTCTAATGCCATATACCAACACAGTGCAGAGTAGCTACCTAAACTCTGTAAGTGAGATAGAGTATCTCGTCAATAGTTTTACATCCTCATTGAAGACAACTTTGGATGCTGTAGCTCCTCTGAAAAAGAGAGCTTTAAATCAGAAGTGCCTGACTCCGTGGTATAACTCACAAACTCGTAGCTAAAGCAGATAACCCGTAAGTTGGAGAGGAAATGGCGTCTCACTATTTAGAAGATCTTCACTTAGCCTGGAAAAAGAGTCTGTTGCTCTATAAAAAAAAGCCCTCCGTAAAGCTAGGACATCTTTCTACTCATCACTAATTGAAGAAAATAAGAACAACCCCAGGTTTCTTTTCAGCACTGTAGCCAGGCTGACAGAGTCAGAGCTCTATTGAGCTGAGTATTCCATTAACTTTAACTAGTAATGACTTCATGACTTTCTTTGCTAACAAAATTTTAAACTATTAGAGAAAAAATTACTCATAACCATCCAAAGACGTATCGTTATCTTTGGCTGCTTTCAGTGATGCCGGTATTTGGTTAGACTCTTTCTCTCCGATTGTCCTGTCTGAGTTATTTTCATTAGTTACTTCATCCAAACCATCAACATGTTTATTAGACCCCATTCCTACCAGGCTGCTCAAGGAAGCCCTACCATTATTTAATGCTTTGATCTTAAATATGATCAATCTATCTTTGTTAGTTGGCTATGTACCACAGGCTTTTAAGGTGGCAGTAATTAAACCATTACTTAAAAAGCCATCACTTGACCCAGCTATCTTAGCTAATTATAGGCCAATCTCCAACCTTCCTTTTCTCTCAAAAATTCTTGAAAGGGTAGTTGTAAAACAGCTAACTGATCATCTGCAGAGGAATGGTGTCTAATTGAAGAGTTTCAGTCAGGTTTTAGAATTCATCATAGTACAGAAACAGCATTAGTGAAGGTTACAAATGATCTTCTTATGGCCTCGGACAGTGGACTCATCTCTGTGCTTGTTCTGTTAGACCTCAGTGCTGCCTTTGATACTGTTGACATAACATTTTATTACAGAGATTAGAGCATGCCATAGGTATTAAAGGCACTGCGCTGCGATGGTTTGAATCATATTTGTCTAATAGATTACAATTTGTTCATGTAAATGGGGAATCTTCTTCACAGACTAAAGTTAATTATGGAGTTCCACAAGGTTCTGTGTTAGGACCAATTTTATTCACTTTATACATGCTTCCCTTAGGCAGTATTATTAGACGGTATTGCTTAAATTTTCATTGTTACGCAGATGATACCCAGCTTTATCTATCCATGAAGCCAGAGGACACACACCAATTAGCTAAACTGCAGGATTGTCTTACAGACATAAAGACATGGATGACCTCTAATTTCCTGCTTTTAAACTCAGATAAAACTGAAGTTATTGTACTTGGCCCCACAAATCTTAGAAACATGGTGTCTAACCAGATCCTACTCTGGATGGCATTACCCTGACCTCTAGTAATACTGTGAGAAATCTTGGAGTCATTTTTGATCAGGATATGTCATTCAAAGCGCATATTAAACAAATATGTAGGACTGCTTTTTTGCATTTACGCAATATCTCTAAAATTAGAAAGGTCTTGTCTCAGAGTGATGCTGAAAAACTAATTCATGCATTTATTTCCTCTAGGCTGGACTGTTGTAATTCATTATTATCAGGTTGTCCTAAAAGTTCCCTGAAAAGCCTTCAGTTAATTCAAAATGCTGCAGCTAGAGTACTAACGGGGAACTAGAAGGAGAGAGCATATCTCACCATATTGGCCTCTCTTCATTGGCTTCCTGTTAATTCTAGAATAGAATTTAAAATTCTTCTTCTTACTTATAAGGTTTTGAATAATCAGGTCCCATCTTATCTTAGGGACCTCGTAGTACCATATCACCCCAATAGAGCGCTTCGCTCTCAGACTGCAGGCTTACTTGTAGTTCCTAGGGTTTGTAAGAGTAGAATGGGAGGCAGAGCCTTCAGCTTTCAGGCTCCTCTCCTGTGGAACCAGCTCCCAATTCAGATCAGGGAGACAGACACCCTCTCTACTTTTAAGATTAGGCTTAAAACTTTCCTTTTTGCTAAAGCTTATAGTTAGGGCTGGATCAGGTGATCCTGAACCATCCCTTAGTATGCTGCTATAGACGTAGACTGCTGGGGGGTTCCCATGATGCCTAGTGTTCTTTCTCTTTTTGCTCTGTATGCACCACTCTGCATTTAATCATTAGTGATTGATCTCTGCTCCCCTCCACAGCATGTCTTTTTCCGGTTCTCTCCCTCAGCCCCAACCAGTCCCAGCAGAAGACTGCCCCTCCCTGAGCCTGGTTCTGCTGGAGGTTTCTTCCTGTTAAAGGAGTTTTTCCTTCCCACTGTAGCCAAGTGCTTGCTCACAGGGGGTCGTTTTGACCGTTGGGGTTTTACATAATTATTGTATGGCCTTTGCCTTACATATAAGCGCCTTGGGGCAACTGTTGTTGTGATTTGGCGCTATATAAAAAAAAATTGATTGATTGATTAATGAATGCGATTGTCATGGCAATGTTGGGCTTTCAGACAGCTATTTTCTTGAGCTTTTCTTTTTTTCTGGGGAACGAGGATTGGACAGCATACATCTAGAGTTTAAAAAAAAAATAAAAAACAAGTAAAAGACTCAGACAAATTTTTCTGAAGGTCATTCCAAAAGCTTAATGTTAGCCTGCTTCATACATATGATATATGCTTATTTCATTGTCTTTTTGTGTCTACATTTCAGCTAGTGCTCCTCAATTATTTTGTTAGTGCACTTGGTTTTAAAATGGCCCTGAAGGATGACAGTTACCGGCATGGTTAACAGTTGATACAGTGTTCTTGGGGTTGTGTGCTTCACATTTACACATCCAACCAATATCTGGTCACTTTGGCCATACAACTTTGGTCTTGTTGTGACCATAACAGGTTTCTCCATAAGGTTTTGTTCTTTGCTACAGTGTTCATTGAGCTTTAAACTGTCAGTCATGGAGCGGGGCCACCTCCTTATAACTTTTACTTATGGATAGTTGATTGAACTAATGATCATGGAAACTGCAGTTGTTTCAGCAATGGTGCCAAGGGGCATTCCTCACTTTCAAACAGTCCTCTTTCATGTCTTCGCTGAACTTCTTTGATTTCTCTGTTGCACTGTGTTGGTCAGTCAATTGAGTGTTGTCAACCAAATCATTTATATGAATGCACAGACAAGCTACCAGGTATAGTCAGTCATGTTAAATTGGAAATGAAGAGGCCTTGAGAAGTAAATAGATATTTGGAAGTTTCAGTATTACTGAATTAATAATCTCTAGAGGGCGCATGTATAATTTTGACCATGTGCTGTTTAAATAAATAATAAAACATATTGTTATGCATAGTTTTGCCTCATAGCTGAGGGTTTCTCCCATCTGGTAGTTATGGGACCAGTTTTTATTGGCATGCTGCTGGCACATCGGAGAAAAATAGATAACTGTGGGTGATCAAGTGAAGAAGAATTTTGATGTCTATTGTGCACCCTCGCCAAATTATTAAGCATGTCGTCTGTGCTGCACGATGGACTTAACCTGCAACAAATGACAGAAATTGAGGGTTTTGATCTTGTGGTAACTAAAGGTGAACAAACAGCACCGACATGCAGCAGCATCGTTTATAATAGAAGCCTTTAGTGAGACACAAACGTTCTCACTTATGGGTGCTTGTTAACTAGTTCTTTCTGTCTGTCCTCCTCCTTCTTCTCAAAGGATCGTAAACTGTCTAAAATGGAACGTCAGCGTTTCAAAGAGGAGGCAGAAATGTTGAAGGGTCTTCAGCATCCGAACATTGTTCGTTTCTATGACTTTTGTGGAGTCCTCACTGAGAGGGAGAAGTGTATCGTTCTAGTTACAGAGCTCATGACATCAGGAACTCTGAAAACGTGAGTATTTATAACATATTTTGCACATGACTGTATTAATGGGGATATAGTCCATCCAACACAATTATCTTTTTTATAATTCTATACCAGATAACACAAGTAAATAAATAAATAAATTCTTGTATGGACTTTGGGAACTGATTTAGGGTAATTTTGGGGTGCTGAATCAAATCTGAACTCAGATTTCCTCTATCACCACCCCCCTCCCCGTTTTTTATTTATTTTTTTTGCAATCTAGCTTTAAACCCTGGATTTTTCAGCCTTGTTTTTCCTCTCTGTGTTAATCGCAGAATGTCCCTTCCACAGTTAGAAATGGCACAATCCCGCATAAGAAACAATTCAAAAACACAAAACGCCTATGAAAATAATTGGTATGGAAAAATACGAGTCCATTGAGAAGCTGTGTAACCAGTCAGTTATGACGCAGGCAACAAAAATTTGCTCAGACTCCACTCACCCACTGTCCTCAGAGTATGAACATCTCCCTTCAGGAAGAAGATTTGGTATACCAAAGTGTAAAACAAATTGTCTCAAATTATCATTTGTTCCAGTTTCTATCAAATTGCTAAACAATGCAAGCAACTAGTGCAATAGAACAATGTGCAACAAACATTAGCACTTTAGCCCCTGGCACTTTTCTTAGCACTTTAAATAGTTGAATGTCTCTGTTGTCATTGTAATGTATTTCCTGATTTTAGTCTAGATTTAATTCTTGTGTTTTATGTGATTTGTGTCCTTTTTAAGTGTTCTCTGCCATGTGAAGCGATAATGTAATGCAACGCCCAAGACAAATTTCCCTAATGGGACAATAAAGTTGACCTTGACCTTGAATCCCACACAATGAAGCAAGCTCTTCACTCTATTCCACGCTGGCAGGAAGCTAAACAGGCTAGTTTTCCTAACTTGTTGTAGGTGGAGGTACACAGTGGACTTCTCAGGCTCAGAGTCAGTCTCTCTTGTTGTGAATCACAGAATGCACCCTCCCACAACACACCTGTTCACCATTTTGACATATTCAACATGAAACTATGCAAAAACACGTAATTCCAAATGTAAACAATTCCTTTCTTCCTGTCCGCTATAAAACACAAGCCAAGCTGGCTCTGAATGGAGGAACTCCATGTGATGTCACAGAAATCTTCTCCATGGACTGCAAATTCTGATCTTTTGAAGCAACAGGTTAGGGCTGCCGCTATTGATGATTTTAGTAATTGAGTATTCTATTGATTATTCTCGTGATTAATCGAGTAATCGGATAAAAAGTACTTTTGCGTTTTTAAACAATAGTCCAGGGCTCTCCCTAAGTAATGGCACAATGTCGCTGTGCCATTGTTGACATTTTGCTGAAATGACGATGGGTATTATAGTGTTTGTGAAGCATTGTGTGTTGCCCAAAAAATCGAAAATTAAAAAGCGATACACTCAGTGTGAGTCTGAGCAAAACACAGAAGAAAGAGTGGACTTTTGCTGAGAGGATCTTTCAGAAACTGTTTGTGTGGCCGGGGACGTAGCTGCGACTTGCCCGGTGTGAGCGGAGTGCTGAGAGCCCCTCACACCGGGTAGAGAGAGACAGCAGCTGCCCCCCGGGTGAGTCACTCCCCATGTAGAGCGGACTGTGTGGTTTTTTATTTTTTATTTATTTTATTTTTTTAGACAAACACAAACAGCTCCGCTTTAAATGCACAGTCAGTCTATATGTCAGATGATCAGCGTGGACCCTCTTTCTCTTAAAAGGCTTTATTTTACTCTGTGCCGCATTGGAAAGCAGTAGCTTTTGGATTAGCCTTTACACGGTTTATGGGCATGCTCTAGTCTTCTTCTGTTTTTTTTTTTTCTGGGGACTTTACAGCACTACACACAGGCCTGGCATATGTACTACAACATTAAACGATGCTTCAGGGCACAGAATTTGTCTTGAACATTTTTCGTAAATGAATTATTGGAGTTACTTGACTAACGTTTCAGCAGATGAAATCAGGCAAAATCCCATGTTTATGGCTTAATATGTCAGGGCATATGACACAAAAAACATAATGCCTAAATATTTTCATAATTTTTGATTTTATTTTGAATAGTCAGCTTATTTGACATTCATTTTACCATACACAAATATCATCATAATTTTTTGATGATTTATTTTGAATGGTTGGCTTATTTGACATTTGTTTACCAAAGCTTTGCCCTTTAAATTTGTTCTGAGATGTAAAGTAATCTCATAGCTTTTAATTTTAAGAATTTTATTTGCACTGAAGAATTTGTTGAAAAGTTGATTTTAAGTCAACAGCGTATTTGTTATTATGGCTCTTTTAGATAGATAGATACAGTGCCTCCAGAAAGTGTTCATGGGGCTCCACTTTTTCCACAATTTATGTGGCAGAATCATTCTGTGGGGATGTTTTTCAATTGCACGAACTGGGAGACTAGCCAGGATTGAGGAAAACATCCTGGATGAAAACCTGCTCCAGAATGCCCTTGACCTTACACTGGCGCTATGGTTCATCTTTTAGCAGGACAATGACCCTAAGCACACAGCCAAGATATCAAAGGAGTGGCTGCAGGACAACTCTTTGAATGTCCTTTAGTGGCCCAGCCAGAGCCCAGACCTGAATCTGATTGAACATCTCTCGAGAGATCTGAAAACAGCTGTGCACCGACATTCCCCATCCAACCTGATGGAGCTTGGGAGGTGCTGCAAAGAGAATGGGCAAAACTGCCATGATAGGTGCGCCAAACTTGGGCATCATATTCAAGAAGACTTGAGGCTGTAATTGCTGTCAAAGGTGCATCAACAAAGTATTGAGCAAAGGATGTGAATACTTGTGTACATGTGATTTAAAAAAAAAACTTTTCATGTTGTCATTATGGGGTGTTGTGAGTAGAATTTTTTTGGGCGGAAAATGAATTTACTGCATTTTTGAATAAAGCTGTAACATAAAATGTGGAAAAAGTGATGTGCTGTGAATACTTTCTGGATGCACTATAGATAGATAGATAGACCTTTATTGATCCCTTGGGCAAGGTCACTCACGGAAATTAATGTTCAAGTTACAGCACCGGTAAGAACAAGAACTGAAAAATTTACTGTCCTAATATGGTGCAGTTTATTCTCAGTGTAGTGTGCTAACGTGATTGCCGGCGTTTTCATTTTAACTGCTGCTTTCCATATTACCAAATGTGCCCATCAGCAAACCACCCCCACCCCCATTTTTTAAGGCCATGCAAGGGATGCAGTAGTATATATCAGCAGTTAGTGCCTACTGCCATTATTCTTTCATTAATTGTTTGCGTCAACTACACATGGAAGTATTTGTGTGTGTTGGTTGTTTTTTGTTTTTTTTTTTTGGTCTGTTGATCAGTTTATAAATTTATAAATATTTGTTTTTTAAGGAGGGAATGGTGAAAAAAGGGGAAGCCATGATGATCTGGTTGTATTAAGAATTAGTTGTCACATTTTTAACTGCAGTTTGTGTGAACCATTCGACCTCTGTTATGGCATTAAGTTATTGTTATTGTTGTTACGTCTTGTTTATGTAATACCACCACTGCAGCATAGTGTCTCAGGAAGGTGAACCTGCCTACATATTACTGAGAACATTTTATGTGACTCATTATTATGAGAATTTATTTCTGTTTACTGCAGGTATCTGAAGCGGTTCAAAGTGATGAAGCCAAAGGTATTAAGGAGCTGGTGCAGACAAATCTTGAAAGGCCTCCATTTTCTTCACACTCGGACCCCTCCCATCATCCATAGGGATCTCAAATGTGATAACATTTTCATCACTGGACCTACAGGGTCAGTCAAGATTGGGGATTTGGGACTAGCAACACTCAAGGCAGCTTCCTTTGCTAAGAGTGTTATAGGTATGAGAACACTTCAAAGGCACAGGTCAAAGAATATAGTACTTTGAAAGACTGATGTTGCAGATGTTTTAAAGCTAATCTTGGAACATTTTTTCTGCTTATAAGCAGTTTATCTTTTATGTCTTTATTTCTATTCAGAGAGTTGGATATGTTTGTACTTGGTGTTGAACACCTGTGATTTTAATTTTCTCTTTGCTGTTGTTTTTGATGTTTTACGATGGTCTACTTTGAAATTTTCTGACTAAGAACCTATTGTATAATAATGAAGTAAATGACAATCTCAACGTTATTTCTTTTCTTTCTGAAGGTACTCCCGAGTTTATGGCTCCAGAGATGTATGAGGAACACTATGATGAAGCTGTGGATGTCTACGCCTTTGGAATGTGTATGCTAGAGATGGCTACCTCAGAATATCCCTACTCAGAGTGTCAGAATGCTGCTCAGATCTATCGCAAAGTCACTAGTGTGAGTCAGCTTCTCTGCAATTTTTTTTATTTTATTTTGTACATTAAATTAAGAACAATGGCTTAATTAATCCTACTTGACAAGACTGTAATATGCCAACTCATATTTGATAAGAATTTTCCCCTAATAGATGTGCAGTGTATGGGTTTAATACCAAATGTGCATCATTAAACATCAATTAAGAATAAATAAAAAAACAAAATGATATTGAAACTACTGTATTTATGAGCAGTCATTAGTGAGCCATTTTGTGCTAAAGGAGAAATGACCTCTGCAGCAATAATACGGGTCAGGTGGCATATATTTGGGCAATAGTTTAGTTTCTGTACATATGCCGTGGTCATCATTGTTGCTGTATCCATATCAGAGTTCCTTGGAGGAACAAGTGCAGGGTGTTAAGAGATCAGAAACACACCAACAGTTTGAATCAAAGTACATATCATGAGGAGAATACTTGTACTTTAAAATAGTCTGAGGATTCAGAATGACCCATTAGTGTGGTAATAAATCTTGATTTTATCAAGTGTCAATGTTTCTAAAATTACTTTAACGGTTTTTGTACCACACAGAGCACATTAGCTGTGGTCAACTTGGATTTCTGTCTGTTTGAATGGATATCAACGGTTTCAGTGGGAGGAAAAAAAAAATCAAATATGTAAATGCGCTAAAAAATTAATATGTTTCCCCCTAACACTCTACCAGCCTTTGCCCTGACTTTTTGGAACCGACACCCCATCACACCTTGACAATTTAGCCAGCGTTATGCCGACCATATTAAAACATTAGGCATAGACAGCATACATCTAATAAGTTATGGGTAAGTTTTTTTATAAGTTAAGAGCACATAGCTCAAAAAAGTTTGGGCATGCACAATATTTTTGGCATACGTACCGCACATGCGGGACATAAGTTGTAGGTAAGTTATGTGATTGTTGACACGTTTCTTGGAATTTACTCATAAGTTGAAATACATCCATTAATGCTTTCCATTGATTGGCTGAAAGCTGCAGTCCTCATGCAAACAACCTGTTTCAAATATTAAAACCATTCACACACAGAGTAAATATAAAGTCTTAATCTTATCTCTTCATTTCAGTCAGGTTCATCATCACATCTAAACAAAAACTTATCCACATAAAACGTCCTGATTTTGGAAACCGACATCTGAAAATAGAGTTTTAAAGCAAGTTCCTCGTGGTTTGCCTGCTCCAGGTGCGTTTCTCAGCCTGAGGATTCCGGTGTCGCGGTCTGATCGCGCCCTCCTTGTGGTCTTATTCCCCCACCATGAAATGTCATTCTGTTGGATTTAAATATAGCTGACATGAATTTAGCATTAACACAACTCTGTGTGAAGTGCAAAACTAAAGGTTAAAGGGGTTGTTCAGCACTAAAAATATGTGGATGGCATGTCACTCTGTAACTGACTTTTCAAAAAGCTCCATATTGCTTCTTATCCTTTGACATTATTTTTCAGACTATTCATTATTTTCTAATAATGTGTACTCAACATATTACATGCTCTCTCTTCAGGGAGTGAAGCCAGCTAGCTACAACAAGGTCATGGATCCTGAAATAAAGGAGATAATTGGAGAGTGCATCTGCCAAAAGAAAGAAGAGAGGTTAGTGAGAGCTCCTATCTTGTATTTCCTGCTTTTTTGTTGTGGTGTTGACGACAGGGATGTTGGCAGCACTGCAGTCTACCTCCATGTCTTCCGGGTGTCCAGTTCTGTTACACAGCAAGTTTGTGTAAAGAGGATAATAACTGTTAATTAACTTTGAGTGACATTTAAAGACTGGGTTCAGTGAGTTTGTCCAGGCAGCACAGGTTATAATAAACGGAGGAATGTGAAGTACAGCGATAAAAACATACAAGTCTCTAGAGCCATACATAAAGGCAATTAAATAATTTAACAGTGCATAAGAAAGGTATGTTTACTAACTACACATAAAAGCACTTGCATTAACAAGCTATCACTGTACACTGTAGGTGTACTTTTGCGCCTGAGTCTGAGCTTGTATGTTTCTTCTTAGGTACACCATCAAGGATCTTTTGAACCATGCTTTCTTTGCTGTGGACACAGGCGTGAGAGTGGAGCTAGCTGAGGAAGATGATGGGAAAAAGACCTCAATAGCACTAAAGCTCTGGGTGGAAGACCACAAGAAGCTAAAAGGGAAGTGCAAGGAGACTGGAGCCATTGAGTTCACTTTTGACCTGGAAAAGGAGGTTCCTGAAGTTGTGGCTCAAGAGATGGTGAGTGAAAAAAGGTCCAGGTGTAGAGCTCCAGATTTCATGTAGCTCAGATTGTTGAACTGCCATGTTCACATGACAGTGGCTTGTATAGCAAGTGATCAAAGATGCTAGCATTGATTTCAAGCTGACAGAATTCAATGCACATTTAAATTCAAATTATATTTAATATTGTATTGTAAAATCAAATCGTGCACAAGTGGCTAACGTGTTTGCCTCCCAAACCTAAGGTTCCCAGTTCAAGGCCGCCTGGGCCCAAGTCTTCATGTACATATGAAGTTTCATCAGGAAGCACTTCCAGCATAAAATGCGTGCCAGATCAACATGCAGATCAATAGCAGATCTGCTGTGCTGGCTCCCAGCAACAGAATGGGGGTTGGTCACCAAGGGGGCATTTTGAACCCCACTATGCTTGGTCATACGACATCCCTTTTCCGATGTTCTAGATCACACACTGATAGTCAGTGATTTTTTTTTTTGGGGGGGGGGGGTAAATGTTGTTGGTTGGAAAACACTTTTCTGTTATACACTTTGACCAAACTATCAGGCACAGCCATTCTGGTTTATAGATAAAGCTATGGTGATATTCTTAACTTTATACAATAAAACTCGCCTGAACCTTCATCGTATCACTGGACAAAAGCAAAAGTCCCAATGCTTTTGTATAGTTTTCCATGTAATAAACGCCATATATAATGGATTTTGTATAACGCATTTTATCTCACATCAAACAAAACGTCCTGCCCCATCCTACTGTATTCCCTTTAAAAACCCCTCGCATGTACTGGACAGAGCAATCTGGAGTTACACAGATATGAAATGAAGTTCAGCACTGTCACTTTCCAATTCGAGGAAAGTGGGTACTGTGTTTTCGTGATTAAGAGCCTGACCTTTTATTTTTTCAAACCATACTCAGACCTGGTGCCCAAACGAGGCAGGCCTTTTTTCAAGGCCGGCGATTATGAACAAATTGCTTACTGCCTGCACTGTAATATGGTGTTAAGTTTCACACATCCCTGGGTGTGACAAACCAAAGAGAACCACTTTAGATGCACCTTCTAAACAACAGAGACTCCAAAGGGCTGTGATTTGTCACTTTTCCGGTTTCAATCCTTCCTCTCCCAAGAGTTTTTGCAGTGCGCCCGCCGATTACGTTTCGATCATGAATCAAATACGTTTGGCAGAAAAGTCTGTGAATATGACCAACTTTACAACACTGTGTCTAAAAAAGACCTGAACTTCATGTAGGGAAATTGCACATACTGCTAACGTTGGTTTGAAGGTTGATGAATAGAGACATGGGAATGAGGGACGAATTGATGCAGAAAAAGCCACTGTTCATGCGGAAAACTGTATGAAAAGCCCAGCAAAACCGCCTGCCACTGTGTCAACTCATACTGGCTCCACCTCTGCCGCAGTATACAGACAGCTGCTGACACTGGGAATGCAAGAGGCATGTATGAGGGCATCAGGAAGGCAACAGGCCCAACCACCTCCAAGTCTGCCCCATTCAAGTCAAAGACAGGTGAAGTCACCACAGGCCAGATGAAGCAGCTGCAGCGCTGGGTTGAGAACTATCTTGAGCTGTATAGAACCCAGAACATTGTCACTCAATTATGGCAAGACTAAGCCACAAAGCCTGGAATAACTCCAGCCTCACTGAGAAGACAAAACTGTGTATCTACCAGACCTGCTTGCTCAGCACACTCCTCTGTGGTAGCGAGGCATGGACTGCCTATGCCAGACATGAGAAAAAGCTCAACAGCTACCATCTGAGGTGCCTTAGGGGAGGTGATTGTCTAGTGGTTAAGTGATAGGCTTGAGACCAGAGGATTGTCTGTTCAAATCCCAGCCTGACCTGGAAAATCACTAAGGGCCCTTGGGCAAGGTCCTTCAGCCCCTAGTTGCTCCCGGTGTGTTGTGGGCACCTTACATAGGTATTAAAGGCACTGCGCTGCGGTGGTTTGAATCATATTTGTCTAATAGATTACAATTTGTTCATGTAAATGGGGAATCTTCTTCACAGACTAAAGTTAATTATGGAGTTCCACAAGGTTCTGTGCTAGGACCAATTTTATTCACTTTATACATGCTTCCCTTAGGCAGTATTATTAGACGGTATTGCTTAAATTTTCATTGTTACGCAGATGATACCCAGCTTTATCTATCCATGAAGCCAGAGGACACACACCAATTAGCTAAACTGCAGGATTGTCTTACAGACATAAAGACATGGATGACCTCTAATTTCCTGCTTTTAAACTCAGATAAAACTGAAGTTATTGTACTTGGCCCCACAAATCTTAGAAACATGGTGTCTAACCAGATCCTTACTCTGGATGGCATTACCCTGACCTCTAGTAATACTGTGAGAAATCTTGGAGTCATTTTTGATCAGGATATGTCATTCAAAGCGCATATTAAACAAATATGTAGGACTGCTTTTTTGCATTTACGCAATATCTCTAAAATCAGAAAGGTCTTGTCTCAGAGTGATGCTGAAAAACTAATTCATGCATTTATTTCCTCTAGGCTGGACTATTGTGATTCATTATTATCAGGTTGTCCTAAAAGTTCCCTAAAAAGCCTTCAGTTAATTCAAAATGCTGCAGCTAGAGTACTGACGGGGACTAGAAGGAGAGAGCATATCTCACCCATATTGGCCTCTCTTCATTGGCTTCCTGTTAATTCTAGAATAGAATTTAAAATTCTTCTTCTTACTTATAAGGTTTTGAATAATCAGGTCCCATCTTATCTTAGGGACCTCGTAGTACCATATCACCCCAATAGAGCGCTTCGCTCTCAGACTGCAGGCTTACTTGTAGTTCCTAGGGTTTGTAAGAGTAGAATGGGAGGCAGAGCCTTCAGCTTTCAGGCTCCTCTCCTGTGGAACCAGCTCCCAATTCAGATCAGGGAGACAGACACCCTCTCTACTTTTAAGATTAGGCTTAAAACTTTCCTTTTTGCTAAAGCTTATAGTTAGGGCTGGATCAGGTGACCCTGAACCATCCCTTAGTTATGCTGCTATAGATGTAGACTGCTGGGGGGTTCCCATGATGCACTGTTTCTTTCTCTTTTTGCTCTGTATGCACCACTCTGCATTTAATCATTAGTGATCGATCTCTGCTCCCCTCCACAGCATGTCTTTTTCCTGGTTCTCTCCCTCAGCCCCAACCAGTCCCAGCAGAAGACTGCCCCTCCCTGAGCCTGGTTCTGCTGGAGGTTTCTTCCTGTTAAAAGGGAGTTTTTCCTTCCCACTGTAGCCAAGTGCTTGCTCACAGGGGGTCGTTTTGACCGTTGGGGTTTTACATAATTATTGTATGGCCTTGCCTTACAATATAAAGCGCCTTGGGGCAACTGTTTGTTGTGATTTGGCGCTATATAAAAAAATTGATTGATTGATTGATTGAACCACAAAAAAGCTTTAAAAAACAGCAGAACGATTCTCCCATTACCCTGCTGGGAGAAGCTTTTTTTTCAGCTACTTTTCGGAGTGACGTCGACTGAGGGAGGACTAACGACTTGGTGGGATATCGATCGAACCGCGACAGCGGGCCAACCCGTACGGAGAAGCCGGCCTTCAGGTATCATTCCTGGTCAGACCGAGGCAGGCAGCCGGGGGGATGGAGCAGACCCACTCAGTCCGAAACCTCCCACTTTTTGGATATATGCGAAGTCCCAGTTTGCCCAACGGAGTTTAGTTCTGCAGCTTTATCAAGGTGAGAATAAAATAAAAGTAAAACGTGACGTTTCTGCACTGCTGTGAAGGTTTATTGATCAGCTAATGTTACCTTAGCCTTTTAGCACAGTTGATCTGAGTGAACGCTTTAATTTGTAAATGGTTCAGTCTCTTATTTTTACCAAATGAAGCTACAGCTTTTTTCGGAGACCACGAATTTCAACTTTGAATAACTTTTTTTCGGGCATTTTTTTTCCATCGTTTTTTTTTTTTTCTTTCTTTTTTTAATATATAAACTGTTTAGTGTTTCTTCATATTTAAAGAAATATTTTTATTTGTCCCAATCAGGAATCCATGAGCTGAACACCACGAAGTCCAGTCGAAAGAAAACATCTCTACTCTTCAAAATAGGACAAAAGTGTCTTCAGCAACACCAGAGTTCAAATCTGCAGAACAGACCTTCATCTGGTCCCAAGAATCCAGCATAACATCACCTGTTTCTAAATAAAAAGCTCTTTCAACAGCAACTATTTTATTATTTTTTTAAAAAGCTGTTTCATTTTATATTTTAACAATAAATGAACGGATCATTAAAAATGTCAACGAATCAAAGTCAAAAGACATTTGCACAGGTAGAAGCTCTCCACTTATTGTGCTCAAATTCATATTTTAGAAATGACTGTCCTGATAACATTAAAGGCAATTACATATTTTGGCGAAATTACAAGTTGAAATTACTATAAAAAAAAAATTCATCATGAGGTTTATGTCACAGAAATCCTACTTTATGGCCCAGTCACACAGCACATGACGATTCCTGAACGAAGGGAAAAAGTAAAAAAAATCACAATTCGTTGAGAAAAGGTGGACGAAAGAGCTTTTATCACCGAACAGTCTGCAAAGCAAGAGTGCAAAAGGGATGAAAGAGGAACTTAACAAAACTGAAGCTCACGATCTCGACGCTTTAATGAAACGTGCCCGGAGCCACAGCTGGAGCAGTGTGTGTCTGCATCTCTGTGTTCCAGGACTCGGCGCTGGGAAGGAGCTCATAGCACCTGAGTCCTGGAGAAACTGCAAACAGAATCTGTGGAGATCTGTGCGCACATCGGTGGACCACCTGCTCGTTCCTCGTCCAGAACAAAAGACGGATCATCTCCATCATTATCAGAATCCTCACTGTCTGTCAGCACGCTGCGCGCTCCGTCTTCCTCCAATTAATCTTAGTCTTATGTTCTAAGCCATATACAGGCTTGGAGAGTAATGGAATACATGTAATGGTGTTACGTAATTAGGATACAAAAAAAGGTAACTGTATTCCGCTACAGTTACAGAAAAAAGACGTATTCAGATTACAGGTATATTTAGTAAAAATGGGGATTACTTCGCAGGGTTCCAATTTTAATGCATTTTCTGATATTATCTGTATATAATATTTTTTTTCTTTGAAACGAAAACGTCCCTTCATGAACAGCGACATGACGCCTCCTAACCGGGGAAAATATTGATGAAGTTCCCGGATGTTAATGCATTTTCAATGGAGATCTGCGACTGGACACACTCAGAAAAATGCTCGTAAAATACGTGTTAAAAAATGCCATTTTGACCTGGATATCGAGCCAGTAAAATTAAATTACATTAAATTATGTCAGGAAAGTATTAAACTTACTCGGACACACACACACACATTCTCAAATATTAGTGTTGAAAGTTACACGGATCTGCGCTGTTCAAGCTGCTGAGCTGAGGCGTCCTGCTGCAGCTGCTGTTCAGAGCAGCGCGACTCCTAAAACCATTACAATACATTTATATACATATTATATTTTTACACAATTATCCTTTATTGACCGAGTTTCATTCATGAAATCAGTGGTGTGGTACACATCTCTCTGTGTGGGTGTGACTGTGAGCGGCACAGCGCGGGTCATTGTAATCTCATTATTTTAAGGTGTAAATAAAAAATAAAAAAATCCCCAGTCTTGTAGAACAATTTAATCACTAACAACAAGTATTTTAACTAGACATTGGTCTAGCAGTGGAAAATATCAATTATAAGTACAACTATAATATAAGTGAAGAGTTAATGGTCCGTGTCATCGGGCGACACAGGTACGGCAGGAAACTGTTTATCATCCAAATATCACAGACAAAGTGACAAGAACCACCAAAACCACTTACTTATGGAAGGAAATATTGTCTCCCTTGTTCCTCCATTTGTGGCTTTGCCAACATGCGCAGCTTTCCGGCATATTCCACCTGTTTCTTGAACTTCTATGCACGCAAATCACTAACTTGCCCGGAATTAAAATGGCGACCACGCCTCCTTACTGACAGTATTTACTTAATGGTTTTCATTATGCTGCTGTTCTTATTTTGAAAGTTCAATAAGCGGACTGATATGTTAAATATGGTGCGAATTTACTGAACAAGTAGACTTTTTTTGTTTTGTATATTGTTCTGCAAGCCACTTTTAATTGCAAATTCATCCGCACACGCCTGAGTTTTCATTATCCTTCATTTGTTTGGCATTTTTTGTTGAAAATTTAGCGGGTGAACACTGGGTGTGTTTAAAACAATATTGTGGTGCTCTTAATTCATAATATGAAGTAAAACAGAGCATGCCATGTTTTATTTTATTTTAGTTTTATTTTTGCTTAATAAACTGTACTATGTAGTCAAGACTATTGATATTTAGTTTCTTTTGTCTGTATTAGCATATTTGATATTGGACTAATCCAGAAGTAACTGAAAGTAATCAAATTACATTACTTTAATGTTATGGTACTTGGATTACGTTACTGATTACATTTTTCAACAGGTAAAAAGTAACTGTATCGGAATACATTTTTAAAGTAACCCTCCCAACCCTGGCCACATATATTGATTTATAACAGAAAACTGTCAAAAGGGAGAATAAATATAAATATAAGTGTAAAGATGATTGACTATATCAGAGCAGTAAATTAATCAGTCCGTGTGAACGCGCGCATTGACTCACGTGTGCGGTTATTCCACCAGCTGATCACTGATCCACAACGTGAATTATTCCTTCCAGAACAGCTCTTTATATAATCATTTTGATTCATCTACCCACTGCCACATGTACAGAAGAACTGGATTATCATTCCTACACTCAAATTGTTATATTTAATACAAAATAATAAGCGCACGCAGCAGCTCCCGATGCTGCGTTCAAGTACCGTCGGAAATTACACAACTTTTTTGTTGTTTCAAATTCAACAGTTGCTTGTGGCAAAATAATTAATTATACCCACACAAAAGATTAATTCTGGCCTATGTAAGGTGCCTGAGCCCACTGCAGCTGCCCCCCCCCCGCCACACACACACAGATAAAAAAAAAAAAAAAAAAAAAAAAATCCAAGCAAGCAGGCTGAGTTTGTCCTGTAATTTCCAACGGCACAGCAGCCTCAGCGCTCACAAACCGGCTTCTGCACTGTGTGAAAACATTCAGCTGCTCCAACGAAGTCAAATTAAACAATAACGTTACAAAAACTGCACAAACGATTAAAAACGTCAAGAACGACAGCAAAACGAGACAGAAGAATTGACGATTTCGTTGCCCTTCTTTCAAATTTTTCAAGTTTAAAAATCCTGACGTAGCGCCAGCTGCAGGAACGAAGCTGCGCAAAGGTTAAACGATGCCAACGACAGTCAACGAAAGTCCAGATTTCTTGTTTCGTCAGGGCTTCGTCACCCTTCGTTAAGTGCCGTGTGACTGGGCCTTTACAATCACACTGCAGTCACTGTTAAATTATTTCCTGTTGCATTTATAATAAACATTCATCTTTATTTACAGTGTCTGTTTTTCTGGTTGAAATGAGATATAAATAATCTACCAGACTTAAAAAAAAAATGTACAAATTTCCATGTTATTTTGTCTAAAAATAAATATCCGAGGTTCCTTATGTTAAACAAGAAATTATCTAATGTGAAATAACAGGTGGTTTTAATTTACAGATGAAAGGTTTCTAAAGAACCATTTATTGATTTATTTACCTATTTTAATTATGTTTTAATTTAATTAAGTGTTCTAAACTTATTTTTAACAGTAATCAGAAATTTTGAGGTAACAAACAAAAAAAAAAAAACATTTACAAGGATTTTTCTTCAGAAAACTGCTCTATAAAGGAGCAGTCCTGTGACACGTTTGTTTTGTACAGATCAGTGGTTTCTCCACTGATCCGTTTTGTAGAGATCAGTGGTTTCTGCCACTAGTGTCCCGTGTTTTGGCCCGACGTGTCGTTCCTACTGGACAGCGCGAAGGTACTCCACAGCTCAGTGCGTCGAAAGTTAAATTGGATTGAACTTTGACCACGTCAGCCTGCCGACAAGCAGCAATGCGCGCTCCTGTTAGAAGCATCGTTTTAGCTTGGCTTTTCACGCGACGCTTCTGACGCGTCTAAAAAGCAACGCGTCTCATTGAAAATAATGCTTTTTAGAACAATTTTAATGCTTCTGCTTTCAGTGTGAAAGGCCCTTAAGGCCTCCGTGTTGGGCACCTTGTCCTGCCATCCAATGTGCAGAATTTGTTTAAGGTAAATGGTAAATGAATGGACTGCATTTATACAGTGCTCTTCCATATACATGAGACACTCAAAGCGCTTTACACATCAATGCCTCACATTCACCCTGATGTCAGGCTGCTGTCATGTAATCAATCAATCAATCAATCAATTTTTTATATAGCGCCAAATCACAACAAACAGTTGCCCCAAGGCGCTTTATATTGTAAGGCAAGGCCATACAATAATTATGTAAAACCCCAACGGTCAAAACGACCCCCTGTGAGCAAGCACTTGGCTACAGTGGGAAGGAAAAACTCCCTTTTAACAGGAAGAAACCTCCAGCAGAACCAGGCTCAGGGAGGGGCAGTCTTCTGCTGGGACTGGTTGGGGCTGAGGGAGAGAACCAGGAAAAAGACATGCTGTGGAGGGGAGCAGAGATCGATCACTAATGATTAAATGCAGAGTGGTGCATACAGAGCAAAAAGAGAAAGAAACAGTGCATCATGGGAACCCCCCAGCAGTCTACGTCTATAGCAGCATAACTAAGGGATGGTTCAGGGTCACCTGATCCAGCCCTAACTATAAGCTTTAGCAAAAAGGAAAGTTTTAAGCCTAATCTTAAAAGTAGAGAGGGTGTCTGTCTCCCTGATCTGAATTGGGAGCTGGTTCCACAGGAGAGGAGCCTGAAAGCTGAAGGCTCTGCCTCCCATTCTACTCTTACAAACCCTAGGAACTACAAGTAAGCCTGCAGTCTGAGAGCGAAGCGCTCTATTGGGGTGATATGGTACTACGAGGTCCCTAAGATAAGATGGGACCTGATTATTCAAAACCTTATAAGTAAGAAGAAGAATTTTAAATTCTATTCTAGAATTAACAGGAAGCCAATGAAGAGAGGCCAATATGGGTGAGATATGCTCTCTCCTTCTAGTCCCCGTCAGTACTCTAGCTGCAGCATTTTGAATTAACTGAAGGCTTTTTAGGGAACTTTTAGGACAACCTGATAATAATGAATTACAATAGTCCAGCCTAGAGGAAATAAATGCATGAATTAGTTTTTCAGCATCACTCTGAGACAAGACCTTTCTGATTTTAGAGATATTGCGTAAATGCAAAAAAGCAGTCCTACATATTTGTTTAATATGCGCTTTGAATGACATATCCTGATCAAAAATGACTCCAAGATTTCTCACAGTATTACTAGAGGTCAGGGTAATGCCATCCAGAGTAAGGATCTGGTTAGACACCATGTTTCTAAGATTTGTGGGGCCAAGTACAATAACTTCAGTTTTATCTGAGTTTAAAAGCAGGAAATTAGAGGTCATCCATGTCTTTATGTCTGTAAGACAATCCTGCAGTTTAGCTAATTGGTGTGTGTCCTCTGGCTTCATGGATAGATAAAGCTGGGTATCATCTGCGTAACAATGAAAATTTAAGCAATACCGTCTAATAATACTGCCTAAGGGAAGCATGTATAAAGTGAATAAAATTGGTCCTAGCACAGAACCTTGTGGAACTCCATAATTAACTTTAGTCTGTGAAGAAGATTCCCCATTTACATGAACAAATTGTAATCTATTAGACAAATATGATTCAAACCACCGCAGCGCAGTGGCTTTAATACCTATGGCATGCTCTAATCTCTGTAATAAAATTTTATGGTCAACAGTATCAAAAGCAGCACTGAGGTCTAACAGAACAAGCACAGAGATGAGTCCACTGTCCGAGGCCATAAGAAGATCATTTGTAACCTTCACTAATGCTGTTTCTGTACTATGATGAATTCTAAAACCTGACTGAAACTCTTCAAATAGACCATTCCTCTGCAGATGAACAGTTAGCTGTTTTACAACTACCCTTTCAAGAATTTTTGAGAGAAAAGGAAGGTTCAGGTGACCCAAATTCAAGATGGCGATTGCTGAACTTTTTTCGGGTTGTGGAAATGGCCAGAGTGTGACGTAGCAATCTCCGCCCTCTTGCCGCTTCCGAAGTGGCGCTTCCGAAGTGGTGCGTCCGACGTCACGACGCGTCAGTCTGGCGTTACGATGCGTTAGGAAACTTTGAAGTGTCGCGCTGACGCTTTCAATGTGAAAGGCCCTTTAGAAGGCGCCAACATGAGCAACATGTTCACCATTCTTGGCAAAAGGCACCTTCGTTGGCTTGGCCATGTCAGGAGAATGAATACGGGCTGCATTCCTAAAGATCTACTGTATGGTGAGCTGGCAGAGGGCACTCGTTTGGCTGGTTGAACACACCTGCGCTTCAAGGATGTCTGCAAGAAGGATATGAAAATGTACAGCATCGATGTCAACACGAGGGAGCAGTGTGCAGAGGACCGTGCAGCCTGGCGCCTTACTGTCAGTGCAGGTGCACAGAGGGCTGAGCAGGAGAGGAACCGAGGCCTTGCTGAGCATCAAACTAGGTGGAAGGAGCAACAGTGACAGCCTCAGCAGGCATCATAGTCAGTGTTGCCACAGTTACCTTGAAAAAGTAATTTAGTTATTTTACTGATTACTTAATTTTAAAAGTAACTAAGTTAGATAACTAGTTACTTTATTAGTTACTTTCAACAACTGCTGACAACAACCCCCTGCAACCTCAACATGAAAATAACTTGTTTTGCCAATACTCGCTTTATAATCACCTTTTCTTGACTTCAATTAACAAATTCTTGTTCTATAAAAATAAAATCGACATCTTTATTGACCTCATATTTAACTGGTGACACCATTGTAACTGTAAAAATTACAACTTCAAACCATTATATATAAATGTAACTATTAAATTCTTTCTAGCATTTAAATTCTTTCTAAACATTTTAGTTGTTGAAATAATTATAAGTAGTATTCTTTTTTTTTTTTAAATATATCTTCATTTATATAGCACCAAATAGAAACAAAGTTGCCTCAAGGCACTTCACACAAGTAAGGTCTAACCTTACAGACATCCAGCTTTTCACTGTTGTAAGGCAGTCTTCTAAGGAGTTTATGCGGATGAGATTACCAGCAGTTATCGACATGTATAACTGAATATCATCAGCATAGCAATGAAAGGTAATCCAAAAATGCCCAAGGTGTGCTCTATAGAGGGAGATAAACAGGGGGCCCAAGACAGACCCTGTGGAACCCCAAATTTCATGTCACTAAAGTTAGAGGTAGTGTTATTGTACAAAACACAACTATTCCTGTGTTTACTATTGCTACTACTAATAGTTCATAAGTTTTGAGTTTTTCCTTTCCACTGTTGCATGTGTGCTTGCTTTAGGGGTTGGTAAGGTTAGACCTTACTTGTGTGAAGCGCCTTGAGGCAGCTTTGTTGTGATCTGGCGCCATTTAAATGAAATTAATTGAAAAAGTGTATAAAAAAGCAAAAAACAAACTGGACGCTAAACCATCGTCTCTCGCAGACAGACGGATGTCAGGAGGATTTTTTTTTTTTTTTTTAATTCAAGGTCAGGTCTTTAATCAAGGAAATACGTAGATCATTCAGCGCCTCCTGACTGTAACTATGTAATCCATTACAAACATATAATGGATTTTGCCCGTTTTATATATACAGCAGATTTTGATTATAATGGACAAAATTTGCTGGTCCACCTGAATCTATTTTTGGCAAGGCAGAGTTATTGTGCTCCATCAGTAAAGCTAACACTGAACGATATTACAGGGGGGCGGGGGTGGTGGAGGACTGTATCAGTGCAGACAGTGGTTATTGAAATGAAAAAAAAAACACCTTGTCTTTGCACTGGTCCTACACAAACTTGTTGGCGTCCACTGCAGATTGCAGTTTCTTCCTCTCCCACTTTGTGAGAGTGACATGCAGTTTGGCTGAATAAAGGAGTTTAGGCCTGAGTCCCAGGCTTGCAGAGTTCTGACATGGCATTCTTGAACTCTGCGCACTGTCTCACCACTTCAGGGCTGTAATCTTCATAGAGAGGATTCTTTTTTCTGTTGTAGGTCAGGTCACCCCTCTTTTGTGCCTCCCGAATCACCAGATCTTTCATTTGGAAGCAATGAAAGCGCAAGATAACTGGTCGGGGTGTTCTTCTGGTAGCCAGTTTGGGAGCTAAGCTCTAGTCCACCCTGTCCAATTCTGGCAGTGAAGTGAGCACCTCCATTTCAAAAACATTGGTGAGGAGGTGGGAGAAAAAAACAACAGAAGGGCGCGGTAGGTAAACAATACAATCCGAACATTCGGGCATCTGCTGCGTCCCTCCGGGTCTGCCATCTTGGATTTTAACTACTCGTTGTCTATTCAGAGTGCAGAGTACATTGCTGCATTCATCTTTCACTCAATCCTGACTAGTCTCCCAGTTCCTGTTGCTGAAAAACATCCCCACAGCATGATGATGCCACCACCATGCTTCACTGTAGGGATGGTATGGGCTAGGTGATGAGCAGTGCTTGGTTTATTCCAAACATGATGCCTGGCATTCTCGCTAAAGAGTTCAATCTCCAGGCAGGCTGCCATTTGCCTTTTACTAAGGATGGCTTCCGTCTGTCCACGCTACCATACAGGCCTGATTGGTGGATTGCTGCAGATTTGGTTGTGCTTCTGGAAGGTTCTGCTCTCTCCACGGAGGAATACTGGAGCTCTGACAGCGTGACCATTGGGTTCTTGGTCACCTCCCTGACTAAGGCCCTTCTCCGCTGATTGCTCAGTTTAAACAGGCAGCCAGCGCTAGGAAGAGTCCTGGTGAAGCCAAACTTCCTCCGTTTATGGATGATGGAGGCCACTGTGCTCATTGGGACCTTCAAAGCAGCAGAAATGTTTCTGTGCCCTTCCCCAGATTTGTACCTCGAGACAAACCTGTCTCAGAGGTCTACAGACAATTTCTTGACTTCATGCTTGGTTTGTGCTCTGAAATGACTAACTGTGGGACCTCATATGTAGACAGGTGTGTGCCTTTCTGAATCATGCCCAATCAACTGAATTTACCCCAGGTGGACAATGAAGCTTTAGAAACATCTCAAGGATGATCAGTGGAAACAGGATGCACCTGAGCTCAGTTTTGAACTTCATGACAAAGGCTGTGAATACTTACGTACATGGGATTTCTTAAGTTTTTAATTTTTTTTTTAATAAATTAGCAAAAATCTTGAAGAAAAAAAACCTTTCACATTGTCGTTCTGGAGTATTATGTGTAGAATTTTGAGGAGGGAAAAATGAATTTCATCCATTTTGGAATAAGCCTGTGACATCAACAAATGTGGAAAAAGTGCAGTGCTGTGAATACTTTCTGGGTGCGCTGTATCTCCAATCATACTGGAATGCACTCACCTGCAGATCACTGGTGATATCTTGCACTGGTTTTCCAGGAAGACCTTGGCTGCTTTTTCCCCCACTTAATTTGGCCTGTTTTCTTGTTGTCTACGAAGGTCATCAGATAAGGTACCCACAGGCTGTGCAATGAAAAAAAAAAAACGGGCCTGCAGACACTGAAGATTTCTCAAGTGACGAAACCATGTTCTGATGTTAAATAAGATAAAACAAGATCTTGCCTAGTTACATACATAGTCTATGGTTTTGATCATCCTGTGAATTTCCGTAATTGTGGTACAGGATTGGTGTCTTATCACAGGAAGTCTTGGGCTTACATATGTACTTTGTCTTTAAACATACTTGTGTATGACATATACTCATATTTTGCACAGGTACATAGTGATGTGAGGTTGTGACATGAACTCACTTAACAGAGGTGTTTTTGCAATTATCATATTTTTACAGAAAAATGAATGTCCAAGTCAGTCGTGTTGCTTCCTGTCTTACTATATGGTTGAAACTAATCTGTGACCTAAGGTGATGACTTATGCCTTTGCTACTCTGTCTCTTTGGAAGGTCCTTGGGTAGCACTGTAATGACTTTGTGTCAAACAAGTGGTTACTCAAATGATGAATATGTCTTGCATTGTGAAGGAACATCAGCTACAATGTTTTGGACATGTGGTGTTTTTCTCTGCACATGATCCAGCGTGGGTGACATGGTAGCTTGGTGGCTCGCGCTGTTGCCTCACAGCAAGAACATCCTGGGATCGCTTTTAGAAGAAAGGCCTTTGTTATTGCCCAAACGTAAAACAAAATATGTCCTCTGCATTTAACTCATCCTAATTACAGTTGGACACAATCCAACCACTACTAGCAGTGAGCTGCCACAGTCTGGCAGCCAGGGGCCAACTCCAGTGTAGAGATGCTGTGTTGGTGAGGTGCAGAGAAAGATGCCGATCCTAAATAAGCATGTTTTTGATTGTGGGAGGAAACCAGAGTGCCCAGAGGAAACTCAACACAGACATGGGAAGAACATGCAAACTCCACACATAAAGGCTCAAACAGGAAGCGATCTTCAGATCTCCCTGCTGTGAGGCAACAGTGCGGTGTGCTGTGCTTCATGGCCCATGGCTGCTGGGATAGGCTCCAGCCCCCCATGACCCTTACTTGGAGTAAGCGGGTGTAGAAAATGGATGAATGGACCTTTACTGTGGTTATTGCATTGCATGTAAATGTCGTCTTGGGTTTCTTATCCTATTTCATTATGCCAGAATGATGTCTTATCTGCAAATGAACACAAGTCATTGCTGGGCTTTAAGCTTAAAAAGGATTTTGTAAAACTAAATGTTACTTATGTTACACTAGAAGTCGTCCACCTGGTCGTTACTGTGAGTTTCTCTGTGAATTTTCAGACCTTTTGTCTGACTTAGTGCTTAGCTCAGATAAGATAATTATAGTGGGCGATTTTAACATCCACACAGATGCTGAGAATGACAGCCTCAACACTGCATTTAATCTATTATTAGACTCTATTGGCTTTGCTCAAAAAGTAAATGAGTCCACCCACCACTTTAATCATATCTTAGATCTTGTTCTGACTTATGGTATGGAAATAGAAGACTTAACAGTATTCCCTGAAAACTCCCTTCTGTCTGATCATATCTTAATAACATTTACATTTACTCTGATGGACTACCCAGCAGTGGGGAATAAGTTTCATTACACTAGAAGTCTTTCAGAAAGCGCTGTAACTAGGTTTAAGGATATGATTCCTTCTTTATGTTCTCTAATGCCATATACCAACACAGTGCAGAGTAGCTACCTAAACTCTGTAAGGGAGATAGAGTATCTCGTCAATAGTTTTACATCCTCATTGAAGACAACTTTGGATGCTGTAGCTCCTCTGAAAAAGAGAGCTTTAAATCAGAAGTGTCTGACTCCGTGGTATAACTCACAAACTCGTAGCTTAAAGCAGATAACCCGTAAGTTGGAGAGGAAATGGCGTCTCACTAATTTAGAAGATCTTCACTTAGCCTGGAAAAAGAGTCTGTTGCTCTATAAAAAGCCCTCCGTAAAGCTAGGACATCTTTCTACTCATCACTAATTGAAGAAAATAAGAACAACCCCAGGTTTCTTTTCAGCACTGTAGCCAGGCTGACAGAGTCAGAGCTCTATTGAGCTGAGTATTCCATTAACTTTAACTAGTAATGACTTCATGACTTTCTTTGCTAACAAAATTTTAACTATTAGAGAAAAAATTACTCATAACCATCCCAAAGACGTATCGTTATCTTTGGCTGCTTTCAGTGATGCCGGTATTTGGTTAGACTCTTTCTCTCCGATTGTTCTGTCTGAGTTATTTTCATTAGTTACTTCATCCAAACCATCAACATGTTTATTAGACCCCATTCCTACCAGGCTGCTCAAGGAAGCCCTACCATTATTTAATGCTTCGATCTTAAATATGATCAATCTATCTTTGTTAGTTGGCTATGTACCACAGGCTTTTAAGGTGGCAGTAATTAAACCATTACTTAAAAAGCCATCACTTGACCCAGCTATCTTAGCTAATTATAGGCCAATCTCCAACCTTCCTTTTCTCTCAAAAATTCTTGAAAGGGTAGTTGTAAAACAGCTAACTGATCATCTGCAGAGGAATGGTCTATTTGAAGAGTTTCAGTCAGGTTTTAGAATTCATCATAGTACAGAAACAGCATTAGTGAAGGTTACAAATGATCTTCTTATGGCCTCGGACAGTGGACTCATCTCTGTGCTTGTTCTGGTAGACCTCAGTGCTGCTTTTGATACTGTTGACCATAAAATTTTATTACAGAGATTAGAGCATGCCATAGGTATTAAAGGCACTGCGCTGCGGTGGTTTGAATCATATTTGTCTAATAGATTACAATTTGTTCATGTAAATGGGGAATCTTCTTCACAGACTAAAGTTAATTATGGAGTTCCACAAGGTTCTGTGCTAGGACCAATTTATTCACTTTATACATGCTTCCCTTAGGCAGTATTATTAGACGGTATTGCTTAAATTTTCATTGTTATGCAGATGATACCCAGCTTTATCTATCCATGAAGCCAGAGGACACACACCAATTAGCTAAACTGCAGGATTGTCTTACAGACATAAAGACATGGATGACCTCTAATTTCCTGCTTTTAAACTCAGATAAAACTGAAGTTATTGTACTTGGCCCCACAAATCTTAGAAACATGGTGTCTAACCAGATCCTTACTCTGGATGGCATTACCCTGACCTCTAGTAATACTGTGAGAAATCTTGGAGTCATTTTTGATCAGGATATGTCATTCAAAGCGCATATTAAACAAATATGTAAGACTGCTTTTTTGCATTTACGCAATATCTCTAAAATCAGAAAGGTCTTGTCTCAGAGTGATGCTGAAAAACTAATTCATGCATTTATTTCCTCTAGGCTGGACTATTGTAATTCATTATTATCAGGTTGTCCTAAAAGTTCCCTAAAAAGCCTTCAGTTAATTCAAAATGCTGCAGCTAGAGTACTGACGGGGACTAGAAGGAGAGAGCATATCTCACCCATATTGGCCTCTCTTCATTGGCTTCCTGTTAATTCTAGAATAGAATTTAAAATTCTTCTTCTTACTTATAAGGTTTTGAATAATCAGGTCCCATCTTATCTTAGGGACCTCGTAGTACCATATCACCCCAATTGAGCGCTTCACTCTCAGACTGCAGGCTTACTTGTAGTTCCTAGGGTTTGTAAGAGTAGAATGGGAGGCAGAGCCTTCAGCTTTCAGGCTCCTCTCCTGTGGAACCAGCTCCCAATTCAGATCAGGGAGACAGACACCCTCTCTACTTTTAAGATTAGGCTTAAAACTTTCCTTTTTGCTAAAGCTTATAGTTAGGGCTGGATCAGGTGACCCTGAACCATCCCTTAGTTATGCTGCTATAGATGTAGACTGCTGGGGGGTTCCCATGATGCACTGTTTCTTTCTCTTTTTGCTCTGTATGCACCACTCTGCATTTAATCATTAGTGATCGATCTCTGCTCCCCTCCACAGCATGTCTTTTTCCTGGTTCTCTCCCTCAGCCCCAACCAGTCCCAGCAGAAGACTGCCCCTCCCTGAGCCTGGTTCTGCTGGAGGTTTCTTCCTGTTAAAAGGGAGTTTTTCCTTCCCACTGTAGCCAAGTGCTTGCTCACAGGGGGTCGTTTTGACCGTTGGGGTTTTACATAATTATTGTATGGCCTTGCCTTACAATATAAAGCGCCTTGGGACAACTGTTTGTTGTGATTTGGCGCTATATAAAAAAATTGATTGATTGATTGATTGATTATGGTGATACAGTTTTGCCCATTTTACATTAAACTAATCATATTTCATAGCTTTGTAGTAAGTCAGCTGATCTACAGAAAGCAAGATGACATGCAATATGACTTTCTTATTGTTACGGCATCTTTAGTTTCAACTCATCTTTTTATTTACGTTCATATTTCTATATATCTCTGCCCATGCTTCCATTTGTTTTAGCCACCTTGGTTGTCAGCATACATGAAGTTGGCAAAAGTAATTCTGCATCAATCACTTTGTAAATGAGAGCAGACATGGACTAATGGCACATTAGACTATCACCAGCATAGTAACATTTCAAGTCCTCTTTTATCCAGTGTCATTGTAGACTGATGTACCTTGAACAAATGTGATCACAGTGAGGTTAGATCTTCACTTTTACAGTAGTGTTCAGAATAATAGTAGTGCTGTGTGACTAAAAAGATTAATCCAGGTTTTGAGTATATTTCTTATTGTTACATGGGAAACAAGGTACCAGTAGATTCTCACAAATCCAACAAGACCCAGCATTCATGATATGCACACTCTTAAGGCTATGAAATTGGGCTATTAGTAAAAAAAAGTAGAAAAGGTGTTCACAATAATAGTACTGTGGCATTCAGTCAGTGAGTTCGTCAGTTTTGTGGAACAAACAGGTGTGAATCAGGTATCCCCTATTTAAGGATGAAGCCAGCACCTGTTGAACATGCTTTTCTCTTTGAAAGCCTGAGGAAAATGGGACATTCAAGACATTGTTCAGAAGAACAGCGTAGTTTGATTAAAAAGTTGGAGAGGGGAAAACTTATACGCAGGTGCAAAAAATGATAGGCTGTTCATCTACAATGATCTCCAATGCTTTAAAATGAACAAAAAACCCAGAGACGCGTGGAAGAAAACGGAAAACAACCATCAAAATGGATAGAAGAAGAACCAGAATGGCAAAGGCTCACCCACTGATCAGCTCCAGGATGATCAAAGACAGTCTGGAGTTACCTGTAAGTGTTGTGACAGTTAGAAGACGCCTGTGTGAAGCTAAATTATTTGCAAGAATCCCCCACAAAGTCCCTCTGTTAAATAAAAGACGTGCAGAAGAGGTTACAATTTGCCAAAGAACACATCAACTGGTCTAAAGAGAAATGGAGGAATATTTTGTGGACTGATGAGAGTAAAATAGTTCTTTTTGGGTTCAAAGGCCGCAGACAGTTTGTGAGACGACCCCCAAACTCTGAATTCAAGCCACAGTTCACAGTGAAGACAGTGAAGCATGGTGGTGCAAGCATCATGATATGGGCATGTTTCTCCTACTATGGTGTTGGGCCTATATATCGCATACCAGGTATCATGGATCAGTTTGGATATGTCAGAATACTTGAAGAGGTCATATTGCCTTATGCTGAAGAGGACATGCCCTTGAAATGGGTGTTTCAACAAGACAATGACCCCAAGCACACTAGTAAACAGGCAAAATCTTGGTTCCAAACCAACAAAATTGTTTTGGAGTGGCCTGCCCAATCCCCGGACCTAAATCCAATTGAGAACTTGTGGGGTGACATCAAAAAAGCTGCTTCTGAAGCAAAACCAAGAAATGTGAATGAATTGTGGAATGTTGTTAAAGAATCTTGGAGTGGAATAACAGCTGAAAGGTGCCACAAGTTGTTTGACTCCATGCCTCACAGATTTGAAGAAATCATGAAAAACTGTGGTTATACAACTAAATACTAGTTTAGTGATTCACAGGATTGCTAAAAAAGCAGTTTGAACATAATAGTTTTGAGTTTGTAGCATCAACAGCAGATGCTACTATTATTGTGAACACCCCCTTTTCTACTTTTTTTTTTTTTTGTTACTAATAGCCCAATTTCATAGCCTTAAGTGTGCATATCATGAATGCTTGGTCTTGTTGGATTTGTGAGAATCTACTGAATCTACTGGTACCTTGTTTCCCATGTAACAATAAGAAATATACTCTAAACCTGGATTAATCTTTTTAGTCACATAGCACTACTATTATTCTGAACACTACTGTATTTCCCCCTTTAAATATAGTGTTTTTTTTCCCTTTTTGTCTAAATCTGGCCATCACACACACCCACTTTATTGTGCTTTCTCTTCTCTAACATGCCACACTCCGCTTCAACCGTTTATCCGGGGATCGGGTCACGTGTCTCTAACATGTTCAAAGCTAAAAATATCACAGAAGTCACGCTCTTCTCTTTTCCTTGTCAGGTCGAATCTGGCTTCTTCCACGAGAGTGATGCTAAAACTCTAGGAAAGTCGATCAGAGATCGTGTGGCCCTGATCAGATGGAGAAGACAAAGAACTGTATTTCCAGCAGCCAAAACGGATCAGAGTGAAGGGGGCATTGGAGTGTCAGTTGCACCACTTCATGGTATCTCTGTGGGGGCTGGCGTACATGTAGAACAGCCCTCTTTGCTGGAACTGGAAGAGCCAGAGGCAGACCAACATAACAAGATGTGTAAACTACCAGCTAGTGTAACCTCAGTGACATGTAAGAGATTATATTCTCCTTCCCTCAGATGCATGGGCTTTAATATGAGATGATTCTATTTGATTTCTGTTTGTGTCTCGGTAGCAGACGGTACAATTGACAGTGGCACAGGCTCCACTGTGTACTCAGACTCCCACAGCAGCCAACACAGTGTCCTCTACCAGTCCCTGATTGAGTCGATTACCATGGCAACGCAGCAGGTCTGTACCAGGAACATATACATCCAAGTGGACCATGTACATTCAGATTTGCTTACATATCAAAAACAGACATTGTGCATTTGTCCTTGTCATATAAGTATGGTTTCCATTTGAATTTACAGAATTTCCAATATGGTGAACATCGTTTCTGCACAATAAAGCATAGAATTTATAAGTGCCTATATTCTGAATACAGTAATTTCACTGCTAATTTTGTATTTTTGGAATCAGGCTACATCTGTTCATTTTAGTAACATATTTTTGTTTTTGGGTTACTTTTTAATTAGTGTCACAACAGTAATCCAGTTATGGCAACAAATCAACCTCATTCCTTTGAAGGGGGTGAAGTGCGGGGAGCAGTGAAGAGCCCAGAACGTGGGTTTTGTTTACGAGCTGCAGCACACAGAGAAAGTGCCTCTGCTGTTCACACTCACAGAGCTGGCCACGTCTTTCACAGTCTCACTCAGTCACAAAGCAAGAGCCCAGTCATTCCCAGTCCCACTGCATCAGATAACCCAGCAGAGCTCAGCCCCAGTGAGGTGAACGTTGAGGCTGAGGATGAGTTCCCTTCACAGACTGTTTTAGTGATTCCAGTTCAAGTCCGTCCTGTCTCTTCACCATCTGAGTCATGGCACTTCAGTGACATCGGTATCAAACCTGCACCAGAGGTCATCAGTCAAACTTCAGCAGTGTCTCTGTCAGGTGGACGTAGACACTCCGACCTTGGCAGTCTTCTAAGTCTGATACCCCAACGTAACCAGCATGATACTAAGCACAGAAGCCAGACATGCCAAGCCTGTCTCTCTTTGCTCCGGCTGCGATCCCAAAAAAAGAGTCCCGCTCATCCCTCTGTTGTGATACAGAGAGAACAGTGTCAGTTTGAACGTGGATATCACCCATCCTCTAGTGCAATAATGACTGGACCTGTGAAATGTTTGAGTGACTGCACAGATTTCTCTTTGCTGCAGAAGTCCCTCTTCAATATAATTAGCTGCAAAGCAGCCCTCTGTTATACCAATCCCAACCACTCCTCTATACTGCACACCCCAGCTGCCCACAGGCATGCCTGCAGTTATGGCAACAGCAACCTGGAGATTTTCCCACCAAGGAGCAGTCTGGTTGGTGACCAAGAGAACATGCACGACAACAAGGACAGTTGCAGTGTTGGTGATCAGAAAGTGACCAGCAGTGTAGGATGGGTAGGTCACTATAGCAGACAGGTCCCACTATTTTCCTGTTTTGGGCAACACCTGCTTTAATGGTTTTTCTCCCAGCATTTAGGAGGTGCTACATTTTTCTGCCTGGAGCTCATCTAATCCCCTCTGTGTTGCGTGAACCTTGCTACCCGCATAGATGCTTTGTGCTGACCAGCTATCTGCAAGCCGGTGTTTTCGCTTGGTTTTGTTGGAGGATAATGGAACAATCTCTAACAGACCTCATTTCCTCGCTTATTAACCACATCCAAATCCCCTCTCGAACTGATCCAGGTCTTAAAGCTTTTGCTTTCTGCGATACTGGTATCATGTTGCAAGTTTCTCCTTTGCTCAGATTGTGGGCTTCTAATAAATAAATGCCTTCTGATCAGTGGAGTGGTGCTACTGCCTACCTTCTTTCTCATTCCCCATTTCTCATCTTTGTCTTTAGTTTAGTGCACACCTGCCACTGTTTGTTTAAAAACAGTTCATAAACCTATTTTTCACCCTTATCCTGTCATTATACCTCCATCTGGTATATATGGAACTCTCTTTAGATTTTGCTGAATTTTATCCTTCATCAATGGAGGTGACTTCCCAAATGTTTCTAATGTGGTCTCACTGTAGCTTCTTTTTTTTGGTGTCCTTAGGCTGGTTCTGTAGGGCCTCAGAATCAGTCACCTCTCCAGGGATCATCTTCTACAAATACAGCCCTACACACCCCTCTGCAGTACATCCAGTCTGGACAGAGCTGCCCTGTTGCTCCGTATGCTGGTCAACCCAGTGCTGCAACACCAGCCAGTGTTTGTGCAGGCAATGTGCAGCATGCAGTTAATGCTTCCATCTACACATCTCAGAGTGTGCAGCAGACTCAAACTGCAGCAGCAATCACACAGCGCTACCAACCACCAGTGTACCAACAACAGGCAACAGCGGTAAGCTTTGTTGCATTTTCATGCAAATACAACAAACGTATCAGACCTGTGTGACTCAACCAGACAGGAGACTCTACTCCAATTTGGCAAGAATGCCCTAGCAGCATGTCTGCCTGCAAAGCAGCCAAGACAACACTACATATTTGCATATACAACCCATACACTGAAAGTGAATGATCCATGTCCTCGTACTGAGATTTCAGGCACACTCAGCAGGTCCAAGCCACAATCAACCTACTAAGTCAGCACCCGAGGTTGTCCTGCGGCACTGCAACACTGGTTTGTTATTGCTATCAGATATCCCCTCAGACAAAGCAGCAGTGCCCTCTTTCCACAAATACTCAGTCTAGTATACAACAAATGTAAAATGTTGTGCAGGATACTTTTCATATTACACTATATCCAGAAAACTGACTAAACAGTGCAGATGGTGTGACATCTTACATTACAGACTCAAAATCATCAGTCTCCTAGCCAGCAACAACCATGCAATTTGTAGCACAAATTACTGCTGCACAGTCTGGAATACATGCAGACTTTCCTTCAATGTCACAGCCAGGATGTATCCTAACCTACTTTTTAGCAGATTTGGACCCCAGCTTTTCAGCCTCATGTTACACATTCACCTCATTTTTTTATGCATAACACCCGATCATTGTCCAGATATTTAACAAGTTTTAGGTCATCGTAACAAATTTAACATTGTTCAATGTGACAATGAAAATGGTAATGAAAACAAGCAAGAGCCCCAATTCCCTCACTCCCATCCTCAATCTTTGAGTTTGTTCTGTTTCTGTTCTGTGGTACAGAGCTACAGTACGAGGAGCAAATGTTCACTGGCTCCAGACTTGGGGACAGGATAGAAAATATGAGCTATTCTGATCTGGGTCAATAGGAGGAAACATTCATCTAAACAGAGATGAAACTAAAATCCTTGCTACCATCAGACCTTCCTCCCTCATTTTCCTCCCACTGTTGTTGTCCAGAAAATGTCTTCTGGCCAGGGTATTGCACACTTTGGTCAGGATGGACAGAATCTGTCAACTTCCAGTGTTTCAGCCCAGACAATCCATGCTCAGCAGACTCCAGCTCCCTCTTTGCACCAGCTCCATCCACTGCAGGTTTCAACCTCTCTATCGAACCCATCGCAGGTATTGATGTAATCTGGTTTTTCTTTGGGAAAAGAAAGTCATTAATGTACTCAGAATTTTTGCAGATCTGTAACGGGGTCAGTTTGAAGTAAGTCATCTTGGTGCAGCATTCTCCTATTTTTGAAGCCTTTTCTCTAAATTATTTAATTTTTCCTCTTTCTTCATTGTTCTCTTTACCTGTAATCCTTTCACAGTATCCCACAGTCCAGGTGATGACAGCTGTGACTGACTGTGAATCCTCCTGGTCCACTCTTCACCCTCCGTCCTCTGCTTCTGTTGCTCATAACTTTCTTTCTCCTGGCCACACTTGTCCTGTAACTCCCTCTGTCTCGCCAATTTCCCCTTTGCACATAGAAAACATGTTAGCTTCACCCATTCCAGTGTCCCCCATACCTTCTTCCTCACCCATTTTGGAGATGTGTCCCACATCCCCACAGCCGCAATACCCCACTGCTTTGCAGGCTTTAACCTGTCACTCACACCTTACACCCACCTCACACCCCGTACACGCACACATTGCTTCATCCCAGAACACGCACCCTTCCACAAATGACAGCACTCAACCGCCTGTTCAGGTAATTATGTCTGCTGCTGGGTACCAAGTGTGATTTACCTGATTGAACCTGTGGTTGTGATAAACTACCAAAGTGTTTTTCTTTCTTTTTTTGAAGGGGGGGACTAGTTTTTGTTTTTGTGGGGGGTTTTTGTTGTTTGTCTGTTTTAACAAGTCAGCATGTTGTTGCTTGGCTGAAGAATAAGGAGCCTTTACAAAATACCTTCCATTTAGATGAAGAAATAAATAAATCAGTAAGTTTTGTTATTGTAATTAATACGGATGCAAGCCATTGTGCATTACATACTGAAGAAATAAAATATGTAATTATTCTAAACCTAACAAACAAGTGCCTGTTGAACTACCTGAACACAGGAGTCAGTCTTAAAATATTACATCAATAGCAGTGACACATTTACTTTGTGTTTTTTTTGTTTGTTTGTTTGTTTGTTTTTTTTACAGCAGGTTCCCCAGCAGACCCAGGTCAACCATGGAGAGCTAGCTTATCCTGCTCAGCTCACCCAACCTGCAGTTTTCTCTGTACCTGTTCATAATGGAACAGATTCTAGTACAGCATCTACTGGTGCCCAGCTGGATCACAGCCAAAACCAGTGTCAAGTACCTCCACATGCTCAGGCACAGAATCAAGTTCTGAGCCAGATTCCTATGCTGCAGCCTTATGAGTCTCAGAGACCGGTAACTGGAACTGATGCATCCAGTCTGGTACAGGAGAAACAGCTCACTACTCTCACAGGGATGCCAAATTCCACAGAAGTGAACTTGCAGGTATGGAATCCTTTTCACGCCTTTTAAGTTCCCTTATTTTATCACTATATGGTGACATCAGAATTGCATCTCTGCTTTTTGTGGATGATGATTCTGTTGATGATTCTCTTCAGACTGTGACATTCAATGTGCACTAGACAGGTTTTCAGGCTGAGTGTGAAGCAGCTGGAATGAGGATCATCACCTCCAAATCAGAGGCCATAGTCCTTTGTTGAAAAAAATGTGGCTTGTCCCCTCTAGGTTAGGGGAGACTTATTGCTTCAAGTGGTGGAGTTTACAGTAAGTGTCTTTGGTTCTTGTTGTTGGAGAGATTGATAGACTGATTGGGACTGAATCTAAGGTCCTCTGGACCCTGTGTACTCTTGTGGTGAAGACAGAGCTGAGCCAGAAGGCAAGACGTGATTTGCCAGTCAATTTACACGATTAGCTTACCCATGTTCATGACCTTTGAGTAATGACTGAAAGAACAGGGTTGTGCAAATGAGGTTCCTCGGTCATGTATCTGGGCTTACACTCAGGTTAGAGAGAAGCTCAACTCTCTGGAAGGGACTCTGAGTAGAGCCGGTGCTTCTACTGATCAGGAGCCAGCTGAGGTGGTTCAGGCATCTGGCGAGGATGCCACCTGTCCCTAGGGACATTTTCCAGGCACATCAGACTGGGAGGAGGCCTGGGGAAGACTGAGGAAATGCTGGCGATATTTTCCAGCTGGTTTGGGAACACCTTGGGATCCCCCAGGCAGTCAGAATATGTGGCCAAGGATAGGGAAGTGTGGAATGAGCTGCTTAGTTGACTGCCACTGTGACCTGGATAAGCAGCAGAAAATAACTCTAATATCTCTTTGCATCTCCCTGCCTCCTTATGTTGTTGTTGGGACTTGAATCTTTTTAAACGATGGACCTGGTAATGTGTGAAAAGTACATTTTCCATTGTCTCCATTTACTTGTTTTTGTATTTTCCTTTGTGCAGGATCAAGTCCCGGAGAAACACATTAGTGGACAGAGCTTTGACAGGTGAAAGCTATTTTCCCCCTCATCTGCTCATTGGCGGTGTGATGTGATTGTTGTTCTAAGAAATGCATATTGCATAAGCTTAATCTAATACAGATATGTTGTCCAATTGGCAGTAAAATATTAAAGCGTTCTGTCTGTAAACAATGTTGAAAGGAAGGGTTTTGAAAAGTCTTTGGTCCTGTGATGATTGACAAGCAGTTTGTATGAGAGGGTGACACGGGAATAGATTTTAACTCCTGTCACTTCCCACTCCAACAGAAAAATTCCCATCCCAATCCCAGGCCAGAGTAAAAAAAAAAAAAAAAAAAAAAAAAAAAAAAAATTCCTGTCCCATCCCACCCTGGTAAAGACTCCCACTCCCATCCCGCTTCCATTCAGAATGACTCCCGCTCTTGTACTGCTGCCATTTTTTCCTTCTTTTAGTTTTTAGGCAATCCGGTTGTTAAGCGCTGACATTACGCATCACGTGATAAATCTGTTTCTGGGTCCAAAGACCTCCAACTTTACAATTAAAGTTATGTCTGTTTGATCATTTTAAGGATTTACAGTTTAAGTTTAGTTTGTGTTTACATTGTGCGCAAACCTCCATCCCTCCCTTCTCCGCCTCCACCTCCGTTAACCGCATTCGTCTGGTTCTATGGTCAGAACACTTAATAAAACTTTTTTTTCTTTTACTTTACATATTTTATTATGCACAGATAAAATATACACGTTTGTTTGTTAATAAAAATTATTTATTACAATAAACAGGACGTTAAAGTGCAAACTTCACTTTCTCCCCGAATGACATGAACAGGAAGCGATCACAGCTCGCAGCAGCTCCCATTGAAAATAATGGAGAAATGACCTGAGCGTCTGACATTTTTACATAAAACAAACGCAGTAACAACGTCTAAAAACCCAGTTAATATATCCAGGAGAGTTTTAGGCACAATATACAAAGAGTTTTATGTTGCGATGTTAATGCTGTTGTCCGTGTGCAGCGGTTTAAGTGCAGCCTGATCAGGTCATCTCAGTGCATTTCTCAATGTTAATGACAGTGCGCCTTTTTTGTTTGGAGCCGGAAGTTGAAAATCACATGATGCGTTACGTCACACTTAACAACCGGATACACCAAATTTGATTTGATCTTCTCCCCATTCTTTTTTAGATTACTTTGTGTTCTGGAGTTTTATTTCAAAAGATATGGCAACACAAACAGTTCATCTGTGGTAATATTTAGAGGCACTTATTGCCTTAATCCAAATAAAAAAAGGTACAAAACATAAATAATGCTTGGCCTGTGGTCTTATAGTTTTTCAGCGGAGGACCAGCTGCTACGTCCCTGTTTCTAGCTCTTTTGGAGGCCAGTTACAGGAAAAATAAATAAATAATAAAAAAGAAAACATGGGTCACACCATGCCTACCTTAGTTGAATAAACCCAAACATAACATATAAATTCAATTTTACTAATTTACTGAGCAGTTGTTTCCCTTAAAACAGTGGCATTACTTTTGTTTTAAATTGCTAAAACAACAACAAACTGTGCCAAGCAAGAAAACTGTCCTCAATGAACAAAAGTACATAAAGGCATCATTACCTTCACAATTCACATACTATACCTGAGTTTTGGAAAAAGAAAAAAAAGGGCCATATCAGTCTACTTTCTCACTCTTCAACACAAATATTTGTCTATTTGCAATAAAACACTGCTCAAACTAATTAGGGCTAACTATCAGAATCATCATGTTTCAACGAACATCTAACGTTCTTACCTTAAATGTTGCTATATAGGCAAAAAGGGCATCAACATTTTCTGGACTGAGGGTGGCGCGCCTCTCCTCACATTTTACAAGCAGCATACAGCCTGTTAACATCGTCACACTCGACTCTCCAGAAGTTCAGTAATATTTGCAACTTCCTTGGCAATTCTGTAAACTTAATAGATAAGTCGTTATTTCTGACTTTGGGTTGCAAATCACTTTTTAACACACTTTATTTGCTGGTGTTTTGCTCCGTCCATTGCTCTTCTTCTTTGAATTCTGGCAGAAAGTAGCAGCCAGAAACACTGTTGGCTTCTAGACCATGTAGTTCTTTTGACTTGCGTTAGAGTGTAGGCTTACTGAAAAAACCTACAGAATGGCGGAGGTCCATTAGTCCATTAGTTGGTTCCCGGTCCCGTCTGCTCCTGGTAACTTTTTAATCATGTACTGTCCCAATCACGTGATGAATAGTAAAGTTGACTCCCATACTGTAGAAATCCTACGGGAATCCCGTGACCTGTGGGATTCCTGAAAAAATGTTAGCCTCTAGTTTGCATATCAGTATTTTATGTGCTCTGTTAACAGTCAGAAACTTATATTGTCAGACGTATTGGACGTGTTTGAATCTTGGCATCATCGATGTTTTGTTCAAGGTTTGAAAGCAACAAGACTTAAACATTTCTCCAGCTTCTAAGGGAGAGCAACACCGTTTTTTATTCATGTCCTGAACAGTTCTGGACATGTGAAGCCTTAACTTGGTCAGATTTAATCACCATACAGTAGTTCACACTTGTTAGGTTCTTCCTTGATTTACCTTCTTTATTTGCAAATGCATACGAAGGATATAAATCATATAAATGCACAGTAGCTGCTTATTATTATTGGAAGCAGGGGTGGTGGACAAGTGGTTAGTGCGCTTGGTTTCTGTGCAGACGGTTCCCGGTTCAAACCTCACCCCTGCCACATTTCTCCATGTAATGTGGAGTTGCATCAGGAAGGGCATCCAACATAAAATTTGTGCCACTTCAACATGCAGAATCTGCTGTGGTGACTCAGAGTGGGGAAAAAAATAAGGGATAAGCCAAAGGGACCTAACTTTTTATTTGGTGTTATTGGGTAAGGCAATATTCACACGAATCAATGTAATAGCTTTTTTCTTTTTAAACCAGTGTCACTTCAGAAGCCACATCAGGGAAGGAGATGAGTGATGGTTATGAGGGGACACATGGAAGTAAAGGTGAGGGAAAGGGTCGGAAGCACTGTCGCAGGTCCTCACGCACCCGCTCTAGGCAAGAAAAGATTAGCAGGCCAAAGCTCAGCATGCTCAATGTGAGTAGTAAAAAATATATTTCAACAAGGGACATACTTATTGCCATTTATGTTTAAAATAAAAAAATTGGAACTAATTTGTCCCCTCTTGTTGCAGGTGTGTAACACTGGAGACAAGATGGTAGAGTGTCAGTTGGAAACACACAACCATAAGATGGTCACTTTCAAGTTTGACCTGGATGGAGATGCACCGGAGGAGATTGCTACTTACATGGTACTCACAAGGCTGAATTACGGCATCTTCAGTTGCTGCTATAGTGTAACTCAGCATCTCTCCTAAGACTGGTGGTTAGACCCACCTTACTTACCTGGCAATTTTTACCATTTATGTGATGTATTTTGAGGGATGGTTGGTTATGAAATTTTGAAACTGTGTAGCCTATACTCGTATAGGACGTTGAAAAGCTCTCAGAAGCTGTTAGTAAGCAATTTTGGGCCTTCTGTGATTTTTCTTATTGATTTGTTACAATATATCACATGACTTACTATGTGTAAGTCATGTGATATATTGTATTGACATAGCTATTATCTCTTTTAAAACTGATTGAGGTCACGATGTTGTTGTGGAGAGGTCTTGCGAGTTGGCAGGATGTGGTCAAGAGTCACCATAGTGACACAGACATGGTGTTTTTGTGCACAGTTGTGGTCAAATTTGTGTATGTGGGAATAGGGCTTTGTCAAGAGTGTCCAAGAGAAGCTGTCAATAGGAGTTTTATGCTTGTTCCTCTCTGATTTCAGTCACTTCATTAAACATTAAGCAGATAGATGGATAGGTATACACAGTGGTGGGCACAGATAACCAAAAAATTAACTTTGATAACAGATAATCAGATAACTGAAAAGTTATCTTTGATAAAGATAAACCGATAAACCACCCAAAAACGTATCGGAAGCTACAGATAACCAATAAATTCCAGAATTGTCTCCGGTACACTTGCAACTATTAACAAGCTGATTTTGAGTTTTAACACCACGATCGCTTCTGGAAGCATCAAAGGCGACGACAGACCCAAACAATGAGTCAACACTTCTGCCTTTGTGCCCCCTGCTGGAAGCTCCTGTTCACTACATAGCTTCCAGCACAGAAGCAGCTGAGAGGAGCAATGAAGCTCAACTCTCTACTCAATATCTGTGCTACCGTCAGACGGAGGTCTTGGAAAATAAAGCAGTCCTGACTTATGGTTTGGTGTACGAGGTCTGTTAGAAAAGTATCTGACCTTATTATTTTTTTAAAAAAACCATATGGATTTGAATCACGTGTGATTGCGTCAGACAAGCTTGAACCCTCGTGCGCATGCGTGAGTTTTTTCATGCCTGTCGGTTGCGTCATTCGCCTGTGAGCAGGCTTTGAGGGAGGTGTGGTCCACCCCTCTCGTCTATTTTTTATTGCGAAAAAATGTCTGAACGATTTGGAGCTTTGCTGCATCAATTTTTTTCCAGAAACTGTGAGAGACCTCCAGGTGGACACCGTTCGAAAAATTAATATGGCTTTCAGGGACGATTTTATGGGGATTAAACAGATTACGGGGTGTTACTGCCGCTTTAAGGACAGCCCACAACTGCTGAGAGCGCTTCGCGCTCCCAGCCCCCATCGACAGGCTGACACCCCGCTGGAACAACCAGATCATTTCCAACGTGAAAGCTTTGTTGATCCGGGACCTCGTCTGACTTGCACAAAAAGGCAGAAGATGTGGACATCAGCACTTTTCCGGCACATTCCACCGTTACAGGAGTTTTTTTCATGGAAAGAAATGTGGAGGGACGCGCCACGGCTCCGTTCATTACGCGGGACAAAACCACCTTGGTGTTGGTCTCTTAGGACAGCTTTCAGGTGGATTTCAGACGGATTCCGGTTGCTTTCCAGTCGTGTGAATATCCGATTGTGATTGTGCATGAGCTGGACATGCCAGAACATGTCCCGTGAGGCTTCATCACGGCGTTGCTTTGCGCCGAGCGGCTGCACCGCGACGCGCAGTGGAGCAGCTTCTCTTTGCATGACAGAAACTCCTGTAACAGTGAAATGTGCCATTCATTTTTAAACTGGACGCTGTCTCGATCCGGTATGTCATCTGGTATGTCACAGGAATTGTGAAAAGACGTGGACATCAGCACTTTACCGGCACATTAAGACAGACGTGCGGAGGAGTTCCGCGGGTCGCGGTGCAGCCGCTCGGCGCAAAGCAACGCCGTGATGAAGCCTCACGGGACATGTTCTGGCATGTCCAGCTCATGCACAATAAGGTCGGATACTTTTCTAACAGACCTCGTATAAATAAAATTAATACTGATAGAATAACTCCATTAATGTCAATTCTGTCATTTGTACAAAGTTAAAATACAACATATCTTTTAATTTTGAATAATGCACTAATTCTGAAGTTTTGTAACAAATACAGACAGATGGCAAAGGATTCTGGGTAAAATGTGCCTCCGCTAACACTGATTGGTTGACTCATTCATTCTATGTAAACCAACACGTTAATGTGAGGTGTGTTGGTGTTTACAGATAAATGTGCTTTTGTAAAATATGCCTTTTTTTTTTTATTTGTATAAAAAAAAAAGACATTTAAAAAAAAGCCAAGTTGTAATTAGATAACCGTCTGATATAACTGGTGTCAAAATAAATAGAACACTGCCATGATCTACTGGTGCCAGACGTTCAGTACTTAAGCTGGGTTTACACTGTGCGAGTTTTGGCCCTTTTTCAGCTGATTTTTCACGTGTGCAAGAATGTTTTGGATCGCGCCAAGTTTCAGGTAAATCGCGCGTCCTGCATCGTGTGGTATACATGGAGTAATGAGCTGCGTTTAACATCTCACGACCACCTCCTGATTGCCAATCGTATGGTCGGATGAAAATCAAACCTGTTTGATATTCTGGTCGGCCATCGTGAGGGTATCCCGCTGCTGAAGAGCTACAAGCGTCCAACCTCTCGCACTGTGCCTGTGCAAACATCGGAGACAGCATAACAGTGATCATCCCTTTGGGAAAGCAGCTTCTGTTTCTTTTCCCCCCTTATTCTTCAACTCATGTAAAGTCTTGTAATGTTTTTTTTTTTTTTTTTTACTTTAATGTCTCACATCGAGAGTTTTTGTAAAAAATAAGAAATGTAAATTAAGTTTGGAAAAAAAGCTTCTGTTTACATTTTGCTTCTGGAAACACGAGTCTGACGTGTGTTTTTTGAACGTACAATGTGTGTGAGAACATAAATTGGGTGCTCTGAACTTTTACACCGTGTGGTTCTGTCGTACAGTTTGAGCTGGAACCGAGTACAGTGATTGAAAATATCATACAGTGTCTGCCCAGCTTCAGGGCGAATACTGCCATGAACACTACTGGTCAGTAGATGGAAGTAGAGACCATGTCAAACTTGCCAAAACAAAATTCCAGATAATCCGTGTCTGCTACATTTAAGATGCGTGGAATTTAATCAATCAATCAATCAATCAACTTTTTTCTTATATAGCGCCAAATCACAACAAACAGTTGCCCCAAGGCGCTCCATATTGCAAGGCAAGGCCATACAACAACTATGAAAAACCCCAACGGTCAAAACGACCCCCTATGAGCAAGCACTTGGCCACAGTGGGAAGGAAAAACTCCCTTTTAACAGGAAGAAACCTCCAGCAGAACCAGGCTCAGGGAGGGGCAGTCTTCTGCTGAGACTGGTTGGGGCTGAGGGAAAAAACCAGGAAAAAGACATGCCGTGAAGGGGGGCAGAGATCGATCACTAATGATTAAATGCAGAGTGATGCATACGGAGCAAAAAGAGGAAAAAAAAAAAAAAAACAGTGCATCATGGGAACCCCCCCACAATCTACGTCTAAAGCAGCATAACCAAGGGATGGTCCAGGGTCACCCAATCCAGCCCTAACTATAAGCCTTAGCGAAAAGGAAAGTTTTAAGCCTAATCTTAAAAGTAGAGAGGGTATCTGTCTCCCTGATCTGAATTGGGAGCTGGTTCCACAGGAGAGGAGCCTGAAAGCTGAAGGCTCTGCCTCCCATTCTACTCTTACAAACCCTAGGAACTACAAGTAAGCCCGCAGTCTGAGAGCGAAGCGCTCTAATGGGGTAATATGGTACTACGAGGTCCCTAAGATAAGATGGGACCTGATTATTCAAAACCTTATAAGTAAGAAGAAGAATTTTATAATAAACGCAAACACAATAATGTCTATAAACCCAGAGAATATATTCACGAGAGTCTTAAGCACTAAAGTTTAATGCTGTTGTCCTTGTTGAGCCTGATCAGAGTGTCTCAAATGCATTTCTCCTGTCGTGAACGTACTGAGATTACCCTACCCTACCCATAATGCACTGGGCACCGCATGTCCACACTAAAACCTTAAAAATTAGCGCATTACTTTAAAACTAAAACATATATCTGATATTTTCACTTTATAAAACTTCAGATGTGACGTTCATTTAAATAACTTGTCCGAAATTAGTTTGGTTAAAATTTGAACCATAAGTATAATGAAAACATCATCTTTGATAATTAGCAGTTATCGGATTATTGCAACTGTGCCCGCCACTGAGTATATATTTTATTTTCTTCACTTGAAAATGTCACTTGGACTCAACAAATCTTGACCTGTCAACATGTTTCCAACATGTGTATGGTTTTTGTAGATTGTTGTGTTCTTTAGCCAGTCAGATTTAACAAATCAGATTTTGAGTTTGCTGTGTTTGGCGTGTTCTTTGACAGCCTTCTAGACAGTACTGTGGCTAGCTGACTAACGTGTTGATCAGAGCGGCATTTTTGTTAAAGTTAATTACAAAAAAAAGCTTAGCTAACTGGGACAAGGCTAGCACATTAGCCTTTACATTTATATTCTAATTCATTCAAACTCTCTCTCTTGGCATTTAGATTTTCAGTGTTTTAGGGGTGTTGTTTTGGCAATTTTTACTTGACTCTTTTTTTGTGTGTGGACAGTGACTGAATGAGAAGAAACAGATTTATTGGTGGATTTACTGGACAGCTGAACAGCTATGATTTTTTTATTTTTATTTTTTTTTACAAGGAAAGAAAGATGGATGGACTTTGTCTTCAAGTGCTGAGCAGCTTTTAATTTTTTTTATGTATTTTGACTTGCTATGGATTATTACACCTATGGTCTGTTGGTGTCAGGTGCACACCTGTCCAGCAGCATGACTGTGATCTTTTGATTCTCATTATTTGGTGATCATGATTAAATATGGCTGGCTGTTGAGTTCTCTCGCTCTCTCTCGCTCTCGCCCACTCCTTACACGCACAGGGGCCACACTGCTGTTGTAACATTTGGTAATGTCAGTGTTTTTCCATATATGCGATGTCTGTTTCTGATGTTGTATCATGTGATGCTGTTTTTAATTGTAGGAGGGTGTCTCTAAAGGCCAAGGTGTAAAATGCACAGCCTGCCACTGCATATTACCAATACGGGACTTGATTTTTGTTGAAATAACTTTTAAATCAAGAAAACCTCTCCTCTTCCTTGGCCCCAAGCCACACAGAATACTTTCCAATATGGTGTTTGTTCTTTACATTGTTATCTTCGCTACACATCTATAAACATCCTTTGTTCCTGGCATAGCCCACAGGTGTGCTTGTGTTTGGAGTGATAAAACCTTTAATATTTGCCTACCTCTTTTTTTTTTTTTTTCATCCCCCTCAGGTAGAGAATGATTTCATCTTGCCTCTGGAAAAAGAGGTTTTTATTGATCAGCTGAAGGACATCGTGGACAAGGCTGAGGATATGCTAAGTGAGGACACTGAGGGTGAAAGGGGTTCTGACCATGGTTGCTGTCCTATACAGAGCGAAGGCGCTGGAACACAGCGAGCAGAGGTGAGAAAGGAAATATCGATGGTTCGGGTAGTGCAATATGTCCACCAGTGGCTCAGTTTTAGATGCATTATCCTGACAGCACTTTCAAGATGAGCTTGCGTGCCTTGTTGCCAAAAAGCTTTTCTGCTAATGTGACTCTCAACCTGAGTGATTATACTTTCTATGGTTTTGTTTGGCTGCTTGAGTGAACCCATTAAACTCTGAAAATTTAATTTATGCACATGTATCAGCTCTGTAATAATAGTTTTTTTCTTTTTAGGGTTTCAATGTTACTTCACCCAGCACCCCACAGCTTGTATACCAGCAAAATGGTAGGTTTTTTTTCTAGCAAAAGCCCTCCTCAGTATTTGCAAACCTATTATAAAATCATATCCTCATTTATGATTAAATTGGTCGACTCATTTACTTTATCTCCTGAATTGAAATTAAAGTAGATGGGAATTTATGAGATTATATACTTGTCTTTGACAGTCCTCCACACTGGCAAGCGCTGGTTTATTATCTGCCCTGTGGTTGAAACACTCGAGTTGGACAAAGAGAAGACTGCATCTCACACCTCTGCACCTAAGGGTATGCTGCACATATGTCCAAACACGCAGTACCATATTTTTGGGCTTTTAAGCTGCAGCAGAGGATAAGTCTCATTTACTACTTCATGCAACAAGAAGCAAAATTAATTTAATTGCAAATTATTCATTTATTAGACACACATGGTGTTAAGGAGCACAGCTAATGAGCTAATTAATGCCACCATACTAGGCAGAAAACATGAGTAATGTTTCTTTGCGCCACTGAACAGATGATCATATGTGAGGCGAACATGCAACACAATTAAATGTTTGGAAACTAACACAAACACTGCTTTAATGATCAGAAGCTACAGGATAATTAATGTAACAAGTGCAAAATGTGAGTAAGACTGGATTTTATTTGAGGACACAGCGTGGACTCTGCTGTTTGGGGAATATTCCACTTTATCATTTACTAATTGATGATGGTTTATCATATGGATCATTAACACAGCACTGACTTTGTTTGGGAAAAGTCTGGTTTCTTTTGTATGTGGAACATTTCCTGATGTGACTGACAGTGGTCCAAAAAAAATTTGAGTCCAGTGTAAACCCAGCTCACCGCAGCGTTTAGCTGTTATTGTTTACTTTCTGTGTCTCGGCTGTGCGCTGCAACACTGCGGCGACAGACATCCAGTTAGCCAATTTACTCTGCATGTTTTGCTGTTTGGTAAAAGTGTTCATTCATATTTGTTTGAAATGAGCATGCCTTCTAATTGCATTTTATTTCTGCAGTCACACAATTGCCAGAGATAGGAGGAACAGCTCAAATATCATGATCGCTCATTTAACAAACACTTTAAATGTGACCCGACTCAGTTTTAAATGTGCGCTGAAAGTAATTGTGCCCTGTCACAAAGTTTCTTTCCCTGGCCTGTTTATTTACAAAAAAAGCAGTTCAATGTTGTTTCTTGTTTCCACTGTCATGAAAATGTGCTTCTGCAGTAGCTCCTTAATAATGAACTGTAGGTTTTAAACTTTGACAGCCGAATGGTTGAACATGAGCACTGATGTAAAACCAGCTGCATACTTCAGCTGAGTGCGCATGTATGATCATTGTTTGACCATGATGGTAAAGGATTCATGTTGGTACTTTCTGTTTAGAAGTAGAACAAAAGTGTTTGGTCCCGGTGTCGCAGACCGAACGGTCCCCCCCTAAAAATTGGTCCACCCTGCCTTCACTGCGCATGTGTTATTTGGGGCCACAGCAGCTCGTCTGAGACTGAGTCTCTACGCCCAAAGGGTTCAAATGGAATAATGTGATTATAAACCATCAGATGACAAGGTAAAACCTCTTAAATCATTCTAAAGTTAGTTTTAAGCAGAAATGAGGTGACAATGGATGAGTCACTACTGACTCTGAAATGATGGATGCACAGTGAACGCAGCACCAGCAGCTCATGCGGCTGCTCCACTTTGATAGGTCCCCCGTCTTTTATGATGAAATAATGCTGATTTTATGTGGAAATGATTGTTGTACAAAAGCTTCAGATATCTGTCGCTGAAATAGATGATGACTGGAGTGCATTTTGAAGCAGAAACGAGGTGATAATCGGTGAACCGCGAAAAATGACGCATGCACAATGATGGCAGGGCGGACCAGTTGTTAGGAGGGACCGTTCGGTCTGCGACACCGGAAAATGGCACATGAGAACAGCCAGACAATTTTAGCAGTTTTCTCGTCATTGTAATTCATTTGTCATTATTATTGTCTCAACCCTAGAGGTGATCTTACACTCACAGCAAGTCCTAGATACTCGAGAAAAACATAGTGCTGGTCTGCTGTCTCTTTGCATTCAGCAGAGTTAATCACGGTCTGCATGCCTGTTTTGCAGCCTCTGTTAGTCTTACATTCTTAGTGACAGAAAACAAACACTCAAACTGAAAATGGAGTCTTCTCCGTGACTAGAAACTACTTTCATTTTTATTCAGTGTTTCACAAAAGAAAGTTGTTGTGGAAAAACAAATGTGGAGGAATGATTTTTTTTCATGTGGCTCATGCAGATTAAGTAGATTTTATTGATGCAGGTTTGTACTTTCAGTGACTGATTGATGATATTTATGGATTTATTTATTTTATTTGAAAATAGACACCCAGCTGACATGGTAAATGCTTTTATCTTACGGATGTTATTTTCTACTGTACAGAATGCTCCAAACGGGTGTAATGTGAACATTTTCTGTTGCTGTGCAGAGCAAAGGCATAATAGATGTGCTTATCAGTTCACATTTGGTTTTGTGTTTGACAGAAGTACAATAATCTTTAAGATTTTAAAATTACCATAAATCCTTCTCTTTAGTTATTTCTGGTATTAATGTTGAACATTGATCATGGCTATGAATGGTTATCGTCTGGCAATGGGTAGGCAGTGGTGGGCAGAGTTCAGCTAATCCGATAGCAGATAATTATCGAAGCTAATGTTTTTGCTATCGGATTAGCTTTTCAGATAAGTTTTAAAACCATCATCGGCCCAATTATCTTCTGATAACTTTCAGTCCGATAACATTTTCTTTGCTGGTAAAGTTTAATGGCCAAAACCGTATATAAAACCTAAAATCAAACATTTTAGTCTGTTTGATGTGTGTTTATTGCCACTGAACAGACTGGCTGCCTGTCTCTTGCTGATGATGTCATCATTAAGCAAAAAATGTGATTGGCCGGTCGACACGGAGCATTGTGGGTAGTGTAGTTCAGGTTCACTTTGGACGTTACAGTGACTTGTCTACTCGACACAAAAACAAAACAGACAGTTTTAACATTATTTTATTTCTTTGTGGCTGTAATTTAATCGCCAAGACTCGGTGGGGGAGAGGAGCTCTCATGGCACAACTGTGTGTAGGGAGGGAGGGACTTTTCGTCACATTTAGACACAGTTTTGGATTTTTTTTTTCTTAAGTACGCTTTATGTGGATTATTTATTCAGATGAATCCCACTGAAACTAACAGGTAAGAATTTATATTTACTGCATGTATTTTACTCTGCCGATCATTGCATTAATGGATGTATTTCGGTTGTTTAAGCCGCAGGGTTCAAAGCATGCGAAAAAAGCGGCAGCTTTTAGCTCGTAAATGACGGTGTATCTAATACCAAGATAAACTGTGACTTCTAATACTGTGTTTTACTGATTTGAAAGATGACAGTGTTTGGGGTTTTATTTTTTATTTATTCATTTTTCGTGTGTTCTTTGTGTTTGTGATCCTTGAATTTACCCACCAGCCCCTGCAGCGCTTAAAGTGAAACTGGTTTATCAGAAGCCGACAGTGTAATCTGATGTGGCCGCGTCCAAATCAATACTAATAGTTATTGGTTATCTGTAATAAAGATAAAATTTTTTTTAGCAGTTTATTGGTTTGTCATCATAAAAGATAACTTTTCACTTAGCTTCAATAACCATTAATCAGATAACTTTTTGGTTAGCTGTGCCCACCACTGTGGGTAGGTCAACCAAAAAATGTAGTGTAAATAGAATAAATTGATGAAGGAATGAATGAATGATGTAATGTAGTGTGCAGTAATTTTATCTAAGTCAATCAAAGATTTAGTAATAAACAATGACTTGCAGCATTTTCACTTACTACATGACATTTCTTATTTCATTTTGGACAATTATTATACACTGATCTAAAAACATTTTCATACATTATACTACTTTTGTGACCCAAATAGTTTGGTATCTCTAATACCAGAACTGTTCATCCGCATGAAGAAATGTGTATTTTCACTCAAGATTTGAAGATTTTCTAAAAATGCATTTCATGTTTTCAGGTATAGAGCCTAATTAATATTGTTACTGTAGCTGACGCTGTTCTGAACATTTTGATGTGCAACACATGGGCATTATACGACATGCAAGTACCTTAAAAGGGAAATTCTTGAAGGTACTACTAAATCGCCTGCACACCTACCTAGTCGTTAAGTGGGACTCGAGCAGCTATCAGAGTGTTGGTCTACGCTGTTCTTTGTTTATCATCCACACAGGAGCGTTTGTCCCCTCCTGTCTGAGTGGTCCTTTGGATGTTGCATATGGCCATCTTAACATTCCTTAACATGCCTTCTTGAAGACTGGACTCTTCATGTTCTGTTGGCTCTGTGGTTCTTCTGGCTGAGTTTGGTATTTTTATTTTTCCAGATTGTGCTTCATCATCAGTCAGACCCAGCAGCAACATTGCTGCAGTGCCTACCCCTGCTGCATCTTTATCAAGTCCAAGTCCATCCTCCTCGCTATCCACTGCAGCACAGGCGGCAACACCACCTCAGGACCCAAACGCTGGAGGAGCTCGAGTCTATCAGCCCCAGCCCTGTGTAACCAAACATGCACTTCCCAGTGCTGTTGTCAATCATCAAAACTCAGTACCTGCAGAAGAGTCCTTTGTATCTGCTGTCTCAATGGTTACAGACATGCCATGCTGTGCTATTGTGCCACCTGTGACGCTGGATGTGAATGTTTGTGATCAAGGAGAAGCTGGTGATGTGATATCTTCTGATGCTAATCAGCTCAGTCACAAGTCCAGTCCTTCTAGAGACCCACCACCTCAGCTTGCCTGCCATCAGTCTGTGGTTCTGCAGCAACCCTTTGCCACACCCATGCAGCCTGGGACAGTAACATCACAGCCCCAGAGTCCAGCACACCAGGCCTCCCAGAACTCCCAGTCATCAAGCCAGCAGCAGCCAATAAGTGGGGGGGCAGTGGAGTCTGATAGTGAGGGGCCACGTAGGGTGGAGTTTGTTGACCGCACCATCAAGACTTTAGATGAGAAGTTGAGAAATCTGTTATACCAGGAGCATCTTGCCCACCAGCCATCGAGTACCGTGTCTGACCCGCAGACCTCCAGCACAGAGGGAGCCGGCTCACCACAGACAGACTGCCAGTGCTCTGAGGCAGTACTGGCAAAGAAGAAGGGGGAGCCGCTGGTAAAATGCACTCTGTGTTCATGAATATATGTGAATGTAATGGAGAAATGTGAGTGACATTTGGTAGCCAAGTTAATGATCCCATCACTGAATTAGTTTCATGCCCTCTGCTGTTCTAGGGACGTGTGTTTGTAAAACGAAAAGATCAAAATTACTGCTCCCTGTATCAGTGTGACATCTTCATTTTGCATATATGTGTGTGTGTGTGTGTGCACAATCAGCAAAATTCAAGACAGATGAAAAATACAATAGAATAGAATAGAATTTATTTCAGCAACAACACAGCAGCATAAAGACAACAAAAAATTGCTAGCCTTGTGTGTTTACCAACAAGTGGTGTTGCACCAGAGTATACGTCACATTGGTCAAAAAAAATATGCATCACGAAGAGGCAAAAGCAGCACATTATCACATTATTTTTGAAATGTGTATTTCACAAGAATGTTTTGTAACAATCTGGAAAGACTATTTTGTCACACAGTGGCCCAAAGAGCATAGATAAAATGTCTTTAATCTTTCTTGTTTCCACTGTACTGAAAACATACTGAACTTTGACATATAAGTTGCAGGACCAGCCAAACTAGTATTTAAAAAAACAAGCAAAAAAAAACAAAACTTTACAGCCTGGAAAATACAGTATATGTATTCAAGGGGTTTGTCAATAGTTTTCAAAAATATGAGCAAAAATCACTTTTTTAGCTCACTACTACTTTGTCAACAATATATAGTCTATTTTTTGTCAATATATTAAACATGCATATTAAGTCTTTTCTAAATTATAGCTGAAAATAAAGTTTGAATTTTTTTTTTATAGAACTTTGTGGATTGTTAAATATAGTTTTGTGTTACTGATATTTTAAAAAAATCTCTCTTTAATTGATCATGATCCAGATCATTATTTATTTAATTTTAGATAACTTTTTTTAATGACACTGGTTATGGATCACTGATGTATTGCATCCCCTCTTCCATATTTTTCCACCCATTTTAGCCTCAGATACCTGAGTGCACAGATGGAGTAGGTGCACATAGTGATCCTGCAGTTGCAGGTAGGTAAGAAGGGGAAGGTACATTTTTATGCAACAATAATGCCACAGGCATTATATGCATGATACACTGAAAATGGACTAACAAGGTCTTGTTTTAACCCTCCAGCCAATAACAGGGGAATGAATGGAAAAGATGGAGCTGCCAGCTCTGGTTCACACAGCTCCGGCAGTCGTTTTCAAGTAAGAATTTCCTTGCAAGCTTTTCTGTCTTCAGTTTGTTGTTTAAATTGTTTGCGTTAGTTGCTGAATGAATGGACATGATGCACAGATACATTTGTTACAAAAATTCTGTTTCCCTTCTAGATCATCCCCACTCCCCCTGATGTAATTTGTCGTTTGGAGAAAAGTAGGATCACCCACAGTTCTCCAGCGCCATCGAGTGGCTCTGGAGGATCTAACTCTCAGAGCCAGGACCCTGCCTGGAAAGATGAGGACTTTTCTGCATGCAGGTCCACTGTGATGGGAGCAAATGAAGAATCTGCAGAAACCTCCAAAGCCCATAGTAGTAATCGTTACTCTGCTCCACCAAATTTATACCAGGCTACACCTACTTCAAGCCCTGATGGTACCCCACATTATATCCCTCGGGCTCAAACCGTTGATGCAACTGCTAATCAGCACTACCACCACTCCTCTCAACGCTACTCTGACTCAGCAGATGAGGAGAGCAGCAGCATAGCTCTCCCTCCAGCTCACTGCACTCCTCCAGCTCACGCCCACTCTGAGCACAGTGGAAGTGACCTCGTGAAAAGGGCAGTGGCATTCCTGCGGCGTTCTGGTCGCAGCAAAAGTGAGCAGAACTCTGTATCTCCAAGCCGGCAGCCGGTGGCAATAAACGGTCATGCTCCATCACCTTCTGCGGGCAATATCCACGCATCTTACATCAGCAGTGACAACGACTCAGAGTTTGAGGATGCTGACATGAAGAAAGAGCTGCAGAAACTGAGAGAAAAGTAATTTCACTTATAATGCATTGACACTCTGACTCAACTCTCGGTTTGAGCTGTAAAGACCTGAATTCTCTGTTCTCTCCCTATAACTTCTCCTCAGACACATGAAAGAAATCTCTGAGCTGCAGGCATTCCAGCGGAGTGAGATTGAGCACGTGTACAAGGAGCTGGGTAAAACTCTGCCCCCTAACGTGGGCCTACTTCACGCTGCACCCCCAAGCGGCCGCAGACGCAGAGCCAGCAAACACAAGCTGAAGGCTGGCAAACTGCTCAATCCTATGGTGCAGCAGCTCAAAAATAATCTCAACACGTCCACTGTTGAGAGAAAAGGTGCGTGGGTGATGAGTGGTTAAGATGCATGCTGTGAGGTGTTTGTGTTAGAAGCAGATATTTTGTTAAACGTAATGTGGGCAACAGGAATGACGTCAGGTTTGTGCTTCAGTGATTCATTGCAGCTCTCATTCTTTGTGTACCAAGGTGAGAGCGCTGCCAATTTATCCAGCTCTCCCACAAAACATTCAGTGCACTCCGACGGCTCCGCTCACTCCAGCACCAGCTCCAGCAGTCAGCCCTGCACTGACCCAGAGCCGGTTCAAACCAAACAGCCTTGCTCCTTGAAGGGATCCTTCTCCTCAGACAATATCTATGCTGGGCTGCACAGTGACAGAACATTGACGCAAGCAGGCCCTGGTCAAGGTATGCAATATAGGTGGATGCATACCACTACTTACACAGTTTACAACAGCCATTAACAGCTAAGGTCTCACTGGGAACCAACATTTTCTTACAATTCTGCATTTAAACATTTTGACTGAACTGTAAAGTTCATGTGCATAATTGCTATTATGTGACAGATTATGCAAAAATTATGCAAAAAAAGAGAGGAAATCAAGAAAAGGGACAAAAAATGTGATTCAACAGCACCATACCTCTCATCTCTTTAGTATTAAGGATTTACTGAGGTGGAATTTGTGGTTCCTAAATGATCACAGTAATTAATGTATGTGAATGGTGCAGTTACCATGATTTCCTGTTTAGATGCAGTATGATGCTAGTGTTATTTTTCAGAGCGATTAAGCTGTGTGTGTGTGGGGGGGGGGGGTCAAGACTTGAATAGACTTGCTCCTTGTTCGCTTTTTTATTTCTTTTTTTATGTTGGGAGCTTTCTCATCTTAGTCTCTGTGCACTTTTACAAAGTGTCTCTCTCTTGTTTTCTCTCTTCTTCCCTCTTATATTCATTTTTACAGGCTGGACGGTTTTCCACCAAACGTCAGAGAGAGTCACCTATAAATCTAGTAGCAAACCACGCACTAGATTCCTCAGTGGACCTGTGTCTCTGTCCATCTGTTTGTATTTGTTCTTTTCTATTTACCCCGCACTCATTTCCAGCCTTTTATCTTTACCACTTCTGTTTTCTCTCAGTCACATTTTAAATATGTCATATTCTACAACTTTTTTCCTTCTCTCACCGTCCTCACACCAGTCAGTAGTTATCACATCGACATGCTCCCCCCTTCCAGACTCGTCCAATAATCATAATGCTTTTTGTTCTGTCATTTCCATCTAGTCACCAGAGCAATATGTGAGGGTTTTAAGTATCAAAGCCAGACCATCAAGGTCACTTGTGATCCATCTAGCTTAAAAAGGGCATGCTGCCAGTGTAGTAGGGCTTTTGTAGCCCGTGTGTATAACGGTATTATTATTTTGATTATCAGCCATATGATGTCCTTGCATGTTCTTTGTTTTTAACTTTAAAGACTTTTGGCATGTAGTGGCTTAATGTATATGGGGTTGTAGCCACCTTACTGTACATTTTTGTTGCTTTGCAGCACTGTCACTTAGGCTAAAACACCATGAATCAAACTGGATATATACAGTTGTGAGGTGCCGGGTCTCTTTGACAAAACCAGCCAAATAGCCACTCAACGCGAGTTCAAGACACCCCCCCAAAAAAACCAAGTAGCCGAATGGCAACACTATTGTCAGTGTGGTTTTGGTTACTTGATGGCTAAAGAAGGAAAATTCTAAAGCTGTTTAACGTGTTTGTTTGTTTGTACCGTGATGTGTCTACCAGCTCACAGTGTCTCAGTTATTTCCTATTTAATCACTAAGATGGTAACGGATCCAACAGGTGTTGTTTGTGTTGTGCGCTCGATGGCAGTTTGTCTTCCTGTCAGCATTCTCCCCTGGGTGCAGCAGCTGCACTCAGTGTTAAGGTGAGATCTGTAGAACAGTGTTAATCAGAGGTACGTGGAAACTTACAAATTACTGTAAATCCTTCCTTATGGGAGTGTAATATTACATATGTTGTCTCGTGCAAATGGAGTAATTCTGGATTGTCCATTGGACCATTTTGAAGTTGCACCGTCATCTTGAAACCGAGGCATCCAGTTAGGGAGCCTCTCGCTCGCGTGTTTGGAGCCATTATAAAAAAACAGCTTGCCTCACAGAGCGGCTAGCCGACGCCTCATGCAGCAGCTAACCGATCAAAGCTGGACCCCGGTTAAACAATGTCTCCGAAAGTCAACGTAAGTCCAGATTTCTTGTTTCGTTTTGGCTTCGATGTCCTTCGTTAGTGCTGTTTGACTGGGGCTTTATATTCATATTCATTGCTAGGAAAGTTCAACGACCAAAATACCAACATTTTGGGAGCAATGAACATGTTTTCACTATTATTTGATTTCTTTGTGTGACTGACATTGTTATTCAAGCATTCAAAAGGCTATTCCTACCTCCACACAACTCCAACCACACACGAGAAAGTTTCTTGGCAGTTCTTGTTGTTGAACAAAACCGCGTCTCCCTAACCAGACAGAGTTGTGATGTCATCACGCATGCGCATAGGCGCTGCTTTATCACAACTTGAAAATAATCCATTCATTGTTGCGTTTGTTGAAATTATGTCCATGCATACAGGTGCAGAGAGATACAAACTATGAAGGGTGATTGAAAAATTTTGAACCCGGCCAAGAAGAAATCACAACTGAATTAATGTAATGCTTTATTTTTCAACATAATCCCCATGTAAGTCCACACAGTTTTTCCAGCATTGCTGCAGTGCCTTAATACCATTTTGATAGGTCTTATCCTGGACCTCACGGTACTGGACCAGTATAATAATGTTCCAGCAAGATGCCTTTTCACATTTGGAAACAGATTGAAATCTGATGGAGCCAGATCGGGGGAATAATGTGGGTGTGGAACAAGTTTGAAGTCGCATTCATGAATGGCGGCCATTGCAATGACTGATGTGTGAGCCAGAACATTGTCCTGGTGAAACGGAACACTATGTCAGAGTATTTCACGCCACTTCCACTTTATTTTCTCCCACAGCTGTCACAAAAGGGAAAAAGGGAAGCATAATAGGTCCCATTGATGGTCTGTCCATTCTCATCATAGTCCACCATTATGATGCCCTCAGCATCCCAGAGGCCATGACCTTTCTAGTAGATAAGACAGCTTTGGCTTTCTTCAGCAAGGGAGAATCACATTTCCATTGCTTTGACTGTTGTTTGGACTCCGAATGGAAGTGATGGACCCAGGTCTTGTCCATGGTCATAAGTTGTTACATGAAGTTACGAGGGTAGGCTGAAAAGTTCTAAGGCTCATTATGATACAGTTACTGCATTAACTGCATCATAGTGAGCCTTAGAACTTTTCAGCCTACCCTCGTATCTGGATCTGCCTCAAAAAGTTCTCCCTGGAGATCTGGATCCTTGTGCATTTCTGATTGGCCGTGAGATTCCTTGGGACCCACTGTGCTGAAAGCTGTCATACCCAATTGTTCCGTTGGAACTGAATGAACGTTCTCCTGGGAAATTCCAAAAGTGCTGGCTATGTAACGCTCACGTACTTTTCTGTCAGTGAGGAACATGTCATGGATTTTCTAGATCATATCAGTTGAGGTGGCAGTACTGGGTCTTCCTCATCTTGTTCCATCTGTGACACTTATTCTGTTCCTCTTGAATTCGGCTGACCAGTGTTTAACTGTAGGATAATATGGAGCATCCTCCCTTCATGTCATTACCATGTCCTCATGGATCTCATGTATCTCTCCTTTTTCGTAAGATACTGAATCAGAGCATGCCCACCAGCTTTGTCCATTTTGCCAATTTAACACTCCCCTACTTACTTCACTGAAATATTGTCCACAACATTGCACCCAGTGAGTCAAAATTTCACACATTCTCAATTAATTTTGTTCAATTTGTAGAGCACCAGTTTACGCGTCACCCCAAAGCGCTTCACACAGAACAACCCAAAATCAAATTAAAATGAATTAAAAGCTTAAAAAGCACAGTTAAAATACACAATTAAAAAAGTGAAAGAAATAAAAAGCATAATAACAATAAAAAGCATAGTGACAAATATGCTAACTAAATGCGAGGGAGAACAGATGCGTCTTCAATCTGTCCACAGAATCTGACTGCTATATTGATGCTGGAAGATTGTTCCACAGAAAGGTGATACGATAGGAGAAAGCTCTTTGCCCTGCAGACATTTTATTCACCCTAGGAACAGAATAGTCCTGCAGCCAGGTAAGAAGGTGCCAGTCTGTGAATAATTTTATAGGCTAGTAGGAGAACCTTAAAATCTGCTCTCACAGAGACAGGCAGCCAGTGAAGAGATGCCAGAATGGGTGTAATGGGGTCAAATTTTCTGCTTCATGTCAAAAGTCTGGCAACAGCATTCTGAACCAGTTGGAGACTCCTAATGCTGGACTGCGGTAACCTTGAAAATAGGACATTGCAATAATCCAATCTAGATGAAACAAAAGCATGAATGAGTCTCAGCATCAGCCATAGACAGGATGGGAGGTTCCTCACTTTGTCCGTATGATGTATAACACTAACCCAAACTAAGCGCTAGCCGGTCAAATTGATGCCAATATCTCACTGGACCAAGAACCATCATTTCAGTCTTATCAGAGTTTAAAAGTAGAAAGTTACTAGACATCCAACTTCTCACTGATGCAAGGCAATCTTCTAAAGATTTTGTTTGATTGAGATTACCAGCACTTACCGGCATGTACAATTGCATGTCATCAGCATAGCAATGAAAGGCAATCTCAAAATTCTCAAGAGAAACGTTGGTTTCTCAGAATGCAAAAAATGGTGAAGCACGCCCTACTTTTTCTGGGTCCGGCTCAAAACGTTTCAGTCACCCCTCGTACATTTGCATGCTTTTGAATAGTGAAAAATTCCTCCTATAATCATGTGCTGAGAGCAGTCTTCATGTCATGATCATGGTGTTCCGAGTTTTGTCTCCTAATGACCTTGTTGACATGAGTCATTTAGGCGGTGAGACCAGTCACTGCTGGTCAAGAGGAGTGATGGAGAACAAGAGTGTTTTAAGGTTGGGTGAACTAAGAATGACTGGAACAGTTTGGTGGTTTTTCTGATCACAAGTGACTTTCATGGAGCAGGTCCCGAACGTGTTGTCTGGGTAGGCAGGAGCTAAGCTTAAATTTGTTTCTGGCCGTCATCCACTCTTCACTGGCCCACCGTTACATTTCATAACCTCCCATTTAAGGAAATTGTTTAAAATGCTTTCTGCAGTGCTGGCTTAAAAAGAAAAATAAAGGAACACTCAAGCACTTTAGGGCTTGTGAATGCTTAGTCCTCTCCAAACATGGGCCTGAGGTCAGATCTAAACCAAGACACTCTGTGTATACGTGTGTGTGTGTGTCCATGCATTAGACAGAACACCTCTATACCCTATTTATTTATTTGGTGTGCATTTCCATCCACTATTTATTTTAAATCTATATCTCCCATTGAAGGCATTCTGTTCAGGTTAGAAGGTCTCTGTACACTAACAGAGAGTCCCCCTCCCTGTCCCGTCTTCAGTCCTCCCCCATCAGACAAAGTCCTTTGCTGTTAAAAGGAGAGCACACTCATGTTTGGAGGGTGACGATGTGCATGGTGCAGGCACCAGGCAGGGCACTGATGGAGACTTGCTCTGCCGTATGAAGGGCTGTATCAGTATTACTTTATTCTTCCACCTCTTAAGTTTCCTGCATGTTTTTTTTTTTGTTTAACTATTAATGCCTCTCTGTTCCAGCTAGTACTTGTATTCTCTTTCAGTTGGAATCTTTATTTAGTATTTTTCATTTGGTTTCACAAGCCTTTTCACATCAACAAATCCTGCACTAGAACCTCTTTTCTATTACTTTTAAACCAGCACACTGTTCTCTTATGGTTTTCCCAGCCAGCTAGCAGACCTGCATGTGGTAAAACTAATAAATATTCCACATTGAAATATTAGAAAATGTACCCACTGTATTGCTGGAGCATGATATGACCCCTTTCACCCCCTGGTTTCCATGGATGTACCGGTGTGTCCACGTGTCATTTTGTCATATTTCAATTAATAGCTCAGCGATGGAACATCACAGAGACTTTCACTTCCTGAAACTACAAATTCTCAGCTGTCACAGTCTCTCCTTTTTGACTGGCAGCCAGTCTTAGAGGCTGGAGAAGATCACACGGGTCTGTCTCCTCTCACCCTCCGCTGCACTTTGCAGTATCTGTTAGTGGGAAATCCTCAACTAAAGCACGTCACTAAACGCTCATGAAATCTAAAAGAACTGCCCTATTGCCCTGACAAAGCTTATTTTTATTTAGTATTATGAAGAAAATTGTTTTGGAAAAATGCACAGAGGAAATTTTGTTTTGTTTAAAGGATCAGGTGCAGCAATTTATTTTATTTTTTTAATAGGCAGCAGTAGACATTTTTTGACATTAGTCTTCATGAATACATGAATAAAAATGTATTTTTACAAAAGATTTGAAGAATTTCTAAAAACACATTTCATTTTCATATTGACATAGGCATTATACGACAGTAAAGTACCTAAGAAGGGAAGTTACTGAAGGTGGAACGTAAAATTGAGAAAATGCCCTTAGACTCCAGAGGCTTAATAATCTTATTTGAGCAACAGTTTAACCTGGACTATTTACATTTTTAAATCTGCTCCTTCTGAGTTAAAATCTGGACAAAAAACTCTGTTTTTCTTGCATGCTGCTCTTACTATAAAATAGGTGCCAGCTCCATTCTCTAGGAAGCAGCGGTTGCAACGAAAGACTCATCTGGGATGCTTACCTCATGCCAACGGTGTTTAAGGTGTAATCTGTTAACATGGCCAACAAAATTAAAATGCACAGTACAGTCACCACATGCACACAACACATTTGGTGTGTTTTATGAACTGTGGTTTTGATGGGATTGCACAATCCACATCATGGCGTGCCATCACACCGGTGGTGACTGACATCGACGTACTACTCACCCCTAATCCAGCCCCAAATTTGCTCCTTTCTTAGCCTGTCAGGAACATTTCTTTTGTCAAATTCATAAGCGATCCCATTTTAAAGAACTCTAGGCCCTGTTGACGTTCAACCCTACTTTGTGATTTTTAACCCCCCTTATCTCCCTTTCTTCTTTTCTCTCTCCCTGATTGTTTTGATAGCTGAATGTGCTTTTGAAGCAGCTTGTCCACATTCCTGTGGTAGGCAGTGTGTCCTGGCCTAACTGTTTCTGTCTTGTGCTGTTTTACCTTTTTATAGGGTCCACTCTGAAACGACTATGTCTAGGCAAAGAACGCAGTAGTAGTAACTATCTCATTTACTTTCTTATACTCTCCTCCTTTTTCTGTGTCCTCCCTATTTTTAGTCCTCTTTCTTTCAAGTGCACTTTGTTTTCCCAGTGACACTTAAAAATGTGGCAGTTCTTGTTGAATATGTGGGTACTTACAACATTTTTTTGTTTGTTGTTTTGCATGGCAGTTTGCCTCCATGTCTTGAATGCTTATTTTTCTATTTTGCTTGCAGTGTGATTTTTGGCTATAATTATTCATGCTGGCAATTATTTTGTAATCTTTTGGCTGCTAGAATGGTAGTTTTGCATATGGTGGCTTCCACAAAACCTTGAGGATGAATCCTGGGAAATCTGAGATTTACATTGTATTGTAAAATTGAAGTATCTTTTGTAGCAGATGAAGCTAAAGGACCATAGATACTTGGAACCATGCAGCAGCCAATTGATTAACATAGCAACTGACACCTGTGTAGGTTTTTAAGATTTTTTTTTTTTTTAATTATTATTTCAGGGTCTACACTCAGCACCACCACAACTCCAGCATCCAGTCAGACCCAAGCCCCACGCTCCATGGCCACACTGTCGCCATCTCCCCAACCACTCCCAAGGCTTGCTCAGGTCCAGACTAACAACAGCAACAACAAGAGAGGCACATTTACAGATGATCTCCACAAACTGGTGGACGACTGGACAAAGGAGACTGTAGCAGCAGCCCATCAACCTCGCCTTTCCCTAAACCAGCTCAAAGAGCAGAGACGCCAGAAAGACCTGGAGAGTAAACCCCCTCCTACGGGAGCGCCTGTGCATGAGGTATTTGGAAACTCAAGAAGAGGACAGACTTAGTCGGTCTTTGACTTGTTATAATCTTGCCTTTAATTGCAAATGTGAGGCAGTACATGTTGTTTTGTACTTTTAAACTTCCCTGTCTTCTAGATCAGATACCGTGTTGGTCTCAGCAACTTCCAGCTGCCTCTTTCCTACCCAATGACTGCTGCTTTCTGCCCTAGTATGCCCACAAACTTAAACCCCAACTCCTCAGGAGTTCCCAGTCCTGGGTACGTTTTGCCAGTGGGGTGCTATGGGGGGATGACACATGCTCCTCTTTATCCCCAGCAGTGGCCAAGTATACCTCGCCCCCTAGGCCTAATTGGTGCTGCGAGTGTGTTGCCCCATGACACAGTAACAAACCAAGGGATTCAAACCTACCCTGTGGTCATGCACAACCCCGATTATGGCCCCTGTTCAGAAACCACCAGGACTACTTGACCCTAGTTCTTAGTGTGTGTGTGGGCTGGATCTGTGATCCTGTAAATAACATGGAGATATTCTTTGTACAACACCTGTATCTGTACTTGTTTGTGTGTATATACCATATTGTAAAGTATGCTTTATGTATGTCTGAATACCTTGTGGTGTTTGGGTTTTTTGTTGTTGTTTTTTTTTTTGGCTTTGATCTTGCAGAAACTCAGCCATATGAGACATTTGGTCACCATTTACAAACATTTCACTATATTCCCCTTCGCTTTGATTTTTGCAGTGTTTTCAGTCTTTTGACTTCTTAATTTTTATGTACACTTGAAATGCTTCATTGGAATCCAGATATTTTGGTTTGCGATACAGCGACAGGGCAGTGTTTATAATGAAAGTATTTAAAGGAATGTAGTGCCTTGAACCTCTTTTTTTCCTCCCTACAAAACAAAGCATGTCTGCATCCAAACAACTTTTTATTTGATAGCTTGAATGTGTTTCTTATTTACCGCATTACAGACACTTTTGGTTTACATTTGAATGCCCTTGTAGTACTGCACTGTTAAAGTATATGCTTTTACTTAAATAAAATTATATCTTAGTCCTTGTTTACTTCCACCCCTGTGACACCCAAAATGCCATAGTGGTGACATGTTGCTGCCTTGTCGAAACAAATTGTTAATGTACAACTGAGGTGAAAAAGAAAAACAAATTTAAGCCAGACGCCAAAATTCACTTATTCAGGTTTTTGATAGGACAAAAGCTGTGTTAGAGCAGATGTACCCGTGCACACATCTCTAGTATTGTTCTGATGAGAGTGTTTGAACTAATGTGAAGGTTTGAGGCTGAGAAGTGCAATTTAACCCCTCCACAAAGCTTTGAACGTCGCCTTTGCCACAAGCCTTATCTCTGCATGCAGCAGGAGCAAGATGAATGACTGAAAAAAGTAACACCTAGAAAAATGGAGTGAATGCAAATCACCATACTCCAAATTCAGTACTGCTAAATATCGGTGCACATGTACTTTGTTGTTTGTTTTTTGCAAAGTCTTAAGTTTGTAGTTTTAAAACTACAGTATTTGCTGTTTAAAGCTTGATTTTGATGCTGCTATCTGGTGAGTTCACTGTACAGTTAAGCATTTTGTTCGAGATGGTAGTTAAATTAGATACTTTCAAAGCCTCATTAAAATTGTTTTTCTCAGGATGATTTTGATGACAGCCTTTTTGTTAGAGGCCTCCCCCCCCATCTTGCTAATATATTGCAAAATTCAAGACCACTTGACTTGGGAGGTTTGCACAAGATACAGTCTCCCTGAACTCTCACCTGTCAGTTTCCAGCACTGTATATACCTGTGTTTGACTATTGGAACTTTTTTCCTTTTGAAATCAGACAAACAAGGCCAGCTTTTCTTGTACCACAAAGCAAATATGGACAATACAACTCGTCAAACTGCAAATTTAAAAATTTAACCTGTGAAGGATTTCAGCACCCCAAACCTGCCAAGCTGTGAATTGTACAGTTTTCTTGTAGTCTATATTTGTACATTATTATTATTCTTTTAACTGCTGAGGGGTGGTGTTGGAGGGGTTGCTTTGATGTACATGATTCCATCAATTCGGTTTGAATTGAACTTTTGTAGAATATATTATGCAGAGTCTTCTACTCTGGTGAAATGCTTCCAGTAAGAGATTTCTGTTCTCTATTACTTATCTGGTTTTTATTTAGTTCTACCTCCTCCTGTGCCTACTCATTGTGAGCAGAGGAGGGAGTAATTCCTGTTGGCATATTCATTTGGATGCAGTAATTGTACAGAACAGAAATGTACATGCACAGATGAATCTTACTTCTCATGTCTCTCTGGATAACACTGCCCCCTGGTGAATATGCGCAGATTGTCAAAAATTCATGTTTCAAAAGTGTGGGATTACCTGTGCCTGCGGTTTCCCACTGCATTACCCAGCCTACCCTGCACTCTAACGACAAACTGTATGCTAAGAGAGAAATAAACCTTATTTTGTGCTTGATGGTATAGTTGTTTCTTCTTTTTTTTTTAACCAATCATTCATTCATTTTCTGCTGCTTGTCTGGGTCGGAGTGGCAGCAGACTAGTCGGCTCCTCCTACACTTCACTATCTCTGGCCAAGTTTTTCAACTCTTCCTGGTGAATCCGAAGACATTCCCAAGCCTGATGGAAAATTTAATCTCCTCTGCGTGTCTTGGGTCTCTTCCCAGTTGGATGTGCCTGGAAGACATCCTTTCCTTGGGTATCTCACCAGATGCTCGAGCAACCTTTTTTGTCTGCTGACAACTGCCCATCACAGAAAATGGGTCTTCAAGTTAGTACCAAGAAAACAGAAATTATGAGTGCAGAAGAACAAGATGACGCATCAGTGGACAGAAGCTGACAGAACTTGATTACTTCAAATATGTTGATCACTAAATTAGTAATCACTGCAAGTTAGATGAAGAAATTGTGCATATTTTAGCTGCCTCGTGTGTTATGGGGCAGGTTCAGGGACAGTCTTCATCTGCAGGGAACTGATGAAACTAAACTTAAAATTATATAACCAGTGTTGTTCCAGTAATAATGTGTGGAAAAGAGTCCTGGGTTTGTATACACAAAGCATCTTAAGGCTAAAAGTAGCTCTTAGTGATGTCATTCTAAGAAAAATCTTAGAATTTGAAGACATGTCTTAGAATTTTAAGATAGGTTATTCACAAAGCATCTAGGCCAGATGAGTGGCACACGGTGCGACTAACGCACGGGTTGAGTTAGCCTGACAACTAGAGGTGGGCAGATCGATCCTAATATCAATACCAACGCTGGTACTGATATTGAACAATCCTCGTGTAAAAAGACCGATACTCAAGCTTTTTCTCTCCAGCACGCACTGACTGCTGCGCACACAGATTCATCAAAGTCTACTCTACCCTTGTAGTATTGTGGTTTGCCAGCCCTCTACCTCAGGAGATTTTAAATTGAGTGATATTTTTTAAAACAAAAATGTTTGTAATAATACATTTTTTGTTGTCACGTACAATGGCGAAATTCTATCCTAGGTCTTTTGGATCTATGAAGCTTAAATACGAAAAAGTATCTATCGGCGATACTGGGCCTGTATTTACTTGGTATCGGATCAATACCAAAATTCCCAGTATCGCCCACCTCTGCCGATAACCAGCCTGAATGATGCTGGAGCGCTCACGTTACACCAAGGTGAGACTTGACGTCAGCGTCTCTGTCACCAACCAATCACAGGCTGGGAGAGAGAGGCCAGTATCTCACCCTGTTCAGAGTGCCGCTCTCATTGGACCGACATCTCTGCTGTTTTAGCATTGTGGGATAGTTCACCCACAGTTTGAGCTTGCCGGACTACTTTCGCGAAACTGCTCAGTGTGCTGCTCTCGTTGGAGCCACAACACAGATAGATCTCTTTCAGTGAAGCTTCTTGTTCTGACTTTAACACAAAGTTAACACCCAAGTCTTTCATTGCCAACTGTAAATGGTCATCAAACCATTCCAATCGTATCTTTCTGAACTCTTCCGCATCAAACTCCATCGTGTCAACTTTTACAATGCTCATAAACTTTTAAGTTTCTTAAACATTTATTATGGCCACTCTTAAAACTCCAGTATTCTTTATAATTTTATTACTGGTAAATTTTAGAATTGATTTAGATGAGATATACTCATTATCTCACAGGAATATATCACAATTATCTGGGAACTACTTTTTGCGCAGGAATTCATCAAGCACATCGGCCGCGGGCGCGTACTAATACAAATACCCAGAAACTGGAAAGTTATTCGGCCATAACGAGAGCGTCTACTTTTAGCTTGTCATAAGCTAAGCTAGTGGCGCTCGTGAGAGTGTGGCCAGTATCGGCACAAACCATTCAAAGGATGGGGGTGTCAGAGGTAGGTGGCAAGTATGCTGTGGCTGAAAATAATAATAAACAAATGCCACCCTCATTGGGAAATTGCCCTTGTAATATGAATTAACAGAATTTTATGTAACAAAGTTCATGTCATTTTCAATGACTCAAAGCCCTGGTTCTGCTTTCCTGAAACCTGTGGCCAACAGCAAGACAAACTTTTTTTTTTTAATTGAACACATCCAATAAAACAATATAGAAAAACATCTTGTAGGGACACTTTCATATAATAAAAGTGTTGAAAAAGCAAATATAAAGTAAGAATTACAAAACAAAAGAAGAAAAAAAATACAAGGACTACCCAGAAAGGAAGCAAAATATCGAGTATAATTTAAAAAAAGCAAGAAATGAGATATATCTCCACAGATCTTTCCAGCTATTTTATTGGAGTAGCCGCCACAGCATACTGCTGGTTAAAAATGGTTTCCTCTGACACCCCCATCCTTTGAATGGTTTGTGCCGACACTGCACACTTAACCTGCGCCGTGTCCGCTGATCTGTATATATTACTCGATCGCTCATTGGTCCCACTGATCTGTATATATTACTGGATCGATCATTGGCCCGCTCACTCCGTACAATCTGCTGAAGCAAACTGGCGGCCATCTTACCACTCTGAATTTATGCCCACCGCACATAGACAGCTTATCAGAACGTCAACAATTTCTCATTATTTTTGTTCTTCGGATAATATAAGATTGATCCCTCCTAATCTACGCCTGCCATGATTAGCTTTCTTTCTTTTAGTACTTTGACACATTCTCCCCTTCTATTCTCAGTTACTCATGTCTCAATGGGACAAATACCCCGTTTTAAACATCATGACTCTTGAATCAAAGTTTATATAAGTTGTGTGTAATCATGTTATTTCTACCCGGTTCTTTTATGTAAAATTCTGCCCCTTACCAAAAACCAAACCATTGTATTCCTCATTTTGAGTTTATTCAAGGTCACGTTAGAAACCAGGCCTGGGACCCTCACAGACAGTGTCCATCTTGTGAAAGACCCCTAACATGAGTCATACAACACTTTTTATACCTTGTGGGTGTTAACATGGGTGTGGTTTAGTCTCATATTTCTAATGTTACTGGCTCTCACCAACAGGGGGAGCTCTCCCTGTATCTGAAAATTGGACAGATGATAGAGTAAATACTTAACATATTTCTCAGAACTTCCAAATAACACAAATACTTAATAGCTAACATAAAACAAAGAATTAGCACAGATATTATCTAACAATCATCAGCAAGCTTGCTTTTATATATATATATATATATATATATATATATATATATATATATATATATATATATATATATATATATATATATATATATATATATATATATATATATATATATATATGTGTGTGTGTGTGTGTGTGTGTGTGTGTGTGTGTGTGTGTGTGTGTATCATGAACGAGAGCAAAGGTGGAAGGATAATATATAGCAAAAGTGGATTTTTAATAGCTGCACTGAAAGAGTAAAACACCACTTAACTAGCTACAGGAGAGTTGGTTTTCCCTTTGAAATTGACAATATTTATTGTACGTGGCTAATTGGTAATAAAGTTCGTAGCACCAACGCCTAAACCTCGAAAACTATGCACAAATAGACCTCATGAATGTCTTAAAATAGTTCGTCCAACACAAAACTCAACATGTGGCTACACACAAGCAAGTTATTGTTATTATTATTATTATTATATTGTTCATTACTTTCCATTTCACTTATACTCACAGGTGAAATGTTCGTTCACAGCCTTTGAACGGGCGATTTGCGCCGTTAATAGCTGCACATGAAGGCTTTTGGGGGCTAAATCACAAAGAATAAAGTGGCGAGCGCCTGCTTGAAGATCGGAAGAAAAGACCGTTCAGGAGCGGTACATGGGAGTGGTAATATGGCGGCCGATGTGCTTCAGGAATGTTGGCCAATGAGCGATCCAGTGTTATACAGATCAGTGGTTATCCAGTGTTATACAAATCAGTGGCTGTGTCGCGTATGCGCCACGTTTGTTTTTGTTTCTCGCAGCGCATTTTTTTTTTTTTCATTTTACCACGTTCCTCTTTTTTGTAACTCGTTTAGACTTGTCTTTGAGTTTGTGAATTTGCATGGTTTCTGTACTTGCAGCTGTTTTCTGTAATTCAGACGCTTTTGGCCGTTGCAGTGCATTTGGCCCTTGTAGGCCACCGTAAATGAGCCCCATATGAGCGGCCTATTGCAGCTGTCAATCATATACGTGTGTGTCCCCGTAGGCGTGGCGTATGGTCACGCTGTGTTACGTAGGCGCCATGTTAAGCCTCGTTAATCCGTCTGATACAGTAACAATGCGTGGCCGTCATGTTGTCCACCTCTAAGCGCGTTCCGTCTGGCTCAGCCACCATTTTGAGACGGACCTCTCGCATGAACTGCATGTCAACAAGCATGGTGAGAAGAAAAGCAGGAGTCAGGAAGACTGCAACCCGTGGAAGGGGTAGAGTTTCATCTGAATCTCCTGCGCCATCATCTGAACCCCGATCCCCAACACCAACATCGGAGGAGGCCCCTGAGGTGGTGGTGGACGTCACCCTCCCTACGGTCAGGCTGACCCCAGCAGTACACAGTGCACAGGAGGAGTGTGGCGGTAAAAAGAGGAGAAAAAAAAGGCCCCCAGTTATACTTCCAGAGGAAACCACTGCTGAGTTAGCAGCGTGGTGGCAGGGGGCAGCAGGTCTCTACAACAGACGCGCCCTAAAGTACCACGACACCGAGTGGAAGAGGGCAGAGATAACAAAGAAGGCGGAGGAGCTCGGTTTAACATGTAAGTCTGGCTTTGTCTTTGTGTGCATTTTTTTTTAAGTGTTTTCTGTCATTTGTAATATGTGGGCCATACTAAAATATGAAATGGGGGTAAAATGTAACGAAATGGGGCCTAAAATTACACTACATTTCATAAAGAGCAGGTATGGGGGTCGGGGAGCATAGAGTTTATAGAGAAAAGACAGTGTTTCCCCCCTTCAAGAAATTATCTCTGTAAAATGATGAAAGACGCACAGTGTAAAAGAATGAAATAAATCTGATTAATGCTATATATGTTTTATTTTCGTATAAATGGAACCATTGTTGCAGTAATATGTGTCTGCAGAGCCAGAGGCTGTTTGTTTACAGCTGCATTCTCAGGCCGCACGCTGACGTAGATTCAGAGCATTTCTTTAGAGACTGCGCCACCTACCTGTGATTCAAGAGCGTGACTTGCTATTTTCAAATTTGATTTCACTCCAAATATACTTACAATTTAACTAAATCAGTTAGTACGTCTCTAGAGCCTACAATAGTGTTCAGAATAATAGTAGTACTATGTGACTAAAAAGATTAATCCAGGTTTTGAGTATATTTCTTATTGTTACATGGGAAACAAGGTACCAGTAGATTCAGTAGATTCTCACAAATCCAACAAGACCAAGCATTCATGATATGCACAGTCTTAAGGCTATGAAATTGGGCTATTAGTTAAAAAAAAAGTAGAAAAGGGGGTGTTCACAATAATAGTAGTGTGGCATTCAGTCAGTGAGTTCATCAATTTTGTGGAACAAACAGGTGTGAATCAGGTGTCCCCTATTTAAGGATGAAGCCAGCACCTGTTGAACATGCTTTTCTCTTTGAAAACCTGAGGAAAATGGGACGTTCAAGACATTGTTCAGAAGAACAGCGTAGTTTGATTAAAAAGTTGATTGGAGAGGGGAAAACTTATACGCAAGTGCAAAAAATGATAGGCTGTTCATCTACAATGATCTCCAATGCTTTAAAATGGACAAAAAACCAGAGACACGTGGAAGAAAACAGAAAACAACCATCAAAATGGTTAGAAGAATAACCAGAATTTCAAAGGCTCACCCATTGATCAGCTCCAGGATGATCAAAGACAGTCTGGAGTTACCTGTAAGTGCTGTGACAGTTAGAAGATGCCTGTGTGAAGCTAATTTATTTGTAAGAATCCCCCGCAAAGTCCCTCTGTTAAATAAAAGACGTGTAGAAGAGGTTACAATTTGCCAAAGAACACATCAACTGGGCTAAAGAGAAATGGAGGAATATTTTGTGGACTGATGAGAGTAAAATTGTTCTTTTTGAGTCCAAGGGCCGCAGACAGTTTGTGAGACGACCCCCAAACTCTGAATTCAAGCCACAGTTCACAGTGAAGACAGTGAAGCATGGTGGTGCAAGCATCATGATATGGGCATGTTTCTCCTACTATGGTGTTGGGCCTATATATCGCATACCAGGTATCATGGATCAGTTTGGATATGTCAAAATACTGGAAGAGGTCATGTTGCCTTATGCTGAAGAGGACATGCCCTTGAAATGGGTGTTTCAACAAGACAATGACCCCAAGCACACTAGTAAATGAGCAAAATCTTGGTTCCAAACCAACAAAATTAATGCCTCGCAGATGTGAAGAAATCATGAAAAACTGTGGTCATACAACTAAATACTAGTACTTCAGGTCCTACCTATAATTGTAAAGGTTAAATGTACCCAAAAATTAAAAAAAAAAAAGTTAAGCTTTTAAAGGTTTATTCCACCCACACATATTACTTATTAATAAAAAAAAAAAACTGTTTCATGCATTTGTACAAAATGTGTAGCAATTTGTTATAATCAGGTAATTTAACTAAATCAGTATGTCTCGAGAGCAAATAAGGCTGCACTTTCAAGAGAACATAGTATTGCACAAAAAGTAAAACTTCAGGTCCTACATAAAATTGTAATGGTTAAATGTACCCCCAAAAATTTTAAAAGTTAAGCTTTTAAAGGTTTATTCCACCCAAAAATATTGCTTAATAAAAAAAACTTTGTTTCATGCATTGGGACAAAATGTGTAGCAATATAATGTTATAATCAGGGAAATTAACTAAATCAGTTAATACGTCTCTAATAATAATAATAATGTAATCATATCAATCAATTCAATCAATCAATTTTTTATATAGCGCCAAATCACAACAAACAGTTGCCCCAAGGCGCTTTATATTGTAAGGCAAGGCCATACAATAATTATGTAAAACCCCAACGGTCAAAACGACCCCCTGTGAGCAAGCACTTGGCTACAGTGGGAAGGAAAAACTCCCTTTTAACAGGAAGAAACCTCCAGCAGAACCAGGCTCAGGGAGGGGCAGTCTTCTGCTGGGACTGGTTGGGGCTGAGGGAGAGAACCAGGAAAAAGACATGCTGTGGAGGGGAGCAGAGATCAATCACTAATGATTAAATGCAGAGTGGTGCATACAGAGCAAAAAGAGAAAGAAACAGTGCATCATGGGAACCCCCCAGCAGTCTACATCTATAGCAGCATAACTAAGGGATGGTTCAGGGTCACCTGATCCAGCCCTAACTATAAGCTTTAGCAAAAAGGAAAGTTTTAAGCCTAATCTTAAAAGTAGAGAGGGTGTCTGTCTCCCTGATCTGAATTGGGAGCTGGTTCCACAGGAGAGGAGCCTGAATATGGTGTCACTGTGTTCTCTCGATCTACCACAGGACAGTTTGCAAGTTTTGAACAAGGTGATAAACAAAGGCTGCTGGAAGCAGATATTTAGATTTATTTTTATATTATTAAACCAAAAGAAATGCTTAAAAACACAGAGAGAGACATTTTTTAACCTACTTGCATTGGTGCTAGTAACAAAAAAAAATTATTTGCACCAAAAAAAGTTACTTGCACAATCCAAAGTCAGTCTTATATCAACCTTAAAACTCCTCCTCTGATGTGTCAGACTCTTCCTCTCTGGGGAGAGTTTGAGGGGAGAGCAGCAGCAGCAGCAGCAGCAGCAGCAGCAGCAGCAGCTATTTGCAACACTTGCGACTAGGGATGGGTATTAAGAACCGGTTCCTTTCGGGTATCGTTAAGAAATGATTCGATCCACCGACATCAATAAGCTTTGTGCTTAACGATTCTGTTATCGGTCCTTCAGAGTGGCCGTTGTTTTGGGGGGTGTTTGTCAGGAAAATAATTTCTCTACATTGATTACAGACCCTGCAGCGGGTCCGTGATCAACTTTTCTGCAGCGCGGCTTTGCTCTGAACCTTGAACCAATCGAAGCAGTGGTTCACAGATTGAAGCAATGCTTCGATCTATTGCTTCGTTTATACTTTCTTTCTTTCGCTTAATTTTCCCCCGCTAAAACCTTAAAGAGCATACGTCTGTGAGTATTATTTACGTTTTCTATGTTAAACTGACCTGTTATGGTTCTGAAACAGTTGATAGATGTATTTTATAACTTAAAAACTGGAGCGATGCTAACGGGTTAGCATGTCTATGGCATTTTCAATGTTAAAAGTTAGCATTACACATTTGCAGCTCTCATCACGTTCGGGTGCATTTGTTTTCAAATTGTCATATTTCTTACATTTATTTTTGTTTATATATTAATAATCTAATGCTTATTATATACAATTTTAGAGAAAGAGACAAAAAGAACCTGAATAGAAACACAACAGAAAATATAAAAGCAACTAACAATGAACATACATAAATACATACAGAAATAAATGTTTCCTGTGAACACCTGACTCTTACACCTCCATTTCATCCCTGTATTATTTAAGTTTAATGACAGTTTGTTTTGGTCAAACCATATTTTTAATGTGTTAATTTCTTCTGTGATTTCCTCCAGAACTGTCTGCCAAACTAGAAAACTGCTGCATCCTAGTAAGAGCAGAATACTACTGGAATGAATTTTAATAAGGAAAGTTGTTTTGGTTTTTCTCACTAAATGGATGCTGCACTCACTCCAGTTTATTGTCTGGAATAGTACCAGGTTGCATTTCAGAGCTTCTAGAATTCAAACATTTTTGTGCAGGTGGTGTTGGGGGGTAATTTTGGGTTTCAGCTTTTTTTTTTTTTTTTTTTCACCACTTTCATCCCTGAATATGTCAATCGTGAGTCACTTTTGTGCGGGTTAAAGTTACTAACTGGGACTCCTGTCTTGTTGCGAGAAAGAAATGAGAATCGTCCTCTGTTCTGTTCACACAGCTCCAAACGCTGCGCGGCTCTCTGATGAGTCAAGTTAGAATGATAGAGTCCAGTCTGAATTAATAACTTCAAAGTGAAACACAGTTTTGTTTATTTTTGTTTTTGCTTTCCTCTGTGATGTAAACTCGTTTTGACTTCTGATATGAGCTGGACGGACAAGGAGAGCAGTCGCCATCATCTAATGTAGTCCATGTCCGTCCAGCTCATATCAGAAGTCAAAATGAGTCAAATGGCTCTGAGAGATCTAAATAGACTGCTGTGTAATCAATGGAACCACACTGCCATCTAGTGGATATCCAGTGTGCGTGAGTGTGTATTTGTGAATCAGTAGGCATTTGTTTGTGGATCTGTGGATTTCACAAAAAGAATGTCTCAAAATTACATCACAGAGGAAAGCGATGAATGCATGTAATTGGTGATCCACAAATGCTGAAACTCAATTCACAAATACAATTTCCAGTTTTACAAATGTATTTTTTTTTTTTTTACAAATTAAGTTTTATATTTGCAAATACAACATTATTTGCAAAGACCAATTTACAAGTTACAAATATGAAATTTGCATTTGTGGATATCTGAACACATTTGCAAATCAATGATTATTTGTAGATCACCCTGTGTGCATTTACAAATATTAATGAGACAATTTTAAACCCCATAGAATGAGGGCTGTATTTTACATTCTCAACGTTCTGTAGGCTGTAACCTGAGCAACATGAAACATGGAGAAAAAAAGCTTGCTGGTAGAACAAAGTCAGTGTAATAAAACAAAAGTTGGCAGTTTATTCTCGTGTCTTTATTTGAATGCATGTTTTTTGTTTTCATCATTAAGTTTTAATGCAAAAATAGTCCTATACATTAGACCTATATTCTTATTTTGGGCATGATCCAAATATGTACTTGATCGGTATCGGCCGATCAAAATTTCAGTGATCGGTGATTGGCCTAAAAAATCCTGATCGGTGCACCTCTAATATTTCCCCATTAGAAATGGATCTGGTCAGGGTGTATCATCATGATTTTGGCGCACATAGAGAACTCCAGCTGCCCAGCATGGCATCATCTGGAGTTTAAGCACATTAAAAAGGATGCTGAGGGCGAAGTGTCTCCCCGTCGTGAGGATGACAATTTAGCTCATATTATGGAGTTCATTTTGAACGAAAGGAAAGCGTGTGCACGTTTTATTAATTTGAGTGCTCAATTAAAGGAAAACTGTTATGTGCAGACGCGGGTTGAGGAGCGGACCAACGTCTGACCGAACCCAGCGCTAAATAACCAGAAAGCGGTTCCAAAAACAAAACAGTTTTATTTCCCTCCTGTGCAATAATTTGTGTACAACATAAATGTGCGGGTGCTTGGCGAGGTGAAGGACGGCGCGCTCTCCAGCGCCCCAAATGGATCGAAGCCCGACGCTTCTGGACCCAGACTCACCGCCGAACACCCCCCAGGTGGATACGACAAACTGACTCTGTGAAGGATGGAAAAGGTGAGGTAAGTCAACAGAGCTACAACAAATATCCTCCAGAGGCACACACTATCAGCAACACATTCTGGTCTGAATTTAAGCTTTATGTAAATGAGCAGCTTCTCACAACAGGTGGAGGATCATCATTCCGTACGCCACGGCAGTGAGAAGCTAGCTGCACAATTCTCATCAATGTTCAAATATACTGCGTAACAAAATACCAAATTACTGTTAACACTTATTCAGACAATCATCACCTCTGATGTGTGCTGACAGCATGTGTCCCTCACCCGTCCTCCTTCACAGGCACGATGTGTCAAACCCTGGCGCGGTCCTCAGCGTCTCACAAACGAACGTCACAAGGTCGAGTTCCCGGCAATTCTGCTCGACTCACTCATGGCTTAAATGCAGAACGCCATCTCATTATCTGCTTCAGCTGAAAGTCTTTAAGTTTGCACGTGAGCATCATCCACAGGTGCTGCAAGTCATTAGGCCTGCACGTGAACATCCTCCACAAGTGCAGCCAATAATGCTGATGAGGGTGAAGGACTCTTCTGCCAGCACCTTCTCCACAGACAAAAACCCAGTTTGCATACCACCTGGAGAGCAAAGAAAAGAAAACAACACCAAAATGTCCAGCCAAACCCCCCAACACACAACAAAAACGTGCGCACAAATTATCACGGCCAGGAAAACGTGCGCACGTTTTATTAATTTAATTTAATTTAATTAGCTTATAATGCGCCAAATCACAGCAAAAGCCGTCTCAAGGCACCTTACATAAAACAAGTCAACATAAAATTGAATAAATAATTAAAAATGAATAAAAAATTCAAATATATAAATAAAAACAGAAGTAAAAGAATAAAACAAATAAAAATAAAAACTATCCATAAGAAAGAGAATAAAAATAGGTTTTGAGTCTTGACTTAAAAATGTCTACAGACTCAGACTGCCTCACGGTCGCAGGAAGACTGTTCCACAGGGTGGGTGCACGATACGAAAAGGCTCTTTGACCTGCTGACTACTTCTTCACCCTGGGAACACGGAGAAGCCCCGCATCCTGCGACCGCAAAGCCCGGGCCGGCACGTAGAGTTCCACCAGATCAGCCAGATAAGATGGCGCCAGTCCATGAACAACCTTATAAGTCAATAACAAAACCTTAAAATATGCTCTCACAGAGACAGGGAGCCAGTGCAAAGATGCCAAAATGGGTGTGATATGTTCAGACCTTCTGCTACGTGTCAGAAGTCTGGTGGCAGCGTTCTGAACCAGCTGAAGACCCCTAATGCTGGACTGTGGTAACCCTGAAAATAGAACATTGCAATAATCTAGTCTAGAAGAAACAAAAGCATGAATCAGGGCCTCAGCATCAGCCATGGACAGGATGGGGCGGATCCTCGCTATATTTCTCAGATGGAAAAAAGCAGTCCTAGTAACATCCCTGATGTGGAGGTCAAAAGACAACGTGGGATCTAAAATTACCCCAAGGTTCCTCATTTTGTCCGTATGATGTATGACACAGGAACCCAGGCTGAGCGCCAGCTGGTCAAATTGATGCCGATGTCTCGCTGGACCAAGAACCATCATTTCAGTCTTATCAAAGTTTAAAAGTAGGAAGTTACTAGACATCCAACTTCTCACTGATAGAAGACAGTCCTCCAGGGATTTTATGGGAGTGAGATTTCCCGCAGTTATCGGCATGTACAACTGAGTATCATCAGCATAACAATGAAAGGCAATCCCAAAACTCCACAGTATATGCCCAAGGGGTGCCACATACAGGGAGAAAAGCAAGGGGCCTAAAACAGATCCCTGTGGAACCCCAAATCTCATGTCAGCAAGGTCAGAGGTAGTGCCATTATACAAGACACATTGAGAACGACTAGACAGATATGACGTCAACCAGGCAAGGGCACTTCCAGTAATCCCAAAAAAATTCTCCAACCTATTGAGCAAAATATGATGACGGTATCAAACGCAGCACTGAGATCTAACAACACCAAAACCGTAGTGCTGTCTGAGTCCATTGCTCGCAGAAGATAATTCACAACTTTAATGAGCGCTGTCTCTGTGGAGTGATATTTCCTAAAAGCAGACTGCAGCGGCTCAAAAAGATCATTCTCAGTGAGGTGGTCTATGAGCTGCCGTGAAACCACCTTTTCTAAAATTTTGGAACAGAATGATAGATTTGATATCGGCCTGTAATTTTTCAATACACTAGGATCAAGATTAGATTTCTTAAGTAAAGGTTTAATCACCGCTGATTTAAAACATTTCGGAACAGATACAGAGGTTAATGACAGATTAATAATTTCCAGCACAGTCGGCCCAAGAGTGGGCCACAGGTCCTTAAACAATTTTGTTGGTATGGGATCAAATAAACAGGTTGTGCTTTTTGTAGATGCCACAAGTTTCGTCAGCACACCCAATGAAATACTATTAAATTCTGTCAATCTAGGTAACACCTCAATGGTAGCGCCCACCTCCATAGCAGGTTTTAATGGCTGGGCCGAGGCGTGCTGAGATATGCTCAGCCTAATATCTTCTATTTTCTTCGCAAATAATCCAAGAATCCTGTGCTGAAAAGGGAGAACGACTAACAGGTGGCTGCCTGTGAATAAGAAATACGACCATGTCAAACAAAAACTTTGAGTTATGTTTGTTTTTACTGATCAAATCAGAGTAATCGGTCTGCTTCATGGCCAGTAGTGCATGCTTATAATCTAAAATAGCCTCCCGCCACACAAGGCGGAACACCTCTAATTTGGAATAACGCCATTTCCGTTCCAAACCTCTGGCCTTCTGCCTGAGGTCACGCAAATAATCATTGAACCAAGGTGACTGTGCCTTAGGAGGGCGTGACCTTAAAAGAGGAGGCGCAATCTTATCAAGTGTAGTTTTAAGCGTTAAATTTAGACTATCCGCGAGGCTGTCCACTGATTTAGCATTCTCCAGATTCAAAGCTAAAATATCAGGTAGTCTGGCCTCAAGCTCAGTCATAGTTGAGGGTTTAATATGATGCTGCAGTAGTAGACAAGGTTGTTGTTCCACTAAACGTGGCAGCGTAAATGTAAACCTGATAAGTGAGTGGTCAAAGACTATAGATGCGAGAGGCAGAATGTCAATATTTGTGACAGCAAACCCACGTGCAAGAACCAGATCCAGGGTATTTCCACTAATATGTGTTGGGTCCTGAATGCATTGCTGGAATCCTAAAGCATCCACAATTTGCATAAATGATTTGCTAAGGGGATCAGAGGGCTTATTTATATGAATGTTAAAGTCACCAATAATCAAAATGTTGTCTGCACTAGTTGACAAACTAGAGATGAATGCACCAAATTCATCTAAGAAGTCAGAATATGGGCCAGGGGGCCTATAAACAGTGACAAAATAACATAGCTGAGCTCCAGTTTTATGACCCTGACAGTACTTAGCATCATGGGCATAACGGAGAGTCAGATGCTCAAAGGAATTATATTTGTGACCCCCAACAGCTAATAAAGAAAACCTAGATTTGTAAATAAAAGCCACACCCCCCCGCCTTGTGTCACACCACGAGACACGTGACTAAATGTGTACGCTGGTGGACAGGCCTCATTCAAAGGAAGGAGAGTTGTGGGTTTGAGCCAGGTTTCACATACGCCAATCATATCTAAATGATGATCCATGATTAAATAATTAATCAACAGTGATTTTGAGGACAGTGACCTGATGTTCAGGAGACCCAGGGTAAGGACCTCAGTGGGGATGACAGTCTCACTGTTCGGAACCTGGCGAAGCAATCCCAGGTTCCGAGAGCGCCACTGGCGCACATCAATCCGGCGAAGATGTGGACGGCCGGGCCGACAGTCCTCAGAGCTGACCAGCAGCACCACACAGGCTCTAACCGGATCCACAAGGCGCCAGGGCAGCACAGATCCTGCCAGAATTCTATGCACAGCTCGTCCGGAAGTCAAACAGCAGGCCAAACAGAGCTTCAGCTTCACCAGACGTCCACTCCGTCTTCCGCGGCGACGACTGCACTTTCGGCCGAAAGGCAGCACAGGAGCATGGCACAGAAAAGCCGGCACCTCTGATAAAAATGGGGGCGGAAAGTTCTGTCCACCCGCCCATAACCACACCGCACCACGAACCGGGGCTGGAGATCCAGCAGAGTTTGGTGATCATACACCTGCAGTGCCTCTGACTCAAAAACAGCATAAATTAAAAACAATAAAATAACAAACAGACTGGAGTGCAGCAGACGAGCAGCCAGACACAACGGCGCCATCTTGGCACTCCTTCTTCAGCTTTGATGATAATTTGAGAGCATGTTTTATTAATTCGTGGGCTCAAAGGAAAACGTGCGCACAAATTATCATGGCCAGAAAAAATATCACTTTAAGTGACCTCTCCCCGAGTTCCATAAAGGAACCGCAGCGGCAGCCAGTTTTTTTTTTGTTTTTTTCACGTGCACGCGCAAACTTATCGTCCATGAAGATAATTTTATTAACTACACAGATGTATAATAAAACAAATGGTAACTGGTTTATAACACAATGATGACAGAGTTTGAGGGGCAGAGAAAGAGGTCACCGCAGCCAGCCAGTTTTTTTTTCTTTTCTGTGTTTACATGTGCGCGCGTGAACACAACAAATAGAGCACAGCAACTCGCTCCGTGTGTGAGAGTCATAAAACGCAGGGAAGATGAAGACAACACACTGGAAATTGTTTTTTTCCTTATTTATTCCTTTATTGGTTCATTCTACTGGTGCTTATAGTTGATAAAACTTGGATAAAGTTACTTGCACCAGTGCATGTGCAGTATAAAATTACGTGCACCACTTGAATATTACGTGCGCAGCACGTGCACGTACTATTTCGAGCCCTGCCTTTGATGGTAAAGTGGACCAAAGAAGTACAGATTCTCTACTTCCCGGGAGGAAGAAGTGTGCGGCCTGAGAGTGCAGCCATAAAAATGCAGTCATTAGGTGGCGCTGTCTATAAACAATGTTCTGAATCAATGTCATTAGAAGAAGCGTGATGCCTGAAAGTGCAGCCGTAAACGTGCAGCCTCTGGCTCTGCAGAGAAACCCTACTCTGAATAAGCTGGTCAGGAAGTCCAGCTTTGTCCTGGGCTGTCCTGTGGACTCTCTGGAGGAGGTGGCTGAGAGGAGGGTGTTAGCCAAGTTGAAATCTATCATGGACAACTCCTCTCACCCCCTACACCAGAATCAGAATTCTTTGTCATTGTTCCTCAGGGGCTCAACGAAATTCAAAAACAGCTCTAAAAAGAAAAAGCAGTGCAAAAAAACAAAACAAAAAACCAAATAATGCATAGTGCATATAAAAGTTAGAAAAAGACATATAAAAATAATCCTAAAGAACACAACTATACTTGCCAACCAAACTGTCACTGATTGTGAAAAACAACTATTTCAGCCTAAATTTAAATGCTCTATTAAGATTTGCTATGGTTTATTGAGAGAATATGAAGGCTCAGATTTGGCTCATTTGAAGGGGACATGGGAGAGGGAGTTAGCTTTGGTGATCAGTGACGAGGCCTGGAATGAAACTTGGGAGAACGCAGGATGTTTGAGTGTTTGTAATAGGGTAAAAGCAATGCAACTTAAGATTTTGCATCGTGTTCATATATCTCCTTCTCAGCGTCACAGATTTAATTCAGACCTTTCTCCGCTCTGAGAGGTGGGTAACCTCACTCACTGTTTTTGGTCCTGTAGGAAAATACAACAATTTTGGTTTAGTATAAAAGGTGAATTGGACAAGATCCCTTCTATTATTACTGAATGTAACCCATTGTATATGTTGCTGGGAATGACAAATAACAACATTAAGAAGAAATGTGAAACACAACGTTACATGATGCTTACTTTCTGTGCTAGGAAATGTGTCCTCTCGAACTGGATTATAGACAAAGCCCCATCAAGAACACAGTGGCAGCGGACTGTTCTTGAATACATTTCATTGGACTTCTAACGAGTAAGCTACATAATAGGGAAGATGCGTTTTATAAAATATGGGACCCTTATTTGCGGTATGTTGGTCTGGATCTGGCAGCTATTTTTTCGCGGGGCTTTCTGTGATGTACAAAGGTTATTTTACCAATAGTGGAATGCCCATGATTCTTTTTTTAAACTGTATCTTTTTTTTTTTTTTTATGAGTTTGGCTTTTTTGATTTTGAGAGGGGGTGTTGTTGTTGTTATATATTTGGTTCTGTTTTTGTTTTGTGTTTGTGTAAAAAGAAAATTAATAAACATATGGAAAAAAAAAAAAGAATCAGAATTCTTTATTTGTCATTGTTCCTCAGGGGCTCAACGAAATTCAAAAACAGCTCTAAAAAGAAAAAGCAGTGCAAAAAAACAAAACAAATAATGCATAGTGCATATAAAAGTTAGAAAAAGACATATAAAACTATGAAGTTATAAAAAGACTGTTACAGTGGGGTTGAGGTGTTCAGGGCAACAACAGCTCTTGGAAAGAAGCTGTTTTTCAGTCTGTTTGTTTTACTCCTTATTGTTCTAAAGCACCTCCCAGAAGGTAAGAGTTCAAATAGGTGGTGACCAGGGTGTGAGGAGTCCCTGACGATGCTGCGGGCTCTTCTGAGGCAGCGGGTGTGGTGAATCTCCTCCAAAGATGGGAGAGTGCAGCCAGTCAGTCTCTGGGCGGTGTTAATGACCCGCTGGAGCTGCTTCCTCTCTACTGTAGTGCAGCTAGAGAACCACAGCGAGATGCCGCAGCTCAGCACAGACTCCACAGAGCAGCGGTAGAAGGACAGCAGGAGCTCAGGTCTCAAATTATTCTTCCTGAGAGTCCTCAGGAAGTAGAGTCTCTGCTGCGCCTTCTTCAGGATCGCTGTGGAGTTAATAGTCCACGTCAGATCCTCACTGATGTAGGTGCCCAGGAACCTGAAGTCTTGCACCATCTCCACCCTATCCCCATTGATGGTGATGGGCTGAATGTCTGGTTTACACTTTCTAAAGTCAACGATAAGCTCCTTTGACTTGGAGGTGTTCACGGTGAGATTATTATCCGTACACCAGACAGACAGACACTCCACCTCCACCCTGTAGGCAGTCTCATCGCCTTCTGAGATGAGCCCCACCACCGTGGTGTCGTCCACAAACTTAATGATGGTGTTGCTCGGGTGGGTGGGGGTGCAGTCATGGGTGTAGAGGGTGTAGAGCAGGGGGCTCAGCACACAGCCCTGAGGAGAGCGCACCGGACTGTAGTGGAGCTGAGTAGCTCCTTCAGTGACAGACTGAGGCACCCTCAGTGCAAGAAGGAACGATACCGCAGGTCGTTCCTCCCTGCTGCTGTCAGACTGTACAATAACACTGTGAAATAACCACATGCAATAATATGTCCACAAATCACGTGCAATATTATGTCCACAAATCATGTGCAGTAACAACTCGTTTACAAATCCCAGAACTGTCACCTTATCACATCTAAATTCCACTTTGTAAATAAGATGCTCCTATTTTTTTTCTCAATTCCAATCATGTATATATATATATATATATATATATATGTGTGTGTGTATGTGTACTTATATTCTATTTCTACCTCATTTTCTTATTGTATTGCTACAAGTATTACTATTATTGCTTATCCTTGCACACGCTGTTTGATGCACATTTTCCTCTACTCGCACCCATCTTGTATGTTTTTTTTAAGAGCTGACGTAACTTGAATTTCTCCACTGTGAGATCAATAAAGTCTTATCTACTCCAATGTTGAGTCAATGGCTGACGTTTCATCTCTTGAACGCCAGATGGCACACTCTCCGAGTCACACAGCCCTATGTACAAAGCGCATTTCCAAAATGCCAGCAAAATATAAATAAAAGTACTTAAATTACTCATATTTAAAGTCAGTCTGCTCCATTTCATTTTACCCCCATTTTGTAATTATTAGTCCCCATTTCGTATTTTAGTATAGCCTTTAATATGTCTCTCAATGAGTATTGTGTCACAGCATGAAGTATCCACTGATAGTAATATTGATGTATTTTGTATCTGTTGGAACTTTTGTTTAAATAATTGCAGGCGAGAAGTTGGAGCAGTGGATGAAAGGGATTAGATCACGTTTTGGCCGCAGGGACCCACCTCACAAGTCAGGCTCTGGAATAAACAAAGGCCCAACTGACCATGAAAAAAAGATCAAGACGATGTTCTCATTTCTACAGGAGCATATTTACAGACAACCTGGAAGGCAGTCTATAAAGGTATGTTCATTTATGCAGTTTTGCCCATTTATACTTAGAAAAAAATGGCAATTTTCTTTTTTGAAATTCATTTTCTTTCTAAAACACACCTCACATTGAAAGCATACACTTCTTTTTATGTTTTCAGTTCCACAGCCCGTCACAAACCACAGAAGGCTCAAGACACACCTCATCATCATCGTCGTCGGAGGAGGAGGACTCCACTGGGCACTCGGGGGGCAATCAAGGCCTGGGTGAGAGCCAGAGCAAAGGCAAAGGTGTGAAGGCTGGTCCTGGCAAGGCAAAGTCTCATTCCAGAAAGAAAACACGACACGATTGTTCAGGTGCTGGTGATGCCCACTATTCATCTTCGGCATCATTGGATGCTGCATTGACCAGGGTAAATATTTACAGTAAATTCAGTTCATTTGACAAATTCAAATATTTCTGAAAAACTGTGGAAAAATGTCACAGTGCAGTTGTGGAAACTTTGATTTATTTTGTGTTCATGCCTTAATAACTCTACACAACTGGTTTTTTTTTTTGTTGGTTTTTTTTTTTTTTTTTTTTACAATTTTGTTTTTGCAGTTCCTTGATGCTGCAGACAAGTCCACACACCAACTTGCAGCACTGACAGTACCACCAACAGGGTATGAGGGCAGAGTGACAACATTTTTAGGACTTGTGAAGTCCACAATTCTCCATGAAGTCAAAGAAGAAGACTTCATGCCATTCTCACTACATATGATGTCAGGGATCAATGATTGGGTACAAGAAAAAAGGCAGCAGGACACATACGTGCAGCAGCAGTTTCCTCCTCAACCACCACAGCCCCAACCACCAGGACCCAGTCAGGGGACCACCCAACCCCACTGGCAGACAGGATTAGGCTACCAAAATGATGGTGGTTACTACCACAGCCAAGGCAACCACTACACCCCTCAACGGTACCCATCTGAAGGCCAACCAGTCCAGGGAATCCAGACACCCGCAACACAGTCAACACCATGGGACTCCAGCACACCTGGAGAAGCTGTTAAGAAGGAGGAAGCCTAAGAGTGTCTTAAACAGACAAGACGGAAAGACAGAGAGAAAGGAGAGACATTGCATATGTTGAATGGCAGTGATTCAGTTTTCCCACCCAGTGTAGTAACATAACACCTGAGATGAAGGTCGTCAAATCCGTTCATCAAAATCTGTGCAGTAGTTTTGATGTAATCCTGCTGACAGACAAATAAATCAATAAACAAACAAGAGCAATCAGAGATTTATGATGTCTGCCAATCCGGATCCAGATCACCTTCAAAATTCAGTCGAGTCTTCCATGGCCTAATATCTATCTGTGGTGCAAATTTAGTGAAAATCCGTGAAGAATTTTTGACGTAATCCTTCAAAGCCAATATAAAGTGAAATCTTGATCCGGATCACTTCCAAAATAGTGGCGATCATTTGGCACAGCTTTTGGACATGATGGAGAGAGAACTACAGAAATTCAGACAATGGTTTGATTCAAACAAATTATCGCTTCATCTTGGTAAAACTAAGTGTATCATATTTGGAAATAAGCCCAAGAATTTAAGTAGAAATGTATTCTTACATGATATTGAAATTGAACTTGTAGCTGAAACAAAATTTCTTGAGGCTTTTATTGATGAATTAATCTGGAACTGTTGGACTATTTTTTTCACGCAGTTGTTCACAAAGTGGTGATACTCACCCCATCTTTGCTTGTGAATGGCTAAGCCTTTTGGGGATGCTGATTTTATACCCAATCATGACACTCACAATTAGTGTCCTCAGTTCTCAAACGCTTATTGGGCCTCATGTATCAATGTTGCGCACTTGTGGCGTAAATTTACGGCGTAAACTTGAAAAGTCGCCGTGACATGTATCAAGCAGTGCGCACCTGCCCATTTCTGGCGTACGCCTGACGTGATCTTGATAAATGCGGCGGGTGGAAACGATCGTAATTATAATAAACACGCCCATAAATATTCAGACTCTGCTTCAGACACACCCTCATTTTACGACATAGAAGCCGGAAAGACGGCAATGAAAAAGAACTCCACCAATCAGGACGCGTGCCAATAGAGCGTCAAAAGCGGCTGTCATATCAATTGTAGTATATAATCAGTAAAGTGTTACAGTGGTCCCTCATTAATCGCTGGAGTTACGTTCTAAAAAATAGCCCGTAATACGCGAAACCGCGACGTAGTCAGCGTTATTTTTTACAATTATTATAGACGTTTCAAAGCTGTAAAACCCCTCACTACACAGTTTATACACTTTCTCAATCAGGCATGAACATTTTCTCACTTTTCTCTCGTGTGTAAACACTCTCAAAGTTCAAACCTTAGTAGGAAAATAATACCAAACTGTTTTCAGGCCCAAACATTTGTTTGAGAAATAAAAATAGAACGTTTTCCTATAAATAATTATGATGGCATTTAGAACTAACAAATTAATTTTAACGACCAACGAACGAGGTCGGACACATAAGAAATTATTAATACTGACTCACCAGTATGTCACAGATTGCGCCTCTGCGTCCTGACGCTGCACCTTTTCCCACTCACATCTCACTGCAGCAGGTGTTTGTGTCCGTGTGACAAACACAGTTATGAGTAGTTGTTGGTGCTCTTTTTTCTTCAGGGCAACAAGATTCTTATAAACAGATACACAGAACACTGTAAAAAAAAAAAAAAAAAAAAAAGGCATGCAAAATTGGACTAAATACACGGCGAGACTCCGAGGCCACGACAGGTGAACGGCGTTATAGTGAGGGACCACTGTATTCTCTTTTCACATGTCAATAATTCTTGACGTGGATATTTGCTCGCTCAGTTAATAAGACACGCCTAATCTGTCAGATTTCTTTATTTGTTAAATGTATTTCTGTATTTATTTTATTGTGACAACCGAATGGAGACGACAAAACCTGGTTGCAGCACGGGCGAATTAAGGGAATGACGGAACTACAGTTGTTATGATCAATTTCATAGTCTAAAACGATCACACCACATAAAGTTAAGCTCAGCGCTGCTCTGGCTCCAGGCTCGAAGTCTGGAGAAAAAGGCGAGCAGTGCTGTCTTTGCAGTAACGCTGTGGCCACGGATCGTGCTCCATAACAATCCCGCAACAGCGGGATTTGTATTGATTATTATGTATGCATTGATTTGTATAATGGCACTGTTTATCATGTCATTTTGGTGTATAATTTACGACATCTCTCGACCTGGTGTATATTTTCAACGCAGCGTACGCCAACGACCACATTGATAAATGCCAAGTAGCGCAGCCGTTTTGGCGTACACCCCATATACACTCAAATATCGCCGTACGCAACGTTGACACATGAGGCCCATTGAATGGTGTTAGAAGGAAAGGTGATGTGGCAGTGGTAAACATACCACTGTCCCAGCTTTTTTGAAATGTGTTGCAGGCATCCATTTCAAAATGAGTAAATATTTGCACAAAAACTATGTTTATCAGCTTGAACATGAAATATCTTGTCTTTGTGGTGTATTCAACTGAATATAGGTTGAAGAGGATTTGCAAATCATTGTATTCTGTTTTTACTTAAATTTCACACAACATCCCAACTTTATTGGAATTGGGGTTGTATCATTCATTACTTGTTCCATATATGACATATTGCATTGAGGTTTGGGGAAACACATACAAAACTAATACAAATCCAATATTTTTATTAAAAAAGAAAGCTAAGAATTATCAGTAACAAACCATATCGTGAGCCAACAAATCCATTATTTGTCTGTTTACATATTTTAAAATTCTGGGTACATAATACAAATCCTGTATAAAGTTAAAAATAAACTTTTACCTCAACGTGTCCAGGATCTGTTCAAAATGAGGGAGTCCAGTTATAATTTGAGAGGAACATTATTATTTGAGAAATTAAAAATTCAAACTACTGTAAAAAAGTCATTGTGTTTGTTGAAGGTGTTAACATTTGGAATAATTGTCCTGATAACATTAAATTATCTGGTACCTTCCGTTGGCTTTAAAAGGCTCTATAAAAACAGTATAATGACTTGTTATAGTATGAAGAATTAGGTTTACTGATTTTGTTATTGTTTGTCTGTGTTGAGAAATTTTTAGTTTATTAATCTATATCGTTTGCGCTTTTTTGTTTGTTTGTTTGTTTTCCTTTATTCATTTTTTTTTTATGGTAAAAGAGTTGGGTGTTTATAAGCTTTTGCTTCTGCCTACACCCTTTCGGCCACATAAGTACACTGTTAAATTGTTCTTTTTTTTTTTGTTTTGTTTTTTTTTGAGTTTTTGTTATTGTTGAGTCCTGTGTGCCGAATAAATTCATTCATTCAGTGTGGTGACGATGGATGGATTATTTGCATGGGCATGCATAGTTGGATGTCCACAACCAAAAACATTCTCGAGAACACAAATTCAGTTAAAAATATTTACACAAAACTGGTTTGATTATTGAATCAATAGCAACCAGATGTATCTGTCCCAATGAAATAGCCCAGCAGGCACACTACGTGTTATTCACGTAACTCATGTACGTGTCGATTACGTAAATATTTGGTAGAATCGAATTTACGTGTTTATTGTGACGTCATATTTACGTGTTTTGTGTGTGGAATATACGCGTTGAAAAACACGTAGTTTTCACATAAGATGATCACAAAATGTATTTGCTAATTTCATTTTATTTTATAGGTATACACTGAAAATTGAACTCGGTGTGTATGGCAGCATGTTTTGTTTTCAAATTATTGCAAAAAGTAAAGAATTGCCAATCAAAACATCCCTAACACAAGTAAGTACAGCTTTTGGAACAATACACATGCCAAAAAATTAGGTGTTGAGTGAACTACAGCTCTAATGTTTGAAATACAAGTTTATTTTCAGGGTAAATCATGGGTAAATAATCTTCCACATTCAATGGTGGACGGCACCATCTTAAGGTGCATTTACCGCCACCTACCGGGCTGGTGAGGGATCGCTAAGACTACAAAACTAGCTCCTGGCATCCACAGTCGTTTGCTTAGATGCATGGGTAATGCTTGTATGCAATGATACGAGTTATGCCGATTATTCATCATAACGTTTCACACTCGTATAATCTACCTTGAAAACACGTGAACAGTCACGAAAAATTTGCGTTACGTAAATATTGCGTTGTCTTGCTTAAACTCATAATAAGCAGACAAGGCGTGTTATCTGAAATGCATTTTCTTCTCAACCGTTAACATTGCAGTGCTATCTGCACGGCTACATACAACTCCTTGCGGGGCTGCTCCTCCTGCTTCCCTCCACTGTGGCATGCTGGGTAATGAAGTTCTTATAACATCACAAATATAACGTGGGGATACATAAAGCCTGAGTCCCACCGAATAATGAAGGATGAATACTAGCTTATGATGCGTCCTTTGTACGTATATTTTACGTACATGCTGGGACACTGCTTAAGTGAGTCAGTGTTGGAATTGATGCCACGTCCCTTGAGGTGGGGGATTTCCCATAGCCTCCCACAATAGAGTGGATGCCATTTGCCATAGTGTGTGTTGTCATTTCAGCTGCTTCCGTCTCGGAACGGGGTCACTGCAGTGGAAACAGCCAGACCTGCATTGGTAATTGGCACAAGTTTTACACCGGATGCCTTTCCTGACACAACTCCAATTTCACCCGGAGAAACACACAGGTGCTGGTGTGCTGAAGAGGTCTCCCATCCAAGTACAAACCAGATCAGGGGTGGCCAAGTTCAGTCCTCGAGAGCCACATCCCTGACACTCTTAGTTGTCTCCCTGCTCCAACACACCTGAATACAATGAAAGACTCATCGAGAGCCATGTGGCTCTCGAGGACAGAACTTGGCCACCCCTGAACCAGATGCTGCACTACTTAGCTTCTGAGATCTGATGGGATCAGGCTTAATGAAAAATGCTTTCTTTCATCTGCATCATATCGTGAAGGTTCAACTTTTTCTGTCCATGGCAGATGCAGAAATGTTGATTCATGTCTTTGTTTAATCAAGAATTGATTATTGTAAAGTCTTCTGGGTTACCAGAGATGGTTCAAAATGCTGATGACTTCTGGAAGTATTTTATGAACAAATTCTGAAGAATGATCTTTCTATGACTGATCTGATTTTGATCACTGACTTGTCAGTTATAGTCCATTTTCTAAGACTCGGTTCGTCACTATTTAGATATCTTTTTAGCCAGCGGTCGTTGCAACCGCTAATCCCTATGTTTATTGTTGCTTAGCTACATCATTTCTGTCTTGTGCTTTGTGTTGTTATTGTCATTATGGCCAAAGCTGATGGTCACCCCATTGAGCCTGGTTGGCTTGAGGTTTCTTCCTGTAACACCTGAGGGAGTTTTTTTTATAGCCACTGTTGCCAGTGTGCTTGCTCAAGGAGTTGGTAAGGTTGGACCTTACTCGTGTAAAGCACCTTGGGTGATGTATGTTGTGATTTGGTGTTGAATAAATTGAATTGATTTCACACACACACACACACACACACACTCATCTTCAACCGCTTAGTCCAATTAAGGGTTGCGGGGAGCTGGAGCCTATCCCAGCAGGTGTACCCCAGCAGGGTACACCTGGGACAGGACACCAGTCTGTTACAGGGCCACAAACAGACAAACAAACACAGACACACCCACACGCACACCTATGGACAATTTAAAGATTCCAATCCACCTAACCCACGTTTTTAGGATGTGGGAGGAAACCGGAGCACCCGGAGGAAACCCATGCAAACACGGGGAGAGCATGCAAACTCCATGCAGAAAGGCCACAGGCGGGAATTGAACCCATGACCTTCTCGCTGTGAGGCAACAGTGCTAACCGCTAATCCACCGTGCTGCGCCTGAATTGATTTCAGTTAAATTGAAATCTGTATAATCAGTACCTCTTATTTCTACAAACTGTTCCAAATGTTAATAACAGCGTATTTTAAAGCATATATAATCTGTGTGTGTGGTTCTGAAACTGACAGAAATACTGAGAACACTCACTCATCTTCAACCACTTAGTCCAATTAAGGGTCATGGGGGGCTGGAGTCTATCCCAGCAGTCACAGAGCGTGAGGCGGTGGTACACCCTGGACAGGGCGCCAGTCTAGGGCCACATATTGACAAACAAACACATCCACACCCGCACATACACCTACGCCAATTTAAAGTATCCATTTCACCTAACCTGCGTGTCTTTGGATGTGGGAGGAAGCCAGAGCACCTGGAAAGAACCCACGCAAACACGGGGAGAACATGCAAACTCCACACAGAAAGGCCACAGGTGGGAATTGAACCCATGACCTTCTCGCTGTGGGGCAACAGTGCTAACCACTAAGCCACCGTGCTGCCAAATACTGAGAACACTCACTCATCTTCAACCGCTTAGTCCAATTAAGGGTCACGGGGTGCTGGACCCTATCCCAGCATTTAATTTATACACAGTATAACTTCACACAGATAAATGGTGTACTGTTTTGTTTTCTGCTGCAATCACCGACGCAATCGTGAAAAGTTTTTTTTTTTTGGGGGGGGGGGGGGTTCCCAATGGAGAAGAAAAGACGAAGCGAGTGGGAGACGTTGTGTCGGTAAGTGTTAGCCTACACAGCTAACCAGAGTAGCTCTGTTCTCTCGCCTGCAAAACCTCGACACATTTGCGCTCCGGATCATAAACAAACCGCAACACGTCCACTTTCCCACCGCATTATCACTTGTTCTTTATATTCTCACTTTGTGTGTAATTTGACCAAAAACCCATTGAAAATGTGGTTGGTCCCCCAGAATGAGAGAAATAACGTCATATTGTACCCCTTTAGCGCCCACCCCCAAACGAGACTGCGGTCTACTATAGCCACCCCATCTATAGAAATATGGAGCCGCCCCTGTACCCGTATTTTCTCATTGTGAAACGAAGCCACATATTCGCAACAGTCAACAAAAAAGGAAGTATACCCTTTCGGATTACAGTTAACTATCAGCTTGACTTGGAACGGAACATCTATCGTTTATCTATTTATATTTTTTTATTCTGGTTTATCGTGTGCGTTTGTTTTGCCTTGTTTGTGTGGAATGTGTCAATCCGCGCCGACGCCGTAACATTGCAGCAATGGTAGCCATAGCCCCTTTTGTTAGCCGAGTTCTTGAATCATTCCAAACATAATGCAATGACTGGGACATTATATTGTTTCATAAAATATTTAATCCCATCGCCAATTCATGAGATCTCTTCTGGGATTATCCGATGAATTAAAATCAATCTGCAACCCGTCCGATCTGGTCCGTGAGATTACCGATACCGAAGCAGGCAGGAACGTGTAGTAGTAAGTGTTTATAACGTTAACTCGTCCACATCCGAAAGCTTTCGACATCGATGCTGTTGCAACGTGTAGCGTGTTTGCGCTGTGGAAAGCTGACGCTAATTGTTTTATTTGCAGAGATTTTAGTTGTGCATGCTAACTCTCTGCAGGCACAACACTCAAACACAATAATCCATGTATTTTTCTGCAATCTAAAGTGACTTCTAGAAGAGACACATGCGTTTGGTATCATGTATTTAACTCATTATTTTGGATTCAAGGGTTCAGGTCACATATGTGGAGGGAAACAGTAGCTAGAAGCTAAATGCCATAGTGGCCGTGCAACTTTTATTTCTTACATAAATAACACATAAAATGCTGTGGGATGTTGAACATCCATACCAGGTGAACATAGCTAAAATGTACCATACAACTTAAATGTTTAGGTTACAGTCCTGAGTGCAGTACTGAGGGTTGGAAAAATAGAGTTTTTAAATAGCTGTAACATTCTGTCGTTAATGTTAGCTTACTAGCTAACAGGCGCTGTCGAAACGCTAAGGCTAATGTTAGCGCCACACTGCCGCGTTAGCTACATTAAAGGGGTCCTAAAAGTCTGTTTTCATCAGTGTTTTGTAGTTACGTGTGGTTGGGATTTCTTGTGAAACATCTCAGTTGTCTCTTAACTGTGTGGCTGTACATGGGTGATTCTTAGATTACGGGCACTTATGTCCTTTGATCATATTGTATGAAAAACAGAAAAAAGGGGAAATTTCACACTTTTATAGTTATCTTTACAATGAAAGTGTGTTAAGAAATTTGTTCTAGTAGTCTTTGATAACTTTTTCACCTTTTTTCAGCATCATTATATGCAAATATTGCAAATTTGTGCTTGTCCCACACCCAGACTTTTGATCTTCAATGATAAAAATGAATGGTAAAGAAACGTTTTTTCTAATGTTTTAAAATATCTCTGAATAAAATATCAGTAAAATAATCAAAACATAATTGGGGTATTCAATGTCATACAACTGTTGGGATTTTTTTTTAAACAAAATGTAGTCCCACACTATTGCCGTAATTTCCACCACAACACTGTAATGTCCCTAAACAGTTTGTATGAAAGATTGTTTGGGTAGTTTCTATGGAGATAAACAGTGACATCAGAGCACATGTATATAGCGCCAAATCACAACAAACAGTTGCCCCAAGGCGCTTTATATTGTAAGGCAATGGTGTGGTGGAAATTACATTTACAAGGCCAATAGTGCCCGTGGTTAAAGAATCATCCACATATGGAAACTACCCTGATATAAGCTAAATTTGGACTGAAACAGCTAGTTTTAGACGTGCGACATATATGAGGGAAGTCCATATTTGGACTGCTCTCTGAGACACACCCATTGAACCAGTTTCTATAGAGGGTTTTCAATCATGTGGCCGATTTGCTGCGGGACAGGTACCGTCTCCATCTTGGATTACTACGCGGCTGGCAGGTGAAAGAAAATAGAGAGAATGAAAGCTTATTGTGAGGCTTTAAAGCCTCGAGATAAAGCTGTTCATCATAATTAATGTGTCGCAGTTGGTTCAGTGGATCCGTATGTTGTACCGGACAGTGAATTTAATGACGATATAACAAAGTCGCCGGCAGTTTCACAGCGTAAGCTTAATATGGCCAGAACCAAGCAGACCGCCCATGAATTCACCGGAGGAAAAGCTCAGAGGAAGCAGTTGGTTACCAGAGTCGCCCTGAAGAGCGCTCCGGCTACCGGCAGTGTGAAGAAGCCTCACCATTACAGGCCTGGCACTGTGGCGCTGAGAGAGATCTGCCGCTATCAGAAATCCACCGAGTTGCTGATCTGCAAGCTGCCATTCCAGCGCCTGGTGAGAGAAATCGCACAGGACTTCAAGATCGACCTCCGCTTTCAGAGCTCCACTGTGATGCTCTGCAGGAGGCCAGCGAGGCTGACCTGGTCAGCAGCTTGTGGATCAGCAGCTGGGTCGATTTGGATCTGATAGCGGCAGATCTCTCTCAGCACCACGGTGCCGGGCCTGTAACGGTGAGGCTTCTTCACACCGCCAGTAGCGGGCGCTCTTCCGGTCAGCTTTGGTAGCCAGCTGCTTCCTCGGAGCTTTTCCTCCAGTGGATTTACGGGCGGTCTGCTTGGTTCTGGCCATGTTAAAACTTCCTTTGGATCTGCTCTACCTATTCTGCTGAGCCAGGTCTCTCTGTGTCGCTTAGAAAGCTCGTAACACTCCACTGCTTGATGCACAATAACTGCTGGTAGCCTGTAAAATGAGCAACCTGCCTCATTTTTTATCACCTCTGTTTGAACAATCAGGGACAGCACAAAAGTTGACCATTGTTGAAGCTTCTGCAGTTGTTCGCCAAATACACGTAGCGTATCACAGTGGCCACTGTGTCGTAATCCAAAATGGCCACGGGGTGTAAATATCACGTGACCGATACGTCACATGAAAACTCTCTATTCTATGTATGGGGGAGAGAGAGACAAAATGGAGAGAGGAACAACAACTTAGCAACAGCAACAGGGAGATTCTAACACTACTTTTCAGATATCTCAGAGCTGAAAAATTTGCAATCTGATTGGAAAAGTATTTTGTCGTGAGACATAAAGACAGGAAATTTCATGTACTTTGAATTCACACAGACGTTGTGCTGACTTCAGTGAGTCTGTTAGCACTTACGGAGTTAGCCTGACAACCGGCCCAGCTGTGAATTGGGCCTGATACTGGCCTTCATGTTGAAGTGAGATTTCCCGCTCTTAAACGACCAATAGGAGAGCAGCGCTGAAATTCTCTCTCTTAAAACGACCAATAGGAGCGCAGCGCTCGCAGCCACATTAATGTGAGGCTGATGCATGGGCTGACGTCGGCGTCTCGGCCGCCAACCAGTCACAGGCTAGGAGAGAGAGGCCAGTGTCTGGCCCAATTCAGGGCCGGTTGTCGGGCTATTGTGGAGTCAGTAATGAGATAAAATTATTTTCTTGCATGATATTGAAAAAACCTGTTCCAAATAGTACAAAAAAGATTACTGTATATATATATATATATATATATATATATATATATATATATATATATATATACACACACACACACATTTGGTGGTTGTCTCTGGATAGTATGTACACAAGGTACACCTCTGCTAATAACCAGTGCTGCACTCTAAATTTAAGTTACATCAGAACTTTTCAAAAATGTAAAACCTTTATGCAAGTGTTGATTACTGATGTGATAACATCTTGTTCAGCCTTTTTTTTCCTTCCACCTTTGGCGTAACAGAGCTTATACCAAATAGACTTTGCCATCAGAAGTATATATGTATGTTGTGAAAGTGTTGAAGTTGCAGAGACATTTACTTATCTCTGCAGTAACATTCATGTCTCTGGGTCCTCGTTCTCTGAGACTGAGCGATGCATGGGAAGAGCTTATCGAGTCATGAGGTCACTGGAGAGAGGTGTGTGGTGATGCCGATACCTTTTCACAAGAATGAGGGTACAAGTATTTGGGGTCCTGGTACTTCCTGTCTGTGTTGTTGTGAGACTTGGATGCAAACCAGTGACCTAAGGTGATGACTGATGACTTTAACCTCTTTGGAGGATCCCTGGTCACCACTATAATTACAATGTGTCATACAACTGATTATTTACGAAGACTCGGATGAGGTGTATCACGTGCATTGTGAGATCAATCAATCAATCAAATCAAATTTTTTTTTTATATAGCACCAAATCACAACAAACAGTTGCCCCAAGGCGCTTTATATTGTAAGGCAAGGCCATACAATAATTATGTAAAACCCCAACGGTCAAAACGACCCCCTGTGAGCAAGCACTTGGCTACAGTGGGAAGGAAAAACTCCCTTTTAACAGGAAGAAACCTCCAGCAGAACCAGGCCTCAGGGAGGGGCAGTCTTCTGCTGGGACTGGTTGGGGCTGAGGGAGAGAACCAGGAAAAAGACATGCTGTGGAGTGGGAGCAGAGATCGATCACTAATGATTAAATGCAGAGTGGTGCATACAGAGCAAAAAGAGAAACAGTGCATCATGGGAACCCCCCAGCAGTCTACGTCTATAGCAGCATAACTAAGGGATGGTTCAGGGTCACCTGATCCAGCCCTAACTATAAGCTTTAGCAGAAAGGAAAGTTTTAAGCCTAATCTTAAAAGTAGAGAGGGTGTCTGTCTCCCTGATCTGAATTGGGAGCTGGTTCCACAGGAGAGGAGCCTGAAAGCTGAAGGCTCTGCCTCCCATTCTACTCTTACAAACCCTAGGAACTACAAGTAAGCCTGCAGTGTGAGAGCGAAGCGCTCTATTGGGGTGATATGGTACTACGAGGTCCCTAAGATAAGATGGGACCTGATTATTCAAAAACCTTATAAGTAAAGAAGAGAATTTTAAATTCTATTCTAGAATTAACAGGAAGCCAATGAAGAGAGGCCAATATGGGTGAGATATGCTCTCTCCTTCTAGTCCCCGTTAGTACTCCGCAGCGCAGTGCCTTTAATACCTATGGCATGCTCTAATCTCTGTAATAAAATTTTATGGTCAACAGTATCAAAAGCAGCACTGAAGTCTAACAGAACAAGCACAGAGATGAGTCCACTGTCCGAGGCCATAAGAAGATCATTTGTAACCTTCACTAATGCTGTTTCTGTACTATGATGAATTCTAAAACCTGACTGAAACTCTTCAAATAGACCATTCCTCTGCAGATGATCAGTTAGCTGTTTTACAACTACTACCCTTTCAAGAATTTTTGAGGAGAAAAGGAAGGTGGAGATTGGCCTATAATTAGCTAAGATAGCTGGGTCAAGTGATGGCTTTTTAAGTAATGGTTTAATTACTGCCACCTTAAAAGCCTGTGGTACATAGCCAACTAACAAAGATAGATTGATCATATTTAAGATCGAAGCATTAAATAATGGTAGGGCTTCCTTGAGCAGCCTGGTAGGAATGGGGTCTAATAAACATGTTGATGGTTTGGATGAAGTAACTAATGAAAATAACTCAGACAGAACAATCAGAGAGAAAGAGTCTAACCAAATACCGGCATCACTGAAAGCAGCCAAAGATAACGATATGTCTTTGGGATGGTTATGAGTAATTTTTTCTCTAATAGTTAAAATTTTGTTAGCAAAGAAAGTCATGAAGTCATTACTAGTTAAAGTTAATGGAATACTCAGCTCAATAGAGCTCTGACTCTTTGTCAGCCTGGCTACAGTGCTGAAAAGAAACCTGGGGTTCTTATTTTCTTCAATTAGTGATGAGTAGAAAGATGTCCTAGCTTTACGGAGGGCTTTTTTTTATAGAGCAACAGACTCTATAAAATAGAGTCTGTTGTTGTAGCTGGTGCTGGATAACACCAGCTACAACATTTTGGCCATTGGTGCGATTCTTTGGGCAAGATCAAGCACACAGGTACCTCAGTTCCTGAACAAAGGCCAAAGAAACACCTATGTTTCAGTTGGCTATTGCAGATAGCTGGGGCTGGACTGATGGGTTGTCGATAGGGATGGGTGCCATCCATGACCCAAGATGGTTCCATTGTAGAGTTGATGTGGTGATGCGTGACACCAGTGCATGCTCCCTGACCTGACCTGTAAGGGAGGTTGAAGTCTTTAAGGTAGGAAGTAGAAATTTTTGAGCTGGGAAATTCCCATCTCTCTTCTGGCACCATAAGAAACTTGAAAAGGTTTTTAAAAAATCGACAGCATGTAGTAAAAGTAATATATATGTAGTATATGTGGTAGTATATGAATGTATTTAGTTTTTGAGGATGCATCGCCTCAGTGTCTTTGAGGTATTTTAGACCTATGCCAAAAAACAGTATGATGATAACATTTTTAGGGCAGCTGTTAGAAATTCACACTGAAATTAAAAATTGTTTATTTTTTCAGTCCAAAATATTCCAACATAAAGGTTGTAAATGAGCTTGAATTTATTGCCAAATAGAGATCACTCAGAATTAAGTTTGTGAACCAGGTATTCAACTTTAATGAACACCGTGTATGACAATAATAATAATATTAAAAAACAAAGAGATCAGGGAAATTTTTAAAGTAAAGCCAGATCCCCACCATAAATATTTTCAGCATTTCTTCTAATGTTATCTAATAGCACAATATTTAATTGAAAACCATTTGTAGCATTTTGAAATATTCTACTGATAAACAGTTCATTTTACCTTCTTGGCTGAAGTAACTGTTGTTTTTGTTTGTGATGACCAAAAATAATTGCATCCAAATGACACCTGTTGTTTGGCACAGAACATTCACTGTTTTGATTACTGTTTAATTCAGCACAGTGGCATCAAAATCAATTGATGACACTAAAATATGAGTAGGCACATCTTTACTACACTGTCACCCAATGAGGTAGATCTGTGACGAACAATAATATGGAATTAATTTTGAAAATGGAAATCAGATTGGAGGTTCTGGATTTGATTGTGCTATTGGTTTGTTTCTTGTGTTTCAGATGTAACCTTGAACAGCATCTGGCCCAGCAGTGGCTGTTGGCACGATGGGACTGGACTTTGATGTAAAGACATTTTGCCACAATCTGCGGGCCACCAAGCCCCCGTATGAGTGCCCTGTTGAGACCTGCCGTAAAGTTTACAAGAGCTACAGTGGCATTGAATATCACCTTTACCACTATGACCATGATAACCCAACTCCTACACCAAATATTCCCCAGAAAAAGAGGAAAGGACGGCCTCCTCGTGTATCACTGGGGTCAGGAGATGGGGAGGAAGATGGTGGTAATGGTGGTGCTCCAGCACATGGAGATAACATTCCAGGTAGTCCCAGCCGATCAGAGCGTTCTCACTCCCCAAGCAGAGAAACAATGACTTATGCCCAGGCACAGCGCATGGTAGAGCTGGAGTTCCAAGGACGCATTCACCGCATTAGCATCTTCGAGAACATTGACGTAGTGTCGGAGGAGGACAGTGAAGTGGGCGATCCTCCATCATCTGGCACTGGGGGGCGGTGGACCTTAGTGGTGGCGGCATATGTAATGGTAGTGACAGTGGAGCTGGAGGTATTGACGTAGGTGATGGCGGCAAAGACCGGCAAGATCTACCTGCTTCTAATGGAGGCAAAGCCACACCGAAGACTGGGAAGCACAAGAGTAAAGAAAAAAAAAAGGATGGCTCATCCCATCATCACAGCGCTCAGTCTGGGCCTGCTGTCAAGCTGCCTGAGGCAGTTTTTCGAGAACTTGACCAAGAGAGACCCGATGCTCCTCCTCGGCCCTCATCGTACTACAGGTTTGCATAAAATAAGACAAGAAGGTGGTACACTGATGATCCCATAGATGGTGTAAGAATTACAGATGTGTGTATTGTAAAACGTGGTGGTGTGTCACTTTACTGCTTAGTTTTCAAAGGCAGCACAGTATTGTGTAATGTCAGGTCTTTCTTTTATACTGTTAGTGCTGTATTGAGAGAGTTAGTATGGCTGTATCATAGAGATGGAAATATTGGAGCAGACACTGTCGTTCACTGAAGCAGCCAGTCACGAGTAGCTTGAATGACGTTCCACATTCTAAACAAAGCAACGTGCTCACTGTTTACACCACCAAAGCAGTAGAAATGTTTTGGGAGGGGTATCCTATCTGAATTGTTGCATCTATTTAATATATGGATCTTTTATTTAGATTAGATTAGATAGAGCTTTATTGATCTCTTGAGAAGACTCGGTCAGGGAAATTGAAGTTCCAGCAGCATTGTATAGCAGCATACAGGGTAAGAAGCACACAAAGTATCAAAAGTGAAAGAAAAACAGTTTGCAGGCTTTCAGACAATAAATACAAGATATTGATCAATACTGATTTATAGGCTGCTACTGTTCCTCTCCTTCCCGTCCTCTGTCTTCCTGTTACTCCTCCTCCCCCTGAGTGAGGAGTTGTACAGTGTGATGGCCTGAGGGACAAAGGAGTTTTTCAGTCTGTTGGTCCTGCACTTGGGAAGGAGCAGTCTGTGGCTGAAGAGGCTCCTCTGGTTGTTGATGACGGTGTGCAGAGGGTGACTGGCATCGTCCGTAATGTCCAGCAGTTTGTCCAGTGCTCCCTTCTATGCCACTGTCACCAGAGGGTCCAGCTTCATGCCAACCCCAGAGCCACATTTGTCAGTAGAACAGAATTTTATGTTAAAATAATAAAGGATTATTAACCGAGCGTGAGGTCTGTACTGGAAAATATCAGACTGAGGTGTTGACAGTAAAAAACACAGAGGTCTGATATTCCCGTACAGACCGAGCAAGCAAGGTTAATAATTTGTTTATTATATGGCTATTGTATATAAACACATGAACTTACGCTATCGCCTTAATATTAAAGCTGCTGATGGTTTTGGGCTCATAATCAGACCTGTTTGCTTTCTTTACCTCCCTGAAGAACTATCTTAACAGATGGTCCGATTGTTAGCTGGTAAGCTTTCAGTCTGTGTGTTTTTTCGATGCTGTTTAAATATTTATGGAGTATGTTCATGTCCGACTTGGTTTTTCTAATTGTGTTTTTAGCTTTCTGGTTTGTAACGAATCGTTATAACAGCGTGTCTGAAAAAATGACACTGCAGTAGGGCCATTTCGCTGTTTCAGATGGTGTGAAAATAATCATTTCTTTACATTGATTGTGGATCCACTGCTTCTGATTTTGAAGCAGGGTCCACAATTTATTCATCAACTTCTGTCAAAGCCATTTAAAGATGTCAATCATGACTACCTTGATTCTTGTCTGTTCCTGCAGGCAAGAAAAGAGAATCGACTGCCATTTAATTTACATAGGTTTTTTTCCCCTTCTTCATAATGTGCCTTTTCTGTGGGACAGTGCATGAAGGTTCTCTGGTGTGTGCTGTGGGAGAACCTTTCCCACAGCACTCCCTGTGGCATAGCCATAGTTTGTTTTGTTTTTTATCTTTTTATAGCCTTACTTTAAAGCCTAAAGAAACATGGATGGCTAGGTCACCATAGAACCTTTGAAAGCTTTAACAACAATGACAGTCTCATGAAATTGCTCTTATGTAGCATCTCGATGGAACCTGTGGTTTGGATTTTTGTATTAATTGCTACAGCCACCAGGTCGCAGGTTTTATAGAATAAATTTATATGATTTGAGGTTCATAGTGTTGCTGTTTCCATCAGCTCTTAGTATAGAGTTTGGTCTCTTAACTTGTGGCAGTCACTCTCCCATGATGGATGAAAATATCGCGGAAAGGTGCTCGATGAGCATGGAGCGGAATCTTTATCTTTTCTCTGTCCAACAATCCAAAACTCAAAATGCTCCAGGTAACACTGGAGTTGTGTCCGGAAGGGCATCCGGCGTACAATTTGTGCCAAATACCAATGCGGATCTGGCTGTATCTGCTGTGGTGACCCCAAACAGGAACGGGAGCAGCTGAATGGACAGCAACAGCAACCTATATTATTTAGCTCAACTGAGTGGAGCATCACGAAAAATCTTTTTAAACTGCAGTTTGTAACTCTTTGAATAAATAGGAGGTATCACCTCTTAATATAACAAAAATGTTTGTAGAAGAAACAAATCCTTGACAAAACTGTCAAGAAAACATGTAGTACATGTACCCATCACAATCACAAATTCTCATTTTATCATACCAAATACATAATTTCTTAACGCTCCTATTGAAAGGTGGGGTATTTTTTCCGATGCCCTCATTTATATATAATATATCTTCTTTTCTTCTTCTTCGTCTTTCGGCTGTTCCGTTAGGGGTCGCCACAGCAAATCAATCGTTTCCATCTCACCCTGTCCTCTGTATCTTCCTCTGTCACCCCAACCACCTGCATGTCCTCTCTCAGCACATCCATGAACCTCCTCTTTGGTCTCCCTCTTCTCCTCCTGCCTGGTGGCTCCATCCTCAGCATCCTTCTCCCTATATACCCTGGGTCCCTCCTCTGCACATTTCCAAACCATCTCAATCTTGCCTCTCTGACTTTGTCTCCAAACCGTCCCACCTGAGCTGTCCCTCTGATATGTTCATTCCTAATCTTGGTCCATTCTTGTCACTCCCAAGAGAATCTCAACATCTTCAGCTCTGCCACCTCCAGCTCTGCCTCCTGTCTTTATGTTAGTACCACTGTCTCTAAACCATACAACATAGCTGGTCTCACTACTGTCTTGTAAACTTTCCCCTTCACTCTTGCTGATATTCTTCGGTCACAAATTACTCCTGCCACCTTTCTCCACCCACTCCACCCTGCCTGCACTCTCTTCTTCACCTCTCTACCACACTCTCCATTACTTTGAACAGTTGACCTCAAATATTTAAACTCATCTACTTTCACCACTTCTACTCCTTGTAACTGCACTATTCCATTGGGCTCCCTCTCATTCACACACATGTACTCAGTCTTGCTTCTACTGACTTTCATTCCCCTTCTCTCCAAAGCATATCTCCACTTCTCCAGATTAGACTCAACTTGCTCTCTACTCTCACTACAGATCACAATGTCATCTGCAAACATCATAGTCCATGGGGACTCCTGTCTGATCTCATCCGTCAACCTGTCCATCACCACTGCAAACAAGAAAGGACTCAGAGCTGATCCTTGGTGTAATCCCACCTCCACCTTGAATGAGTCTGTCATTCCGACTGCGCATCTCACCACTGTCACACTATTCTTGTACATGTCCTGCACTACCCTAACATACTTCTCTGCCACTCCAGACTTCCTCATACAATACCACAACTCTTCTCTTGGCACCCTATCATAAGCTTTTTCTACGTCCACAAACACACAATGTAACTCTTTCTGTCCTTCTCTGTACTTTTCCAACAGTATTCTCAGAGCAAACATTGCATCTGTAGTGCTCTTTCTCGGCATGAAACCATATTGCTGCTCACAGATCTTCACCTGTTTTCTAAGCCTAGCTTCTACTACTCTTTCCCATAACTTCATGCTGTGGCTGATCAGCTTTATGCCTCTGTAGTTACTGCAGCTCTGCACATCACCCTTGTTCTTGAAAATAGGAACCAGACACCTTCGTCTCCACTCCTCAGGCATGCTCTCACTTTCAAGATTTATTAAACAATCTGGTTAGAAACTCTACTGCCATCTCTGCCTTTCTGCCTTTCCACTCTTCATCCTCTTCATAGCAGCCCTCACTTCTTCCTTGCTAATCTCTTGTACTTCCCGATTTACTCTCACCACATCATCCAGCCTTTTCTCTCGCTCATTTTCTTTATTCATCAACTCTTCAAAATATTCCCTCCACCTTCTCAACACACACTCCTCACTTGTCAGCACATTACCATGTGCATCTTTTACCACCCTAACCTGCTGCACATCCTTTCCAGCTCTGTCCCTTTGTCTGGCTAATCGGTACAAGTCCTTTTCTCCTTCCTTACTATTCGATTCTGAGTCTGCATAGTTCGGTTGGCTTGTTTTACGCCGGATGCCCTTCCTGACGCAACCCTCCTCATTTATCCGGGCTTGGGACCGGCACTCAGAATGTACTGGCTGTACACCCCATGTGGCTGAGTTATTTATATATATATAATCCATAAAATCATTACCTGAAAATTTGAACATTTTACAGACTGATAACTGCAAGTAAGTATTGACATGGTATGACAAAAATCCAGGGTTATGCTTGTTGTTATTAATGAATCTGGAGCAGTAGGCTGTCACAGTACGTCACCTCCAGCCATGAGTGGCGCTACATATACTACATCTCCTACATCTAAGAGTTCACAGCTCAACAGTATGCCTGGGCATCTGCTTTGTCTCCTCTTCCTTTTTTATTCTATATGCTTATTGTCAGTATTTGTACTTGTAGTGAAAGTTGATGTTCGTGTCTCAGTTAATGTTTCATGTCACTTATTTTATTGCAGCAACACATTTGGCTTTTCTGTCTAATGTTGCTGTTCAGGTACATTGATAAATCAGTGGAGGAGCTGGATGAGGAGGTTGAGTATGATATTGACGAAGAAGACTACATCTGGCTTGACATTATGAACGACAAGAGGCGGCGTGATGGCGTGACACCCATCCCTCAGGAGGTCTTTGAATACCTCATGGACCGCTTAGAGAAGGAGTCCTACTTTGAAAGCCACAATAAGGTACCTGATATGTTCACCCAAATCATATCCAATTTGTGAAAATGATATAGGAACCAGCAGAATGCATCAACTCTGGTCTCTGTCCAGGCGGACCCCAGCACTCTCATTGACGAGGATGCCGTCTGCTGCATCTGTAACGACGGAGAGTGTCAGAACAGCAACGTGATCCTGTTTTGTGACATGTGTAACCTGGCTGTACACCAGGAGTGTTACGGCGTGCCCTACATCCCAGAAGGCCAGTGGTTATGTCGTCGCTGCCTGCAATCCCCGAGTAGAGCTGTGGACTGTGCCCTGTGTCCCAATAAGGGCGGAGCTTTCAAACAGACAGACGATGCACGCTGGGCACATGTAGTGTGCGCCCTCTGGATCCCAGAGGTAAATGCATCTTGCATCACATGCATGTTTGAATTCCAACTACATAATAACACAACTATTAAGATAATTTGAATGTGACACTGTGGGGTCATGACAACATGACCCATACATACAGTTAAATTCTCAGCATGAAATCAACTCACATGGCTGTGAACCTGTGCACCCACATACTCTGGAAAAGAGGATGGCACTGCATAAGATGGAGGGATAGTATGAAAGCATCTAAATGTGTAGACAGTAGCAGGTAGAGAGGAGGCTGTTAAATTCACATTATTGCTCATTTTACAAAGGTGCAGACTGTGTGCTGACTGTAGCTCTTAAATATGAAATTCACTTTGATACAGATGCACATTTGTAGCCAGCAATTGTAAATTTACAGCACCAAAAAATTTTTAGCACCATCCCAAGCCACACATTCTGTCTACTCCTTAATTCTGTTTTTGCTTTCCCCATCTTGTTCTATACTTCATGTTCCTCCATATGGTCGTGAGCTTAGGCAGACTGACACTAATGTGAAGCCAGTGTTTCTGGTTTTCCTTAATCCATCCAGCATTCAATAACTATCCAGCAGGTGGCAGACACATCTATGAGATATTATGTAGGCAAAATAAAGTTCCTTTTGGAATTGATTAGGTGCATCAGAGTTCACCACAAAGTAAGCAGTTTATCCTCATTATGTTCTATTATTACTTTGGTGAGTTACAAGATTATCATGTTTATTGTTTTTGAATTACTGTCTGCTGATTTTTGCTATCCAAGCCCTGTGTTGTTGCCAGTGCAGGGATGATAAGTCTTACGGGTTATTAGTTAAAGTTACACTTTTGATAGTGTCAAAACCAAGGCTTCTTGATTTGTAGAAAAAGTCACATTGTGATTATTGTGGAAAATTCTGTGATTGGGATTTGCGAAGTGTTTGGTTTTGTAATTATATTTCCCTAGCTGTCAAAACTTAATGAGCAAAAGCATGGTTCAGAATCAGATTTATTGCCAAGTAAGTTCTCACATACAAGGAATTTGATTTGGTGTCATTGGTGCATAAACAACAATGAAAGTAAAGGAAAAAATACTGATGTAAGAAGTAATTGGTACACAAACAACAATAAAAGAAAAGGGAAAAATACTGATGTAAGAAGTATAAGTCAAATAGACAGACAAATGGCCAAAACTATGTTTACTGTCAAATAAATATAGTGGAATGGGGCTGTGCAGCCATGCAAATGTACAGTACCTATCAGTGTGTACTTTGTGGGATTGGGGGGGGGGGGAGCAGGGTAAGTGGGGGGGGTGTCTGGCATTAATTATAAGTCTTCATGATCTGAAGTAAAATTAAAGTGGTTAGGCTTGGGGCATACATACTTCACAGAAACCAAAAGCAACCTCTTTCAGATCTAAATGATTAAAATACAAACATTTTGGCAATTTGGGGATGTTTAACATGAAAACTAAAACACATGAAAATGAAAAAGGTAGAAAAAGATTTTGCACAATATTACCCCTTTAATAATCATATTTGATCAAGCGTTGAATCTGAACTATTTCATTTTCAGTCCTCACTCACTCACTCACTCACTCATCATCAACTGCTTACTCCAGTTAAGGGTCACGGGGGCTGGAGCCTATCCCAGCAGCTATAGAGTGTGAGACGGGGCACATCCCAGACAGGACGCCAGTCTGTCGCAGGGCCACATATCAACAAACAAACACATTCACACCTGCACACACACCTGTGAACAATTTTTTTTTTAAGTTCCCGGAGGGAACCCACGCAAGCACGGGGAGAACATGCAAACTCCACACAGAAAGGCCACAGGTGGGAATTGATCCCATGACCTTCTTGCTGTGAGGCAGCAGTGCTAACTGCTAATCCACCACGCTGCCCATTTTCAATACGTCTCATTGAAAATAAAAATCTGAATTTGTTTTTACTTTACTTCAACTGGGTTGAATTTTACATTATATTTAGAGTCTTTAAAGAGATATGAATTGTGTATTATTTTATGCCTCATTTCCTCAGAGATGCAAAGTTCTTTCATCTAAAGAGGCTCAAGATGCCAAATTGTATGTATTGAGTAACTCAGAAATGACAGTTGTCGTCCAATTATATTGAATGAATCTAAATAGCAGGACAGATTTTGAAATTTCTAAATTGAAAATATCTGTGGATGTGTATTCAGAAAGTATTAAAAATTATATTTATGCACATTTCAGCGGTGCTCAGTCTGTTAGCTTGTCGCTCCACTAACGCTTTTAACAACTTTATTTCCTTTTTTGAGGTCTGCTTTGCTAATACAGTCTTCCTGGAGCCAATTGACAGCATTGAACACATCCCTCCAGCACGCTGGAAGCTCACCTGCTACATCTGCAAGCAGCGCGGCTCGGGCGCCTGCATCCAGTGTCACAAAGCCAACTGTTACACGGCCTTCCACGTCACCTGTGCCCAGCAGGCCGGCCTTTATATGAAAATGGAGCCTGTCAGAGAGACCGGCGCCAACGGCACATCCTTCAGTGTCCGCAAGACGGCCTACTGTGACATCCATACCCCGCCCGGTTCGGCACGACCCTTAGGAGGAGTAGGAGGGGCTAGCATGGGTTCATCCCACAGTGAAGGAGAGCTGGAGGAGGATGATGAGCCCAGTCTTGGGCATGATGAGGACTCCAAGGGCTGGAGCTCTGAGCGAGCCAAGAGGGCGAAGGCGAAATCTAGGCTGAAGATGAAGAGAGCGAGGAAGATTTTAGCAGAGCGGAGAGCTGCTGCGCCTGTGGTGTCTGTGCCATGTATACCACCCCACAGGTACGTCTGTACTGTGTTCCTGGCATTTGGAAAAGCCTAAGCATGTACCCTAAAATCCAATGAGTGAATAGCTCAAGAGATTAATAAGTCCAACCTCTCCAGTTTGTGAACTCCATCACTGAAAAATGATAAATGCTTTTAATTGAAAAAGCAACTTAATTATTTATTGACTTAATTTACTTATTTTGTGCATATGTAATATTCCATAGACCTGCCTGTCACCTGTTGCATCGTTAGTGGATGTAGAGGAGATGATAGAAATTAGGTGTGGTTGTCAATGAGAGAGAGACGTTTTCTGCACATCAGAGAAATAACCTGCCACTTTTTGATTATTTCACAATGGTTAGGCTCCATTGAAAAAACAACAGCAACATTAGTTTATCATCCTTGACATCAGAAAAAAGTGGTGAGGGTGGGCAGATTTTTTATTTTTATTTTTTTCTTAGAAACAGGTACATACGACGTCATTTCAAACCCGAAAAGGGACACATGATACAGCACCCGCATGCCAAGTGAGGAACTGAAAATATCAGATATTTTTAAAATAAATCTTGTTTCCATGTTGAATACAGTCAGTGCACTGTATGGTAGCAGCGTGATAAACATTCATACTGTGTGTGAGTGACACGGAGCAGCTGACTGTCTTGTCAGTGACCGTTTTTGGCCAAAGCATACTCACCACCTAGTGGACACGCCAGTTCTTGCACCAGCTGTACCACCATCAGTGAAATTCACGAAAAAAAAAAAAATAAAAAATTGATTCGGGCCAGTTTCAGCATGTGGGCGGAGATGATAAACTAATGTTTTTTTTTTTTAAATGGGGCCTTACATTCTGAAATAACAAACAAACAACATGGTCGTACCTCCACATCAGGACCCGGCCATTATAATGAGATCTATTACACTATGTAACACAATTTTTGTTCCTGGCTTCTAAGTGTTATATTTCATCTGCTTATGTCTAAAGTCTATGGAAAAATGACTACATTCAGCACAAACTTTGATTTTATTTTTTTTAACGTTCTAGGATGTTCTAAAAGTTTCTTGAAATTTCTAGATAATTCTGGACAGTTCTAGCAGTTAAAGAATATTCTAGAAGACTACTCAGTAGTAGTGAAGGCAAATCTAGAATATTCTTGAAAACAGACAAATTTCAAAATATCATTGTCCTGATCACAGAAGCAAAGTTTCTGTGGAATAACAGCTATTTTCTATTTATTTAAGGCATAACAGGTTAGGAAAACACACTGTGTACCCAGGAACAAAACAAAAATAAAAATTTGTTACATAGTGTTATTCTCAAACAAAAAAAGAGAGTTCTCCGCGCTTCTGTATAGCACAAACAAATCTGGTGCAACCAGATAGGACTGATTTGTAAAAGAGAAAAACAGCTGGTGCAACACAGAAATAGGTGCTGAGAAATTTAATAAGGTGCTCGAAAACATACAAAGTATACAGAGGGACTAACGTTTCAACGTGAAAGTCACATCTTCATCAGAGTCCTGCAAAGACAAGGATGGTACAGCTTAAATACTAATAAGAAACAGATGTCCTAATGCTTCCAAAGGGGCGTGACCATCCGTCAGACACAACACAAGACACACTGTCCCAAAACAAACATGACAAAAACCAGAAAAAACAATTATTAATATTAGAGAAAACAAGTACATTTTAGTTCTTCATTCAAACCAAAAGGTCCCAAGGTGCCTAAAGTATAAATCCAAAATGCTTCTCTACATAAAAGTTTTTTAATAATATCACCTCCTCTGGGTGGAGCTGTGATTCTCTCAATCCCCCAAAATTTTAAGGATGCTGGGGAGCCATGACCAGCCTGTTTATAATGCCTTGCCATGGCATAAGTTAGATTCTGAGTACAAATTGCTGTTTTATGTTCAGCTATCCGTAATTTGATGTTTTGTTTGGCCAATATATGCCAATCCACAAGGGCATTTTAAAAGATATACTACATGTGTAGTATTACAATTGATAAATGAAGAAATAGAATATTGCTTACCAGTACGAGGATGAGAGAGAAACGAAGCATTAGTGGAATTAGAACAATGTTCACAATTACCGCATCTAAAGAAATCTTTTGGTTGGCTGGAGGGCCAGGCAGTTGAGACGGGAATATTCATATCTGAGTGAACAAGTCTATCACAAATATTTCGGACACGCCTAAAAATAAATTTAGGTGGTTCAGCACAGATGTCTTTAAGTGTGGGATCACTCTTAAGAATGTGCCAATGTTTATAAATTATGTTTTTTATTCTTCCCGCCAATGGAGTATAGCAGGTAGAAAAAACAATTTAGATGTTGAAGAAGATTTAGATTTTTTCTTAAGTGAAAAGGCACAATCAGTATTTAGAGCTCTGTTCTATGCTTTACCAATATCAATTTTACTATAACCATCTTGTTCAGAGTTGCTAGATGAGCTGCTTTTGACATAAAATCAGTAATAGAACTACAGTTTCTTCTGATTCACAAAAACTGACCCACTGGTATGTTAGGAACTAAATGGGATGGATGATTACTATCTGCTCTCAATAAAGTATTTCTGCTAAGAGGTTTACGGTAAATAGTTGATTGCTAAAGATTGTTAGCATCCTTATAAATAGTGAGATCTAAAAAATCTATGGAATGAGGATTATAATTCATAGTAAAAGATAAATAGTCTGTGGTGAAATTAATATAATTCAAACATTGATGTAACAATTTGTTCTTCTTCACAGACTAAGGTTAATTATGGAGTTCCACAAGGTTCTGTGCTAGGACCAATTTTGTTCACTTTATACATGCTTCCCTTAGGCAGTATTATTAGACGGCATTGCTTAAATTTTCATTGTTACGCAGATGATACCCAGCTTTATCTATCCATGAAGCCAGAGGACACACACCAATTAGCTAAACTGCAGGATTGTCTTACAGACATAAAGACATGGATGACCTCTAATTTCCTGCTTTTAAACTCAGATAAAACTGAAGTTATTGTACTTGGCCCCACAAATCTTAGAAACATGATGTCTAACCAGATCCTTACTCTGGATGGCATTACCCTGACCTCTAGTAATACTGTGAGAAATCTTGGAGTCATTTTTGATCAGGATATGTCATTCAAAGCGCATATTAAACAAATATGTAGGACTGCTTTTTTGCATTTACGCAATATCTCTAAAATTAGAAAGGTCTTGTCTCAGAGTGATGCTGAAAAATTCATGCATTTATTTCCTCTAGGCTGGACTATTGTAATTCATTATTATCAGGTTGTCCTAAAAGTTCCCTGAAAAGCCTTCAGTTAATTCAAAATGCAGCAGCTAGAGTACTAACGGGGACTAGAAGGAGAGAGCATATCTCACCCATATTGGCCTCTCTTCATTGGCTTCCTGTTAATTCTAGAATAGAATTTAAAATTCTTCTTCTTACTTATAAGGTTTTGAATAATCAGGTCCCATCTTATCTTAGGGACCTCATAGTACCATATCACCCCAATAGAGCGCTTCGCTCTCAGACTGCAGGCTTACTTGTAGTTCCTAGGGTTTGTAAGAGTAGAATGGGAAGCAGAGCCTTCAGCTTTCAGGCTCCTCTCCTGTGGAACCAGCTCCCACTTCAGATCAGGGAGACAAACACCCTCTCTACTTTTAAGATTAGGCTTAAAACTTTCCTTTTTGCTAAAGCTTATAGTTAGGGCTGGATCAGGTGACCCTGAACCATCCCTTAGTTATGCTGCTATAGACTTAGACTGCTGGGGAGTTCGCATGATGCACTGAGTGTTTCTTTCTCTTTTTGCTTTGTATGCACCACTCTGCATTTAATCATTAGTGATTGATCTCTGCTCCCCTCCACAGCATGTCTTTTTCCTGGTTCTCTCCCTCAGCCCCAACCAGTCCCAGCAGAAGACTGCCCCTCCCTGAGCCTGGTTCTGCTGGAGGTTTCTTACTGTTAAAAGGGAGTTTTTCCTTCCCACTGTCGCCAAGTGCTTGCTCACAGGGGGTCGTTTTGACCGTTGGGGTTTTTACGTAATTATTGTATGACCTTGCCTTACAATATAAAGCGCCTTGGGGCAACTGTTTGTTGTGATTTGGCGCTATATAAATAAAATTGATTGATTGATTGATTGAGTATTTAAAAAAATTATTCGATAAGACAATCTCAACCAATTTAATCAAAAAGTCGGAAGGTGGCAGCACATCCGTAGGACGTTTAGCAAAATAGAAGGAAATGGCTTCTAAGCCTGTGTGGTGAGGTATGCATGTATATAGGCTTTGTACATCCAAAGACGCAAGGATATCATCACTTACACAATTCCAATTATTAATTAGATTTAAGACATCAGTGGTATCCTCAAGATATGAAGGTAAATTGTGAACAAACATGAATTTTGTTTCTGTTTCTTATTAGTATTTAAGCTGTACCATCCTTGTCTTTGCAGGACTCTGATGAAGATGTGACTTTCACGTCGAAACATTCGTCCCTCTGTATACTTTTGTATGTTTTCAGCACCTTTTTAAAATTTTCAGCACCTATTTCTGTGTTGCACCAGCTGTTTTTCTCATCTATTATTCTCAGTTTGTTTTCATAATCAATTCGTTGCTTCTTCCATAAAAAATGTCAAAAAGTGATGACAACTGTCAATCAAGGTTTTCCAGAGTCAACAATGATGCTTTCAAATGTCTTGTTTTGTCCACAACCCAAAGATACTCAGTTTACTTCTGTAGAGAAAGTATTCACATTTAAGGGAATTCCGATTGATTGAAAGAATAAATAAATAAAATTCAGTTCAAACAATCAATCTGTTATAAAACTAGTTGTCAGATATTTTAATCCTATATAGGCCTTGAGGACCGTTGGTGCCGCTGCTTCTCTGGATTCCATAGCATCAAGCGGGTGAGTCTGCAGTTCCCATTGGACGGGATGCCAGTTGCTTCCCCAGCTGAGGCCGGTACCCATTTACAGCTGGGAGGACTGAGAAGATGTAAATTAAGTGTTTTGTCCAAGGACACAGACAGGTAGCATGAGTGGGATTCAAACCCAGGTCTACAGATTGGCAGGCCAGCTCCTTATACACCCAGCTACCTGCTTTAATTTAATAGTCCGTTAAAAATCAGTTAATTGTTACAGCTCTACTCCTCACAACCTTATGGATTGATTTGGCATGAATTTAGCTGGGGAAAAAGCCCGTAAGGGAGGTGATGGCGTGAGGTACAGAGAGCGTTCATGTTCTAAAGCTCAAATAACACTCGTCATACGTCCACACAACCCCACTGAAAGGGTTTTATATGAATGTAGCAAAACCAGACACTTATTTCTTCTTTTTTTGTTTACCTCAACATATGTAGGCTTGTGAAGTTATATGTTGCATTTAATAATATTGTTTGTATCTTTCTTTTCCCATGCCTTGGTCTGGCGGTCACCTAGGCTGCCGGTGCTTGTGTGCCATGCAGTCATAGTTCTTAGTTTTAAAAAGACGAGTGCATTTGTTTAACTTTAAGCAAGGCAGCCCACCGTGAATAGAAGAATTATACTGCCTTTCCATGCTTTGGCTTCTCCATTGGCTTGTATCCATCTTACTGGAGTGTCTTTGAGCAAGTGTTCAAAGCAGCCCCATTTAGATCACTGTTGCTGTACTGTAGGTGGCGCTGACCTCCAGCGATAAACCAGATCTTTCCCTCTTACACTGATTAAAAGTCGGCTTGTATTTCTCCAGGCTGAGTAAAATCACCAGTAACTTGACGGTACCCAGAAAAAGCCAGTTCATGCAGCGATTGCACAGCTACTGGACCCTGAAAAGGCAAAGTCGCAATGGTGTGCCCCTGCTGCGCCGCCTCCAAACCCACCTGCAGTCACAGCGACATATTGATCCGATCCCACAGCAGCCTATGTCACAGCTTCCTTTGGTAAGCTCTGATGAAGGCTAAGGTATGCATATACGTATATACACTAAACTGACGGGTGTCGCATTTAATTTGGGTCTGTGTTCCTATGTGCTGCAGAGAGACAGTGAAGAGAAACAGACTGCTTTGAAGGAGCAGCTGAAGGCATGGCAGAGGCTACGGCATGACCTGGAGAGAGCCAGACTGCTGGTGGAACTCATCCGCAAAAGGGAAAAACTGAAAAGGGAAACGGTGAGCAAATTAGAGCCACGGGCTTGTCGGGTTTGTTGAAGTACAGTCACAGGTGAGCGTTCTGGTGCTTGCAGGATGTGCAGTTGAACTGTGAATTGCGTGCATGTGCATTCAGATATGATAGCAGTAATTGCAGAGACATCTCTTCCTCTTGATGTGTAGGTTCATTCAGCCAACAGTTGCATGGTAAATTGTGTAAAATTATTTGTGTTCAGATTAAAGTGCAGCAGATGGTGCTAGAAATGCAGCTGACTCCTTTACTGGTGCTGTTGAGGAGCACACTGGAACAGTTACAGGAAAGAGACACTAACAACTTTTTTACTGAGCCTGTGCCCCTGGCAGAGGTAAGTACACACATTTAGCCATAAATTATAGTCATTGTAGTATTTTATCTTCTCCCACCGATGATTACTCATAAAATGTGCTGTTAATTTGTATACTTGGCACAGCTGTTTAATAATGCTAATAGTTTAAAAATGTGTTTTGTATATAAATACATACATAATAAGAGTTCTTCTGGTATTTGTTTTGTCATATGCATACTATAATTAACCTTTAAAAAACATTATTGGTTAGTCTATTACCTGGTGATGTTGCAGACCCTGCATCCAAATAATCAGTATGTACTAATATCAGTTAGGAACCTACTACACAGCCATTTCTGCAGTACGTAGTAGAAGGAGGTGCGTGACTAGTAAGGACACGATTTACATGTAGGACGATCACACCACCATCATACACCTTGCCCCGTCTTAACTACACATCTTGACTCGGATGTTTCAGATGTCACAGAGGCCCACATACATTAATATGCCGCAATTTATTGTTTTTTTTTTACCTCAGCCAAGGAGTTTATGTTTTCACTGGCGTTTGTCTGTCTGTCTCTTTGACTGTTAACAGGATAACTCAAAAAGGTTTGAATGCATTTGAACTAAATTTGGTGGAATGATCAATCAATCAATCAACTTTTTTCTTGTATAGCGCCAAATCACAACAAACAGTTGCCCCAAGGCGCTCCACATTGCAAGGCAAGGCCATACAATAATTATGAACACAGTCTACGTCTAAAGCAACATAACCAAGGGATGGTCCAGGGTCACCCGATCCAGCCCTAACTATAAGCCTTAGCGAAAAGGAAAGTTTTAAGCCTAATCTTAAAAGTAGAGAGGGTATCTGTCTCCCTGATCTGAATTGGGAGCTGGTTCCACAGGAGTGGAGCCTGAAAGCTGAAGGCTCTGCCTCCCATTCTACTCTTACAAACCCTAGGAACTACAAGTAAGCCCGCAGTCTGAGAGCGAAGCGCTCTAATGGGGTAATATGGTACTACGAGGTCCCTAAGATAAGATGGGACCTGATTATTCAAAACCTTATAAGTAAGAAGAAGAATTTTAAATTCTATTCTAGCATTAACAGGAAGCCAATGAAGGGAGGCCAACACGGGTGAGATATGCTCTCTCCTGCTAGTCCCCGTCAGTACTCTAGCTGCAGCATTCTGAACCAACTGAAGGCTTTTTAGGGAACTTTTAGGACAACCTGATAATAATGAATTACAATAGTCCAGCTAGAGGAATAAATGCATGAATTAGTTTTTCAGCATCACTCTGAGACAAGACCTTTCTGATTTTAGAGATATTGCGTAAATGCAAAAAGGCAGTCCTACATATTTGTTTAATATGCGCTTTGAATGACATATCCTGATCAAAAATAACTCCAATAACTCCAACATTTCCAATGATGGGAAATGTGTTCAGGATCAGTTGATTAAAATTTGGTGATGATCCCGATTAAACTCTGGAATATAGCATGATGTATTATTTTGCCCTTTTGTGAATCCACATCCTTTGATATTGATATGTGGCTTGGTGGAGGTATGCGCTCTACCGAGTGCCCTTCCAGTTTTGCAATTGCAGGATTTTAAACGTTTCCTGTTGTACATTTGTGTAGTGCCTTGGCCCTTTGGACGTTGCTACCATTTTCATGCATGTCCACTGTCTTCTTTACGTTTTTTCCTGGGAAGTTTTTCTCGAGTTACCAGACTCCAGTGGCCTCGAGGCATAGCATAGAGTAGGCCATTTGTACACACTAAAGCTCGCTCAACGCTTTTCTGCCAGACAAAACTGTTATATGGACATGGTTCTTAAGGGGGTAGTAGATCATCTGGATGCCATTTGGCTACTATTAAATGCACACTGAGTATTTGGACACCCTAGTGTTCAGATGTAGCCTTAATCTTTATTGGAATAATTGGATGATGCAGGTTATGTTCAAAGACATTTTTCCAAATGACATTGTACAAATATAAAACCTCATGAGAACATGCAGGTCATTCCTTTCTCTGGCTGCTCCTCTACACTCCCATTATCCAGGTACCAGACTACCTGGACCATATAGACACTCCAATGGACTTCCAGACCATGTGGAACCTGCTGGAGACCCATCGCTACCTCACATTTGAGGCCTTTGAGGCTGACTTTGGCCTTATTGTCAACAACTGCCTCAAGTACAACGCCAAGGACACAGTTTTTTATCGTGCCGCCCTACGTCTCAGAGAGATGGGAGGTGCTGTCATACGAACAGCCAGACGCCAAGCCGAGCGGATAGGTTTTGACTACGAGACAGGCATGCACCTCCATCGCGAGTTGAGTCCGGACAGCCAGCATGACCATGAGAGAGACAGGGAGAGGGAGCGTGAGAGAGAAAGGGATCGAGACAGAGACCGGCCATTGTCTTCTAATGAAGACGGTAAGCGATATTCAGAATACATGAAGCTTGGCTGCATGCAACCAAAATATTTACCTCTCAGTGCTTGATAATATTAATTTCTGGTACATTATTGCAAAGTGCTGCAGAAGGTCACAGCATCATTCATCCATCATCTAGTAAACCTAACCTTATGGTCTCCACCACCTTACTCAACAACCAGGCTGTGCAACGACTGAACAGAGCAGGAGCCAAAACACAGCACTCATGGTACCTGTGTACAGGCCGGCAGGTGTGGGAGCCACTGCTCCAACTTTTAGTTGGGTTGAAAGGCAAAATTAATTTTTTTTTTGTTTGTTTTACCACGATGAGATTAAATGGCTGTTTTGCCTCTAATGCATCTTTAATTTATATCGCCATGTCTTGAAATGCCCCAAGTTTTTATTGGTGAATCTTTCAAACACACGATATTAGATATAACCAGAATAACACAAATTGATCTTCAGGTATTGCATCTTTGACCTCTGGCTGTTATCACACAAGCCACCTTTTCTTTATCCTCTTCCTGGTTTCCAGCCATACTTAAAAAAAAAAATCACATTATTGATTTATTATCACTTTAATGTGCCTTCTACCTTTCTGAAAGTGTTTTAACATGCCTTATCTTATTTCTGGTCCTCACAGACCTCCTCCTGCCAGAGAACAGGCGACGGCTCCCATTGGAAGAGCAGCTGCATTACCTGCAGGTTCGTCTCGATGAGGTCAGCTCTGGCAAGCACAGCATCGGTCAGTCTCGCAGAGCCAAAGCTCTGAGGAAGGAGATCACTGTCATCAAGAGGAAGCTTGCACACCAGCGGGAGGAAGGCTCCGGTATGGGGGCCAGAGAATCTGTGGGAGGGGGAGACCGGAATTCTTCCCTTCCCCATCACCCATCTTCGACAGGACGCCATGATGAGGGGGGAGAGAGCAGCAACCAGGAGATTGGTGGCAAGGGTGTGTCTAGGAGGATGTATTAGTAAACACAATGTCATTGATAATGTAATTCAGGCTGAGTTGTGTGATGATGATGATGATTTTATAGAAAGCATTTCCTTCTTGTCCATGAGCCCAAAACCATTGTTTACCTAATTAGGACCACTTAAGGTGCCCCATGCAACATGGATTACACAAAAATAATAATAGCCATCCCAGAGTGGTAGCTATAGCCAGGTAGGGGTCAGTGAAGGATTACACAGGGGTCAACTTTTAAAAATGCTCCAATAATATTGAAAAATATACCACGTTATTTGTCTCTAAATATTCCAAAAAGGTACAGTTTGGAGTATCTGTGACTGAATGTTATGGAGTTATGGGGGAAAAAAAATAGCAAAAATTATGACAAAGGTTAAGTTCCGTTTGTGCAGGGGACAAAACTTAAAGTTGTTCCAATTTGTTGATGCAAATTATTGGTTGAGCCTGTAGGATTCATAAATATAATAGTTTTGACTGTGTTGAATGTTTGTTCTCCAAAGTAAAGGTCAAACATGTTCAACATCCATTTGATTGTATTCTGTATTTTACCTCATAATGTGAAACTAAGCATGACTTTTTAAGACCCTATTTCCTCAACCAATAACTTGTATCACTTGTTACCAAAATTGGACCAACTTTAACTTTTGACCCCCTCACAAACTGAACTTGATCTTTGTCACCATTTTTGCTGTTTTTACCCCATAACTCCATAACATTCAGTCATAGATATTCCAAACTATACCTTTTTGGAATCTTTATGATCAGACAAATAATAATACAGTAACATGCTTTTGGAGGGCGCTATGCATTTTCTGAGGCCCGACATTCACGCCCAGTCGCCTAAAATGACAGATATTCGCCCGAGTTAGACGAGGGACTCAGAAAATGCATACCGCGCGACAACAGCATGTTATTTGCATTATTATCACTTTTTACTGAGAAACACAACACGTAACGCGTACATAAAAAGTTGGCTCACTTAACTTTTGCCGTCTCGGCTGGCACGCGCGCTGCTCTCCTCATCAAGCTGGCTGCTTTAGCTGCTGTTCATTGTCATACTATCCATGAGAAAATCGTCCGGAATATCCATATTGGGACCAAAACACACTTCTCGCCTTTTCATCTTTTCCTCTGCGGACAGTCCCCCCCTCTGCGGACAGCTCTTGGGTTGCGCGCTATGACGTCACTTGTTTACGCACAGCGGGCGGGTATAGCCAGATAGCGTCGACGTAAATCTACGATACAGGCCTAGCAATGCCCCGGTAAAGTGATAATAATGTGGTATAGTATTCAATATGATTGGAGCGTTTTTAAATTTTGACCCTGTTGACTCTTACCTGGCTCCAGGTGCCATTCTAGGTTGGCTGTTGTACATTTTTTTTGTAGGCCATGGTATACTGATGCTCGAATGTAAGTGTTTGGGCACCGTATTGCTAATGAAAGTTTGCTTAAACACCAGTTTTATAAAAAGTGGAGGGGTATAACGTCTTGCGTGATTGTACTGTTTGGCAGTTTCTGCATATAAACTTGTGTCTCTTTCTCTTAAGATCTGAATGTGTCCTCGTCAGCTTTAGCTCCAGAGGTGGGCCGTCGGACGTCTGTCCTCTTCTCAAAGAAGAATCCAAAAATGGCTGGACCACCCAAAAGGCCAGGTCGCCCCCCCAAAAACCGTGATTCTGGCTACACCGGTACAGGCGTGACTCCCAGCCCGATCGGCCCCCCTCAGCTGCCCCTACTGTCACCGTCCAGGCAAAGGAAGAGGCCCCGCAGCCCCCACAGCACCTCCAGCTCAGACAGTGACAGTGATAATGATGACCTGCTGCCAGGTGCAGAATGCACACATGCTCAAAAAATTAAGGAAAGAAGTTCATAGCATGCAATTTCAGTGTCTCACCATTTCTTTGTTTTCTTTTTTTCTCCTGACAGGTTTGCCAAGTAATGGGTTTGATGGAGGCAACCAGCCTGTAACGGAGAGTTTTTTGGTGTACAGAAACGAGCCCCGTCTGCCTCGTTCCAGCTCAGATTCTGAGTCCACGACCAGCAGCAGCAGCAGCGCAGCGTCGGACAGGACCAGGTGATTAATGCGTGAAGAGTGCTCGATAGAGATTCTTAGCCTCTTCGATTGTTCTGGTTTTCTGAAAACATTTTTGATAGAGTAGAGTGGGTGAGTTGCCTGATGTTGTCTTCATTACACACCTCTCTGCAGCTTCTCTCCCCTGCCATCCCCTCATTACCCCATCCCCGTAGAGACGGTGCCTGCTCCCAGACCACCAATAACCAGCAAAAATCTATTTAAGCATAAAAATTCAAAAAGAAAAAATAATATAGCACCTTCAACTGCACCACAGACTAAAACAGTTAAATGTGGTCTATTAAACATTAGGTCTCTCTCTTCTAAGTCCCTGTTAGTAAATTATATAATAATTGATCAACATATTGATTTATTCTGCCTTACAGAAACCTGGTTACAGCAGGATGAATATGTTAGTTTAAATGAGTCAACACCCCCGAGTCACACTAACTGCCAGAATGCTCGTAGCACGGGCCGAGGCGGAGGATTAGCAGCAATCTTCCATTCCAGCTTATTAATTAATCAAAAACCCAGACAGAGCTTTAATTCATTTGAAAGCATGACTCTTAGTCTTGTCCATCCAAATTGGAAGTCCCAAAAACCAGTTTTATTTGTTATTATCTATCGTCCACCTGGTCGTTACTGTGAGTTTCTCTGTGAATTTTCAGAACTTTTGCCTGACTTAGTGCTTAGCTCAGATAAGATAATTATAGTGGGCGATTTTAACATCCACACAGATGCTGAGAATGACAGCCTCAACACTGCATTTAATCTATTATTAGACTCAATTGGCTTTGCTCAAAATGTAAATGAGTCCACCCACCACTTTAATCATATCTTAGATCTTGTTCTGACTTATGGTATGGAAATTGAAGACTTAACAGTATTCCCTGAAAACTCCCTTCTGTCTGATCATTTCTTAATAACATTTACATTTACTCTGAAGGACTACCCAGCAGTGGGGAATAAGTTTCATTACACTAGAAGTCTTTCAGAAAGCGCTGTAACTAGGTTTAAGGATATGATTCCTTCTTTGGACCATAAACTTTTATTACAGAGATTAGAGCATGCCATAGGTATTAAAGGCACTGCGCTGCGGTGGTTTGAATCATATTTATCTAATAGATTACAATTTGTTCATGTAAATTGGGAATCTTCTTCACAGACTAAGGTTAATTATGGAGTTCCACAAGGTTCTGTGCTAGGACCATTTTATTCACTTTATACATGCTTCCCTTAGGCAGTATTATTAGACGGCATTGCTTAAATTTTCATTGTTACGCAGATGATACCCAGCTTTATCTATCCATGAAGCCAGAGGACACACACCAATTAGCTAAACTGCAGGATTGTCTTACAGACATAAGGACATGGATGACCTCTAATTTCCTGCTTTTAAACTCAGATAAAACTGAAGTTATTGTACTTGGCCCCACAAATCTTAGAAACATGGTGTCTACCAGATCCTTACTCTGGATGGCATTACCCTGACCTCTAGTAATACTGTGAGAAATCTTGGAGTCATTTTTGATCAAGATATGTCATTCAAAGCGCATATTAAACAAATATGTAAGACTGCTTTTTTGCATTTACGCAATATCTCTAAAATTAGAAAGGTCTTGTCTCAGAGTGATGCTGAAAAACTACTTCATGCATTTATTTCCTCTAGGCTGGACTATTGTAATTCATTATTATCAGGTTGTCCTAAAAGTTCCCTGAAAAGCCTTCAGTTAATTCAAAATGCTGCAGCTAGAGTACTAATGGGGACTAGAAGGAGAGAGCATATCTCACCCATATTGGCCTCTCTTCATTGGCTTCCTGTTAATTCTAGAATAGAATTTAAAATTCTTCTTCTTACTTATAAGGTTTTGAATAATCAGGTCCCATCTTATCTTAGGGACCTCATAGTACCATATCACCCCAATAGAGCGCTCTCAGACTGCAGGCTTACTTGTAGTTCCTAGGGTTTGTAAGAGTAGAATGGGAGGCAGAGCCTTCAGCTTTCAGGCTCCTCTCCTGTGGAACCAGCTCCCAATTCAGATCAGGGAGACAGACACCCTCTCTACTTTTAAGATTAGGCTTAAAACGTTCCTTTTGCTAAAGCTTATAGTTAGGGCTGGATCGGGTGACCCTGAACCATCCCTTAGTTATGCTACTATAGACTTAGACTGCTGGGGGGTTCCCATGATGCACTGAGTGTTTCTTTCTCTTTTTGCTCTGTATGCACCACTCTGCATTTAATCATTAGTGATTGATCTCTGCTCCCCTCCACAGCATGTCTTTTTCCTGGTTCTCTCCCTCAGCCCCAACCAGTCCCAGCAGAAGACTGCCCCTCCCTGAGCCTGGTTCTGCTGGAGGTTTCTTCCTGTTAAAAGGGAGATTCCTTCCCACTGTCGCCAAGTGCTTGCTCACAGGGGGTCGTTTTGACCATTGGGGTTTTTACGTAATTATTGTATGGCCTTGCCTTACAATATAAAGCGCCTTGGGGCAACTGTTTGTTGTGATTTGGCGCTATATAAATAAAATTGATTGATTGATTGATTGATTGATTGATTGATTGATTATGTATGTGATGTCTGTCTAAGCTTGTCCCTGTTCTTTCAGTACCACCCCCTCTAAGCAGGGCAGAGGCAAAGCCTCATTCTCTCGCTCCGCCTTCCAGGAGGACAGCAGTGAAGAAACATCAGGCACTGAAAATGACTCCTACTCTGTTGGAGGGACACGGGGCGTTTCACACTGTAAGCATTACACACTGTTTTTCTCGTCTCAGTGGACAGTAGCGTTTCTTTTAATGTACGTGCTCGGAGCCGTTAATAATCTCAGTGTAAGATGATGGAAAACCATCTCTCTGTGTCCTTTTGTTCTCAGTGGTGCGTGGCCGCAGCAGGTCAGGATGCTGGATGACCTCTGATGAATACGCCTCTCTCGAAGCTCTGGACCTGGTCTGGGCTAAGTGCAGAGGTTATCCCTCATATCCTGCTCTGGTGAGACACCCAGACAGTGAAATGACACATGAAGTCTGCAGCGCCTGTTCATTTCAGTCACTGGTGCTGCTTCTCTTCCTCCTGCTTTCTGTAGATAATTGACCCGAAGATGCCCAGAGAAGGGGTGTTCCACCGAGGTGTCCCTATACCCGTCCCTCCCTTGGATGTGCTGAAGCTTGGGGAGCAAATGACCCAGGAGGCCAGAGAGCACCTGTTTCTGGTCCTCTTCTTTGACAACAAGAGAACCTGGTCAGTTTTTCTTTTCATTTCCATTCTAGGTAACAGTCAGAGTTAGGGTTGGGTATCGAGAACTGGTTCTTTTCTAGGAACATTAAGAAATGATTCGATCCACCGATATCAATAGCCTTTTTGCTTAACGATTCCCTTATCGGTCCATCAGAGCAGCTGTTGTCTTTGAGGGGGTTTGTCGGGAAAATGATCATTCCTCTATGTTAATTACAGACCCTGCAGCGGGTCTGTAATCAACCGCTTCTGCAGCGCGACACCACTTTCAAGCGTGAAACCAGTGAAGCAGTGCTTCGGTCCACTCTCTCATTGGTTCTTTGATTCGCCGTTCTTCAGATACGGCAAGTCCGCTTCTTAACCCCTCTCAAAGCCATTAAAATATCGTGAGTCACTTTTGTGTGGATTAAAGTAACTACCTGGGACTCATGTCTCGTTGCAGTCAAGAAACGAGAATCGTCCTCCATTCTGTTCACACAGCTCCAAACGCTGCGTGGCTCTCTGCCGAGACAAAGTCCGGTCGGAATTAATAACTTCAAAAGGAATTGCCGCTTTAAATAAAATGACACCTCTTTCCAAACGTTGCAATACAGACAAGAAGCTACAATCGACTAAAACGTTTTTTCCTCCCAAAATGAGACGTCCTGCGTTCTTTATAAATTACATCCTGACGTGGAGCACAGTCAGCTGCAAGAGCTCAGCTCAGATGTATGGAAAGACATTCATGTCAATAATGTCTGAAAGGAAATGCTTTTGACAAAAACTACAGATTTTGTTTATTTCTATTTATGTCCAGAGATCAAGGATCCACCATGTAGAATTTATTATGTCCAAAGTTTAAGGATCCAGTGACCAATTTCATATTTATTTACTTTAAGACTCAATAAAATGTTGTTCAGTTTCAATTCAATTTCAATTTAATCGGCTTATAAAGCGCCAAATCACAACAAAAGCTGTCTCAAGGCGCCTCACATAGAACAGTTCAACATAAAAAAATTAAAATAAATAAATTAAAATAAAAAAATTAAAATACATAATTAAAAACAGAAGTAAAAGAATAAAACAGATAAAAAAAACTATTCATAAGAAAGAGAATAAAAATAGGCTTTAAGTCTTGGCTTAAAAATGTCCACGGACTCCGACTGCCTCACGGTCGCAGGAAGACTGTTCCACAGAGCGAGTGCATGATAAGAAAAAGCTTTTTGACCCACTGACATAGAAAACCTGTAAAGCCTACTTTAATACACAAAAAATTCACAAGTGGTATCGATAATGGTATCGATATCTATAAAATCTTATCAATACCCATCCGTAGTCAGAGTTAGGCCAGAATACTTTTAATCAGTTACTGAATACAAAACACAGTGCAATCAGAATACTTTTAGATTACTCATACAATGTAACGTGATTACATTTGAATTACTGCAAAATGAATTACTGAAAATGATACACTTTACTAAAATGAACATCACAAATATTCATTGTTTTATCTGATAAACTGTCAAATAAATTACAAATTAAAATGAAGAATTAATATTTGTTGTTGTATTTTAGTATGAAGTGTATCATTTTCAGTCACTCATTTTGAAGTAACACAGAAGTATTCAGATTACATTGTTGTTGATGTTGTTGGCCTTGCGGCTGCTCCAGTTTGTTTCAGGTTGCCACATCATAGTGTTAATTTCATCGGACAAGACTAGATGAAATATCTTCATCAACATCCATTTTTTTCATGATGAAAACGATGATGACCACACAATGTCAGTATTCTAAAACGCTGGCAAAGACAAAATGAACATGCATTATTGTTGACAAAAAAAAAAACACTAGACGAAAATGTTTTGCATGAATTTAAAAACTGAAATAAAATCTCTGTCTTCATTTTAACCCCAGTGACTCTGACCTTCACCCTAAAGATTGAACTCTTGCTGCTCTTGCCAGGGCAGTTCTGGAAACCCACTATGTGTGTGCAACATTTCATTCACATTGGGATGAAAATCAAATTCTTTGACCATGGCCTTTGTCAAAATTCTTTTTTTTCCTCTATCTCGTCATTGACATACAGACTTTGGTAAAAAAAACCAACAAAACTGCCTGGTAGGAGTAGGCAAACAATCAGATATGACCTTGACCCAGTGTCAGTAAGGGGAGGTGATGGTCTAGTGGTTAAGGTATTGGGCTTGAGACCAGAAGAGCCTCGGTTCAAATTCCTGACTTGAAAATCAGTAAGGGCCCTTGGGCAAGGTCTTTAATCCCCTATTGCTCCCGGTGTGTAGTGAGCGCCTTGTATGGCAGCACCCTGACATCAGGGTGAATGTGAGGCATTATTTGTAAAGCGCTTTGAGCGTCTGATGCAAATTGGGCACCACAGTCTCATTTGAGGCCGGGCACTAAAGGGATCAAATATGACACATATAATGTAATTTCTCTTCTTCCGGGGACAGAAACACGGCACTTTCTCTGCGTTTTTGTGCACATTACATGCAAACAAAGTGAAAATGGAAAGAAAAGATGATGATGCATTGGAAAGTGGAGATGTGTTGCGGTTTGTTTATGACCCGGAGCTCAAATGTGTCGAGGCGGTTGTGCAGGCGAGAGAACGCAGCTACTCTGGTTAGCTGTGTAGGCTAACAAGACCTCTCACATTTGCTTTGTCTTTCATTCTCCACTGGGAACTGAAAAAACTGCACTTCTCGCGACTGGATCGATGATTGCAGCTGAAAACAAAACGGTACATCATTTATCCATGTGAAGTTATACTGTGCACAACAGGAGCGGCTGTCCCCATAAGTGGTCAAATGGTCAATATCACACAGGGTTCAAATGAGACTGCGCTGCCCTGTTGGCTAAAGTACCTTGTAGGAGTAGTGGAATAAACAAAACACAACCATATCTCAAATTATAGTGTGATTAGTCTACACCGTCTGTGTTTTCTTGTAAGTCATGGTTACCTTTTGAAGTTACGAGACGTGTGCAGACAGAGTCACGATATTGTAGTGGAAGTGCAAAGGAAATGATAATCTTCATGCTGAAGCGCATGTCAGCAAACATTCAGCAGAAATAGGGCAAATGTGGTATTTCAGAGAAGAGGAGGGGAAAAGTGACTGTTTTAGGTCAAGGTTTGCTGCACTATAGCTTATTTTGTGGCTGATGGTTTGCTTGTAACTGTGAAATAAAGAAAAGTGTCAATGAATCATGATGAGATCAGCCAGTAAGATTGTGAGACAGCCTTGATAATTCCCCCAAGAACCGTCACCAATACCGCTACACACACAGCTGCATCTTTACAGTTCTGTAATCAGCTATTTTTTATATATTGTACTGCATAGAATGAGCTATGTTCCTATAAACAGACCAGTTTGTAACTATATTATACAGCATGTATAATCTATGTTTGTGTCGATCATGTTGCCTGTTTATCTTTCTGACATGGTTCAAGCAGAGGGCCATCCTGCCTGGTTTGATGTAGGTTGCAACCTTTTCAAAAGGGAGTTTTTTTTCTTGCCTTTGTTGCCAGTTAACATGCTCCTGGAATGACTAAGGTCTAGACCTTACTCTTGTTCTTAGTCCTTTGACATGATCGTCATTGTGATTTGGCACTATATTAACAAATTGGATTGAGTTGAATTAGGCTTTTCTGAGTTCTGCATTTATCTAATGAAAGAGGCAGAAAATGACTTACTTCCTCTGTGTGAGGATGTGCTACTTTTTCCTCACTGTATGTTAAAAAGGAATGCCTTTCACCCCCTGCATGAAAGTGTATTTTCCAATTGACATGCTTAAACTTGGCATGCAGAAATAATAGCAGCATTGTCCATAATCTGGTCACTCCAGCAAGCGGAAAAAAGTTGAAAATATTTCATTTTTATAGCTCACATACTGTCACAGTGTGCGGCTGCTGCTCTTAAAGCCAGTAGTGGAGGAGTTTTCTGTCGTCTCGTTGAAAACAACAGGACACATCTTACTGACTGTTGTGTATCACTGGTATGTGAATGCAATATAAGAAATGCTTTCTTGGGATTATGTCTGTTGTTTTTGCAGAGAATATTTTTCATACAGTGTGTCGAGACATACGGCCAAATTTGTCCTCTGCCTTTATCCTAATTTATAGTTAGGCACACAATCCAACTGCTACAAATGCAATAGAGCCTTTATTGTCATTGAACATATTTCATGTATACAACAAAATTTGTCCTTTGCATTTAATACATCCTAATTACAGTTAGACACAATCCAACTCCAGATGTAGATGCTGCCTTGGTCAAGGGCAGAGAAAGGAGCATACCCTAAATAAGCATGTTTTTTTTTTGTTTTTTTTTGGTGACACGGGGAGAACATGCATACTCCACACAGAAAGGCCGGGAAGCGATCCCACTGCCTTCTCGCTGTGAGGCATCAGTGCTAACCACTAAGCCACCATGCCGCCATGAGGAACAGTGGGCAGCCACAGTTCAGCACCAGGAGACCGACTCCAGGTCTTGAGACTTGATCAAGGACAGTGAAAGGAGCGTGACCCATTACATGATATTTGATGTTGGGAGGAAGTGCCCAGAGGAAACCCACGCAGACACGGGGAGAACACCCAAACTCCACACAGAAAGGAACGGGACAGTGCTCAAGTCAAACTCCAGACCATCTTGCTGTGATGAAAGAGTTGTGCTGCCTGTTCACCGAGCCACACAACAGGTGTTAAACAGGACAGAAGTGAAGTTGGAAGTATTTTTAACCTCTATGTGAACCCTGTGTACAGATCTCAGAACAGCCTGAGCTGAGTTAGAACTCTGTCCAAAACTATTAGGTGATTTGTTCACTTTAATCAGTACCTGAAGTGATCTGTTATAGTTGATAAAGGTTTTTCAGGAATTACTGGATTTCCAGGTGTGGAGTGCTGTGTATAAATACTGGATTTTGGTATGTTGGGGAGTCGTCTACACTTCCCATATGGTTCGATACAGATGAAGGTTGCATGGTTCAATTCCTGTCAGGTCTCCTCAGATTGTGCAAGCATGAAAAAGTTACACAAAATTAAAACGAAGGAATAATATCACTTGGAATGTTTAATAGCTGGTTTCCAAATCCAGACCATTTGGGTTGATGTTTTTATATTACTTAAATGTGCCATATCAAGAATAACAATAGTAATAATAATGTCCGACACAAACTGAAGGATAGAATCCAGTTCCAGTGTGAAGTAGCTTCACATCTGGAAATGTGTTAAATCCCACAAAACCATTATTTCTGCATTTTGACGTTAGTGGAGTGTTAAACTTTAAATTTACTGCACTGCTCATGAAATATGTTTACGTGGAGCTGAAGATGTTTATGTGCACGTACAGGCAGTGGCTGCCGCGCTCAAAGCTTGTGCCACTCGGGGTGGACCAGGAACTGGACAAGGAAAAGATGCTGGAGGGCAGGAAATCCAACATCCGCAAGTCGGTGCAGGTGGCGTACCACCGCGCCATGCAGCACCGCAGCAAGGTCCAGGGGGACCCCAGCAGTGAGACCAGTGACAGCGACTGAGCACAAACAAAACAGCACGTGTTTGTTCTGGCAGGTGTCATCTAATTTAGCCCTGAAACCTAGTGGAAACTGAATCCACTATACCAGCCCCCGAGACACAGTGCACACTAAACCATGGAATTTGACATGTAAAATATTGTATTTAAGAGATCTGGGGGTTGGGGGGGGAGTTGTTAATAATGGTGAAAAAAAGAGGTTATGTTTGGAATCATGATTGAGAATATGTGGTTAACTGCAATATGACGGCACACGTCGAAAAAAAAAATTATGAGTATTTCACACTATGATACACACATACAGTCTGCCTGTCCTTGTTTTGCACATGCAGCCACACATGCAAATGTTAATTTTCAGCAAGGGATATATGTAAATGCACGCACCGTGGGAACAGCTGCACATGCTGCCACCTGCCCACATCATCTCAACATTCACACACCCACCCCTCCAAAAATCAGGTCAGGTTCTGGGGTCCAGAGCAGCACAGAGAGACTGCTGCAGCAGCCAGCACTGTCCACAAACAACTTAATGGTTATTTATTCTGCTGGCTCGTGTTGTTTTTTTTGTTTTGTTTTGTTTTTTTGGGGGGGGTTGGAACAAGATGCTCAGGCTTGTTTCAACATGGACTCTTTCTTATTGCTCGAGCTACACAGGATAATGTTGTAGAGTGTTTTTCTCGTTTCAGTGAGTGTTCATAATGTCTCCAGTTTTTACTTTTTTTGCTAACTTCCTCACACAGGCTACTGGTTAATGAACAATGAGGACTAAAGTGAAACACACAGTAGCCTCACAATCTGTCTTAGTCTCAGACTAGTGGCTGTAGAACTTTTATATATACAGATTGCATAAATACAGAAGTTTAATAAACTTTTTTTGTACGTTTTTTGGCTGTGGTCACTGTGTTGATATCAGAATGGATTTTGTTTTGATTATGGAGAACTTGAACCTCACTGTAGTATCAGCTGTGATACTAGGGGGCCCTATCTTCTACTTGCCACGAACTGATGCAAAGCAGCCCACAAGTGTCATTGTTAGTTTCCAGCTGATGCAGTTGGCATTTTTATGCCCAGCAGCCAAAATGTTAAAAATACTGAGTGCACTTGTGCACCCACACATGGGTGTGTTGGTCTTAAAATGGGGTGTGTAGTCAAATGCTATCATTAAATGGGAGAAGGTGATAGAACCATAGACTAACAAAACCTTGTCTAAAGTTGCTTGCCAAGTTTTCTCACTATTTTTACAGTGCATGAAATGCCTTACATAGGCGGGTTCACAACACATACTTTGTGTTTGTATGGTACAAACAATGAAACTGAATTGAAAACATAAAAGTAAAGAGTAATAAAAAAATACAAAATTTTCCTTTACTGCTTCACCTTGGGGGCTTTGATACATGCACAGATCCATTAACTTGCCAGAAAACCTCTCACTTGAGTCCACTATTAGCAGTACACCAGGTTCCAGTGTACCCCAGTTTTTAAATGGGATGATAGGTTACAATCTGATTGGCTAGTCTGATTCCAAAAACACCCCTGTATGACTCACTAATGAACTACAACCCCCTTTTGCACCCTGTGCCCTCCAATGCACTTAGGCTGTGCACCCATAAGTAGCAAAATAAAGTTGCACATGCCTCAAATGCAGTTGCACTAATCAAGATAGGGCCCTCGTTTTGGTAAATTTCTATGATTTTTAATGTGCATTTCACATTATTTTAACAAACTGTTAACAGTTGCAAACTGAGCTCACTCAGTCGTGTTAACACACAGTCAACCTACAGTATATACTCGTAATGCTACTCATATCTGTCTGATAAATCTTTCCACACATGACAAAGATCCCCCACCTATCTGGAGCACTCGCTCACCGCAACAGTTTTTTTTTTCATCGGATGCAGATCTGTAACCAAAATAACCCTCATCTAGGTGAAGACGTCCTGTAAGTGCTGTGAGCAACGCTGAAGCGAGTGGAAACAACTGATAAGCATCAGTCAGTGGTTTCAGTTGAACAATGTCACAGGTGTTGTTGCAACAGGTTTTCTTCTCTTTTAATCAATCAATCAATCAACATTTATTTATAAAGCGCTTTACAGCACCGACTGGTGTCCAAAGTGCTTAACATTAAAAACACAAATTTACAAAATAAAACATAAAATAAAATTTTAAAACAACACATAAAAAAAGAACATAAAAATAACAGAACATGTCACCTCCCCACTAAGTGTTAAAAGCCAGTTTAAATAAGTCTTTAACTTAGATTTAAAAAGTGCTAGGTCAGGAATAGTACGTAACTCAAGAGGTAGCTCATTCCACAGTCTGGGGCCAGCTACCGCGAAAGCATGATCACCCCAGCGTTTATATCTTGACCTTGGAACATCTAAGTAAAGCTGGCCAGACGCCCTTAATGTCCTACTGTAGGTGCGCAAAGTTAAAATTTCAGACAAGTAGGGAGGTGCAAAGCCATAAATAGCTTTAAAAACAAACATTAAAATTTTAAAATCAATTCTAAAACGAACTGGAAGCCAGTGGAGTGAGTACAGGACGGGCGTAATATGCTCACGTCTAGAAGTGTTTGTCAAAAGACGAGCAGCAGCATTCTGCACCAACTGGAGACGCACAAGAGACGACTGATTAATGCCCGCATAAAGTGCATTACGATAATCAAGTCTGGAGCTGATGAAAGCATGAATGGCCGTCTCAAGATCACGTCTACTGAGAAAGTGCTTTATTTTAGCCAAGAGGCGAAGTTGGAAAAAACTAGCTTTGACAACAGAATTTATCTGTTGATCAAACCTCAAACAGCTGTCAAATATCACTGTCAAATATCACTCCCAAATTCTTGACAGCTGGTTTTACATAGTTAGCCAAAGCACCAAAATTTGGTGTTACCACATTTGGTATGCCAGTGCGCTCAAACACCATGATCTCAGTTTTACCATCATTCAGGTAAAGGAAGTTTCGGGACAGCCACTGCTTTACATCACGAATACAATTAAATAATGATGACAAAGCATCACTCCCATTAGTCCTCACAGGCAGATAGATTTGCAGATCATCTGCATAACAATGAAAGGACAAATTGTGTTGGGTTATAATTGACCCCAATGGCAGAATGTACAAAGAAAATAGAATCGGCCCAAGGACAGATCCCTGCAGCACTCCACATCACAGAGGAGCAGTTGATGAGGAAAGGTCCCCAATCATGACAGAAAAGCTCCTTTCAGCCAAATATGATCTAAACCACTCAAGTGCAGTACCATGAATGCTAATAAAATGTTCCAACCGGGAAACAAGTACTGTGTGATCCACAGTATCAAAGGCTGCTGTGAGGTCCAACAGAACCAGCACAGCAGGATTCCCTGCATCCACCGACAGAGTAATATCATTATGAACTTTTAAAAGTGCTGACTCAGTGCTGTGTCGCGATCTAAACCCAGACTGGAATTTTTCAAGGATGAGATTGTCTTCTAAAAATGATTGTAACTGTAAAAAGACAACCTTTTCTAAAACCTTAGATAGAAATGGCAGATGAGAGACAGGTCTAAAATTGGATAAAACTGATGAGTCCAGGTGAGGTTTTTTAAGAAGAGGTCGAACCACAGCATGTTTAAAAGCAGCTGGAACAGACCCTGATCTAAGACAAGCATTGATAAACGTTAGGAGACCCGCCCCAACAGTATTAAAAACCTCCTTCAGCACCTTAGCTGGAACAACATCAAAAGGACAACTTGTAGATTTTATGTGTTTTACAACATCAGCGAGAGATGCAAAAGAAATGGGCTCAAACTGTTCGAGCACAGCAGAATGTGCACGAGGAGCAGACAACTCAACATTACAGCTCTGATCAGCGTTCTGTCTGAATGATGAAACCTCATCAATAAAAAACTGAAGAAACTCCTCACAGGTTGTGGTTGTAGCGTCCAACAAAACAGAGGTGTGTGGATTTACAACTGAGTTTATAGTCTGAAATAACACACTGGGACGATGACAACTGCTCGAAATAATATGAGACAGATATTGTGCTTTTGCCTCCTTCACAGCCTTCTGATAGTCAGTTAGACTGTCCCTCAGAAAACCCAGAGACACCTGTAGTTTGTCCTTTTTCCATTTTCTCTCCACCCGTCTGCAGCGTTGCCTGAGGGCACGGGTCGTGGCATTTAACCAGGGGTCGGATTTTGATTTCCTGGATTTGCAGCGCATCGGTGCAACAGAGTCCAAAATGACTGTGCATGTAGAGTGGAAAGAAGAGAGGATGTTATCTGGGAGTAATGGAGAAACCAGTCCATTCATGGCATAAAACTGAGAGTCCATGAAGGCAGCAGCAAAGTCCCCCGCTGTCGAGGAGGTGACCAAACGGCGGCGAGAGACAGGAACAAGTGGCTTACTAGGAGATGGAGGAGCAATAAATTCAAAAATAACAGGAAAGTGATCTGAAATAGCAATGTCTGATATGTCCTTAAGTGAAACTGAGAGCCCAAAAGAAATAACCAGGTCCAAGGTGTGTCCAAGATTATGTGTTGGTCCATCCACAACTTGTGTTAGACCGAAAGAGTTCAGGAGGCTTTTAAAATCATCAGCCAGCTGATTAGAAGGACAACAGATATGAATATTAAAATCACCACAGACCAAACATTTGTCATATTTTGGGATAAAATCTGCCAGAAACTCAGAAAACTGAATAAAATCCTTATTAAATTTTGGTGGACGATAAACAACAGCACAGAGCACAGGACAGTCGAACTCCATCACAAACAACTGAAGTTCAAAAGTGGAGTAGACATTAGAAGATAAAAATCGGCATTTAAAACTGTCTTTAAAAACCGTGGCCACACCACCGCCTCGACCTGATGCTCGCGGGGAGCTGAAAAACGAGCAGCCGGGGGGGAGGAGCTCAGAAAAGGCGCTATTTTCACCTGGTTTCAACCAGGTCTCCGTTAACAGGAGAAAGTCCAGATCACGACTGGAGAAAAAGTCATTCAAAATGAAAGTCTTACTTACTTTTAGCTTACTGTCATCACTAAAAACGTTTGCACATGAATGCACAGTAGTCTTTTGCTGGCTGAAGTAACTAATAAATTAATCCATCAATGATGTGGATCTGCAAGAAATAAAGCAGGTGATTTACCTTCATTTTGTAGTTACCTACATTTATTCAAGGTGAGTTAATAAATCACATTTGAGGGGAAAAAAAAAGTGTTTTTTTTTATTTCCTTTCAAAAGAAATGCAACTGAGTATATTACCTGGGATACTTTACACAGTTGAAATTACATGTTATCTACTTACAGTTGTGGTCAGATGTTTACATGCAGTCAGCATGGCCATGAATGTCATGGTATTTTTGGGCTTTTAGTGATGTCTTTGGACTGTTCTTTTGCCAGGGAGGAATGATTGTGCAGCATACATCATTAATGACTTTAAAAAATTGTGTACACAAGTTTTAATTTATTTGGATCTTCTCTAATCCACCTTGGTTCAAAAATATGCATGCAGGCGCAAATATATACAAACATTCACTTCAGTCTTTTAATAATTGGTGCTGAAAGTTCCACAATGTTTTTAACAATGACGGACAAGGCCTATTAACTCCTTGTTAGTGATCATGATTGACGATAAGCATTAGTTTCTCTTTCCCAGCAATAAAAAGGATGTGACTGACAGCACCCATTGGACAGACTAATACTCAGAACAATGGGAAAGTCCAAAGAACTCAGGGAGGACTACGATGGAGAACTGTAGATTTAAACAAGTTGGGAAGGTTTCTTGGATCCATTTCTAAACAACCGCAGATTCCAAGAGCAACAGTTCAAACAACTGTATGCATGTACATGTTAGTTGAATGTTTAACCACTTTGCCCAGGTCTGGAAGAAGGCCCAGACTCTCACCCTCAGATGAGAGGAACTTGGTTAGGATGTTCAGGAACAAACCAGGAACCACCAAAGCTCAGGCCTTCCCATGAACTGGAAACTGCTGGAACACCAGCGTCACTGTCCACAGTGAAGCAACTTTTACATCGCCATGAAGTGAGAGGGTGGAGACCAAGAAAGAAGCCCTGCTCCAAAAAGAAGCCAGAGTGAAAATTGCTGTGGCCCACATAGGCAAGGTTTTAGATGGAGCTATTTGGCCACAATGACATGAGGTATGTTTGAAGGAGCAAAGGTGAGACCTTCAAATCTAAGAACACTATACCAGCTGTCCATAACTCAGTCTCACGGGAGGTCGTGGTGACATTACAAAAAATACGTTAATCTATGTGTTTATGATGGGGGCAAGAAAATGGGCCACTTTTTGTGACAGGAGCATGAAATGTGGGATGACGAGGGGTCTGGGGGATATGGTTAAGGGAGGGTAGACACCTACACTATGGTTATGGTTAGATTTAGGAGAAGGGGAGGATTATCAATAGCAAAATTTAAAAAAAAAAACAGGCCACAAAAATCTGGTGCTTTTTGTGGCGGGGGTACGGAAAAAAACGTGATGCTGGACTGGTGTCCATCATGGTGGTGGTAGCAGTATGGTCTGGGTCTGTTTTGCTGCCAGTGGTACTGGTGCATTACACAAAGTGGATGGAATAATGAAGAAGGAGGACAACTTCCAAATTCTTCAAAGCCACATGGTTGAAACTTGGCCCCAATTGGGTGTTCCAACAGGAGAATAATCCCAAACACATATCAAAGCTGGGTGTGGGTTGGATATAAAGCAGGAAACTGGAATGACCTTCCCAAAACCCGACCTCAGCTCTATTGAAAATTTGTGGGTTATGCTGAAAAGCCAAGTCCATGCCAGGAAACAAATCAGTTTAAATGAACTCTACCAGTTCTGCCAAGAAGACTGATCAAATAACCAGCCAGAATTATGCCACAAGCTTGTTGATGGGTACCAAAAGCATCTGGTTGAGGTGCAGCTTGCTAAGGGACATTTATTTAACCAAATATTAGTGGGGGTGTACATATATACAGGGTGAACACAAAAACACTCCTTGGTTTCAAATATGTATAATATCAAAAGTCACATGAATAATTTTACAATTTTGGTATCAACAGTTGCAGAAACTCATGTTTTTTTTCTCTTTTGCAAATTATTCTTCTTCAAAATTGTAAAATTTTGAGCCTGTATGCATAATTTTGACCCTGAGTGGATTAGAGGAGATCCAAAATGAATTCAAACTTGTACACCCAAATATTGTTTTTAAAAGTCATTAATTATGTGTGCTGTATAATCATTCCACCCTGACAAAAGCAACAAAAGAACAGTTCAAGAACATCATTAAAAGGCCAAAATTCCCATGACATTCATTCCCACGATGAGTTACGTGTTGGGAAAGTGTAGGAACACGGACCCACAACAGGGGGCGCAAATGAACGGACAATGGAGTAAGTCAAAATAACAACGCTTTACTGTTGTGAATGTGCACAACGAATTCAACCAATCACAGAAATGGACAACAGTCAATTCACAAAAGTGTTGTGTGGGCAGGCTCGAAGATAGGAGACGCCTCTCCAAGGTAAGACCGGAACCACACGGCTTCCTCCGCCACAGGACCCCGGGAATACTGGAGCCGCCAAGTCCCGAACTCCCAGGTGGCCACTGCCTCCGCGTGTCGGACCTGGTACTGCTGGCGAGGAACAAAGAACAGTTAGATGGGGGCGCGTTTGCACCCAGGACTCCGAACAGCAGGGAAGGTACCTCCACCTCTCGTTGGAACAGTAATCCAAAAACCAGCTCAATCCAAAAAGATGCACTCTGTTTGCTTCGATACGTTACCTCTCCGGTAGAAACGATATCTCGGCAATGAGGTGGAGATGCCGTCCTGCTGATATACCCCACTGATGATTGCCGTCAGCTGTCTCAGGTGATGGGTGACAGCTGTCACCGAGGCTGCTCCCGTGAGGCGGCGGCGCCCTCTGGTGCCTGGAGCCCGCACTCCAGGCAGGGCGCCCTCTGGTGGTGGTGGGCCAGCAGTACCTCCTCTTCAGCGGCCCACACAACAGGACCCCCCCCTCAACGGGCGCCTCCTGGCGCCCGACCGGGCTTGTCCGGGTGGCGACGGTAGAAGTCGGCCAGGAGGGCCGGGTCCAGGATGAAGCTCTTCTTCACCCAGGAGCGTTCTTCGGGACCGTACCCCTCCCAGTCCACCAGATATTGAAAGCCCCGGCCCATCCGTCGGACGTCCAACAACCGGCGCACTGTCCAAGCCGGCTCGCCATCGATGATCCGGGCAGGAGGTGGTGCCGGACCGGGTGTACAGAGGGGCGAGGTGTGATGGGGCTTGATTTTTGACACATGAAATACCGGATGGATCCGCAGTGAGGCTGGAAGCCGAAGCCTCACTGCGGCGGGATTGATGACCTTGAGAATTTTAAACGGACCTATGTACCTGTCTTGCAGTTTTGGGGAGGCCACTTGCAGTGGAATGTCCTTGGTGGACAACCACACTTCCTGCCCGGGGCGATACGTAGGGGCCGGGGTCCGCCGCCGGTCTGCATGGGTCTTCGCCCTCATCCGGGCCTTCAGCAAAGCAGAACGGGCGGCACGCCACACCCGACGGCACTTCCGCAGGTGGGCCTGGACCGAGGGCACACCGACCTCTCCCTCAACCACCGGGAATAATGGGGGCTGATACCCCAAACACACCTCAAAGGGGGAGAGGCCGGTGGCTGATGACACTTGACTGTTGTGGGCGTACTCGATCCAGGCCAAATGAGTACTCCAGGCCGCCGGGTGCGCGGCTGTCACACAACGTAGCGTTTGCTCCATTTCTTGATTGGCCCGCTCTGCTTGCCCGTTGGTCTGGGGGTGATACCCGGATGAGAGACTGACCGTGGCCCCCAGTTCCCGGCAAAAGCTCCTCCAGACATGCGAGGAGAACTGGGGACCGTGATCGGAGACGATGTCTGATGGTATTCCATGCAGGCGGACGACGTGGTGGACCAGGAGGTCCGCTGTCTCCTGGGCCGTTGGGAGCTTCGGGAGGGCCACGAAGTGGGCCGCCTTGGAGAATCGGTCCACTATCGTGAGGATGACGGTGTTTCCCTGGGACGGCGGGAGGCCCGTGACAAAATCCAGGCCGATGTGGGACCAGGGGTGATGAGGCACGGGCAGCGGCTGTAGCAGTCCCGGAGCCTTGCGATGGTCGGCCTTGCCCCTGGCGCAGGTGGTACAGGCCTGGATATAGTCCCGGACGTCGGCCTCCAGGGACGCCCACCAGAAGCGCTGCCGGACAACTGCCACGGTTCTTCGCACCCTTGGATGACAGGAGAGCTTAGAGCCGTGACAGAAGTCCAGGACTGCAGCCCTTGCCTCTGGTGGGACGTAAAGTCTGTTCTTAGGTCCAGTCCCGGGGTCCGGGCTTCGTGCCAGGGCCTCCCGGACGGTTCTCTCTACGTCCCAGGTGAGGGTGGCCACGATAGTGGACTCCACGATGATGGGTTCCGGTGGATCCGACAACTCCGTTTTGACCTCGTCTTCGTGTACCCGGGACAAGGCATCCGATTTCTGGTTCTTGGTCCCGGGCCGGTAGGTGATGCGGAAGTCAAAACGGCCGAAGAACAGTGACCAGCGGGCTTGCCTGGGATTCAGCCGCTTGGCGGTCCTGATATACTCCAGGTTCCGGTGGTCAGTGAAAACCGTGAATGGCACGGACGTTCCCTCCAACAGATGTCTCCACTCTTCAAGAGCCTCTTTCACCGCAAGGAGTTCTCGGTTGCCGACGTCATAGTTCCGTTCAGCCGGGGTCAACCTGCGGGAAAAATAGGCACACGGATGAAGGACCTTATCGGTCTTCCCACACTGGGACAGCACAGCTCCTATCCCTGAGTCCGAGGTGTCCACTTCAACCACTAACTGGTGACTAGGATCGGGCTGCACCAGAACGGGTGCAGACGAGAAGCGCCGTTTCAACTCCTTGAACGCGGCATCGCAACGATCCGACCAGGTGAAGGGGACTTTTGGTGAGGTCAGGGCTGTCAGGGGGCTAACAACCTGACTGTAGCCCTTAATGAACCTCCTGTAGAAATTCGCAAAGCCGAGGAACTGTTGCAGCTTCCTACGGCTTGTGGGTTGGGGCCAGTCTCTCACCGCCGCAACCTTGGCCGGATCAGGAGCAACGGAGTTGGGGGAGATGATGAACCCCAGGAAGGACAAAGAGGTGCGGTGAAACTCACACTTCTCGCCCTTAACAAACAGCCGGTTCTCCAATAACCGCTGCAGGACCTGACGTACATGTCGGACATGGGTCTCAGGATCCGGAGAAAAGATGAGTATGTCGTCTAGATATACGAAGACGAATCGGTGCAGGAAGTCCCGCAAGACGTCATTAACTAATGCTTGGAACGTCGCGGGAGCGTTTGTAAGACCGAACGGCATGACCAGGTACTCAAAATGACCTAACGGGGTGTTAAATGCCGTCTTGCACTCGTCTCCCTTCCGGATCCGAACCAGGTGATACGCATTCCTAAGATCAAGCTTGGTGAATATCTTGGCTCCATGCAGGGGCGTGAACACCGAATCCAACAAGGGTAAGGGGTATCGGTTACGAACCGTGATTTCGTTCAGCCCCCTGTAATCAATGCATGGACGTAATCCGCCATCCTTTTTCCCCACAAAAAAGAAACCCGCACCCATCGGGGAGGTGGAATTCCGGATCAACCCGGCAGCCAAAGAGTCCCAGATGTAGGTCTCCATTGATTCGCGTTCAGGTCGTGAGAGGTTGTACAGCCTACTGGACGGGAACTCAACGCCTGGAACCAAATCAATGGCACAATCATACGGGCGGTGCGGGGGAAGGGTGAGCGCCAGATCCTTGCTAAACACCTCCGCAAGGTCATGGTACTGCACCGGCACCGTCCCTAGATTGGGCGGGGCTCTGACCTCCTCCCTGGCCTGGGAACCGGGAGGAACCGAGGAACCTAAACATACCCGATGGCAGGTCTCGCTCCACTGAACCACCACCCCGGACGGCCAATCGATCCGGGGATTGTGTTTCAACATCCAGGGAAAACCTAAAATCACACGGGAGGTGGCCGGAGTCACGAAAAACTCGATCTCCTCCCGGTGATTCCCCGACTCTGGTGGTGTCTTGTGAGTGATTGGAGGGAGTAGGGAGCCATCTAGCGCCCGTACCTGCACAGGCGAGGTAAGCGCCACCAGAGGGAACCCTATCTCCCTGGCCCATTTGCTGTCTAGCAAATTCCCTTCTGAGCCCGTGTCCACCAGTGCTGGGGCCTTCAGGGTTAAATCCTCATAAAGGATTGTAACTGGGAGTCGTGTGGCGATGTGGGTGTGTCCCACGTGAACGTCTCGGCCCCCCCCAGCCCAGTTTCTAGGGGCGGGCGTTGGTGTTTAACCGCTTGGGGCAGTCTCTTACCTGATGCTCAATCGAGCCACAAACAAAACACGCCCCGCGGGCCAGCCTCCTTTGTGTGACCGGTGCCCTAAATGTTGCCCTACTCGTGTCCATAGCTTCGTCAGCAGGGGGGGCTGTAACCGCACGGAGCGCAGGGGCCGTGGAGCGTGGGGAGGGCGGAACGCGGTCGGAACCGGAAGGGAGAGGGACGACGCGTGCCTGGCCACGCCCTTCGTCTCGTTCCCGACGGCGCTCATTTAACCGATTGTCTAATCGTATGACAAGATCGATAAGCCCACCTAAATCCCGCGGTTCGTCCTTCGCCACCAGGTGCTCCTTGAGGACCAACGACAGTCCGTTTACGAAGGCGGCGCGGAGGGCAGTGCTATTCCAGCCGGACCTCGCATCCGCGATGCGGAAGTCGACTGCATAGGCAGCTGCGCTCCGGCTCCCCTGTCTCATTGACAGCAGCACGGCTGAAGCGGTCTCTCCTCTATTAGGGTGATCGAACACCGTTCTGAGCTCCCTCACAAACCCATCATATGTCAGAAGGAGCCGTGAACTTTGCTCCCAGAGCGCTGTAGCCCAAGCGCGTGCCTCACCACGAAGCAGATTTATCACATAAGCTACTTTGCTAGCGTCGGTCGCGTACATGACGGGACGCTGTGCGAAGACGAGCGAACACTGCATAAGAAAATCCACGCACGTCTCCACACAGCCTCCGTACGGCTCTGGGGGGCTTATGTATGCTTCAGGGGAAGGTGGGAGGGGTCGTTGGACAACCAGTGGAACGTCGCTGTCACGCACAGGGTCTACGGGAGGGAGAGCCGCAGCGGCGCCGGAGGGCGCGCTTCCACCTGCGCGGCGAGAGCCTCCACCCTGCGGTTCAGGAGGACGTTCTGCTCAGTCATCAAGTCGTGAAAGCGGTGAGGATCCGCTGCAACTCACCGATTACCCCTCCTGCGGGCGCCTGTGCGCCTTGTTCTTCCATTGGCCGTTCTTCCATTGGGCGCGTTTGCACCCAGGACTCCGAACAGCAGGAAAGGTACCTCCACCTCTCGTTGGAACAGTAATCCAAAAACCAGCTCAATCCAAAAAGATGCACTCTGTTTGCTTCGATACGTTACCTCTCCGGTAGAAACGATATCTCGGCAATGAGGTGGAGATGCCGTCCTGCTGATATACCCCACTGATGATTGCCGTCAGCTGTCTCAGGTGATGGGTGACAGCTGTCACCGAGGCTGCTCCCGTGAGGCGGCGGCGCCCTCTGGTGCCTGGAGCCTGCACTCCAGGCAGGGCGCCCTCTGGTGGTGGTGGGCCAGCAGTACCTCCTCTTCAGCGGCCCACACAACATTACATGCAGTTATTTCCTGCCAACTGATTTTACTCTTTTCCTCTCTGTCCGAGGCACTGACAAGACCTTCAATGGTTGCTGGCCCTACCCCCCCAGTGCATTGGACTGACCTCAGGAAGCCTGTTCAAGACCTACCTGTTCTAGACTTGGAGGCACAAAGATTAAAGACCCAAGATAGACTGCTTTTTAATTTCAAATAAGGACTCTGTTTTTATTGCTCTTCTGTTTTTTCTGCTTCTTAAGAAATTCTTGTAAAATTTGTAAAATTCTTGTAACTGTTAGAATGGTCTAAGCAGTGGGTCACCCATCTGAGTCTGGTCTGCTTGAGGTTTCTTCCTCATTATGACCAGAGGGAGTTTTTCTTAAGGGCCCCTTCACACATAGTACAAATAAGTACAAATCAGGGTGAATCACAGCGGAACAGCTCATATGAGCAAACCACGAAAACACTGAGCCGATGGTCAGGTGTGAATGATGCCACTGCGACGCTTTCATGCATGTGACAGTGTTGTGCATGAGCATGCACGAAACCATCGCAGCGGGAACACAGTGCAAGCAGCTGGAGCATGTGTAACCACATTGCGCAGCTGCTGTGAAAAAAAAAAATACATGCCACCCACAGGATTCGAACCTGCAATTTACAAAAGCTCTGATTGTCAGCCAGAAACTTTACCACTGAGCTACCACCACTGGCCTATAAAAGGTGCGGAAAAATGCCTGAAATCAACAAGAAGATGGATGTATTAAAATAAATAAATAAATAAAACCACACACCATAAAAAACACTGCATTTTATTGAATCCCTCTTATCAAGCAAACAATACAAGTATGAAGCGTCTGTGTTCCTCTGTAGATGGCCCATGATCACAGACGTACAGTCATGAAATGGTATGAATGGAGCAATGCGCTGTCATTATGTCAACATCTGCTGAACCTGGCATATCCAGCCAGCCCCATGCATGTGTCCAGGCCAACATGTGTCTTGTGGACGGCGCGCTGCAGGACAGACACCATGTCATGTGGAACAGAGCTCATGTGGGTGACGTGACATTCAGATTGCCCACTACGTGTTATGATCTGATGGTCCATATCACCTGGCGCAGCCTGTCAATGTGCGTGCTCTCCCGCCCGTCACAAAAGAGATATATGTTTTTTATATATTTCCACATGAGGACAGCAAGCACACACACACGCGTGTCCGTCAACACACAGTATGTGTTCTGCAGCTGTGACATCCAGGACCAGAGACATCAACGGCTGCTGCTGTTGGCAGCCAGCCACATCCCCTGTCCGTTCAGCGCACAGACCAAGGTGTCACTCTGTGATCAGATGAGATGCGCCTTGCCTGCAGGGCAGCACTCGAACCACATGCACGCCATGTGTTGGGGGGAAGGGATGGAGCATGCGAAACACATGCACAGATGTGTTGTGGGGGGAGCTGACACTCTGGCACATGTGTACTTGGCAACTTCACAGTCGTGGGGGGACTTAGACAAATTTCACATCCAGCTCAAAAGTGATTGCCTATTAACTGTTTTCATGCTAACAGCGCGAATGGCCACACATTTTCTAAGTGCCAAGCGAGAGGTGTTAGATGTTCATGTGTGTCACCTTGAATTTGGCCGACACCTGCCGCGAGAGGGATCGAATGGGCTCTCACAGGGCACACGCTGTCTTTCAGTCACTGGTGTGCGCAAATAGTTGTAGCAACAGGTGTACGAGGCATTGGAGGCAGCTCAGATTTTTCAAAATTGCCATGCAATTCCTCCTTTGTGAGCTAGTCAACTTAAATTGTGTGATGTGTGAAGGGGCCCTTACTAGTGTCGCCGGTGTGCTTGCTCATGGAGGGTTGGTAAGGTTAGACTTCACTCATGTGACTCTCCTTGATTTGGCACAATAGAAAAAAAATTAATTGAAAATTGAAATTGTATGTAAGCTTCAAACCACAACTCTATGTCAACCAGATCCACAAATGCTGGTTGATTAAATAGGAAAAAGCAAATTGTAATAAATTGTAACAATTAATTTTACATGTTGCATTTAAACAACCACATTTTGGGACTGGTTGATATAACTAGATTAAGTAAATGTAACATTTCATTAACTGGAGTGCATATGCCTCATGGAAGAACTGTATGTATAGGGGCAATATTTTTGTTTTTGTTGGGGGGGGTCACTGTAAGTGTTTGATCTTATCTCACATTAAAAAAAAATCTGCATTTTATTATGAAAAGAAACATTAACTTTTTTGTTATAATTAGAAAGGCTCATTAAAATAAGAAAACTATTCAGTTTTGAGAAAGGAAAATTGTTTCCTCTACACTTTAGTTAGTTTGTGTTTGTTGACTGATAACTATTTTTTGCTCCCCACCTAGCACAGGACGTTAATAATTGAAGCAAACATTAAGCATCTTCTAAAAATATACATTTTTTCAGTTTAACCAACTAATCTGCAATTCTTTTTATCCATGTCAGATTACCAGGTTCCCTCTCTTTTGTGCGTCGATGATGGGGTAACATTTTTCTTTGTGTTGGGAATATTGTTGTGTTGTACAAAAATACATATTTGTTGATATTATACAGTTAAATATGGGTGGAGTTTCTTTATAAAATTTCCACCAGTTTGTCTTTGCATGAAGAAAATCCTTGTTATAAACAAAAATTTAGACCAAAAACAGTTTCTTTTGCATGGTCTGTGACACACACCCGCGGAACACATTACATGTTACATTTATTGTTTTAATACAACCTCATTAATCTTTTTAATATGTAATTTCCACCGCTGACACAAAACATAGTATTATGTAAATAGGCTATATTTTGGTTGTGGGCATATTTTAAAATGTACACTAAAAAATGAACTGCTGTTTCAACAAGAAAAAGTAATGTAACAATTTGCATAGATTTTTTTTAAAGTTATTTCAACTTAACTGAAGTTATTTCAACTTAATTAGAGAAGCATTGTGGCATAAACTCAGTTGAGAGCTGAAATAACTAAGTTGGAATAACTTTAAAAAAATCTATGTAAATTGCTACATCAATTTTCTCATTGAGACTGCAGTTCCTTTTTTAGAGTGCAGAAATAAATAAGGAAATTAACTCAGCTACTTGGGGTGCACAAGCCTGTGCATTCTGCGTGCCAGTCCTAAGACAAGATAAATAAGAAGGGTTCCATCGGGAAGGGCATCCAGTGTAAATTTTATCAAAACAAATATGCAAATTAGAAATACAGAAAATGTGCTGATAAGTAATGAGAGTGTGTTGAGAATGTGGAGGGAGTAATTTGAGGAGCTGGTGAATGAAGAAAAGAGAAGTTTGCGTGAGAGTGAATCAGGAAATGCAGTGGATTAGTTAGTTGAAGACAGTTATTAAAAATGAAAAGGGAATTGATCTAGATGGCATACTAGCGGAGCCATGGAGATGTTAAGCAGAGATGGTAGCAGAATTTTTAATCAGTGTTTAATAAAGTCATGCAGAATTAGAGATTGCCTCAGCAGTGGAGGAGAAATTTATTGGTGCCTATTTTTAAGAGTAAGGGTTATATGCAGAGCTGCACAGATTATAGAAATTTGATCAGCCACAGTATGATTTTATGGGAACTATTACTGGAAGCTAGGTTGAGAAGAGAAATTAAGCTCTGTGGGAAGCAATAGGATTTCATGCTGAAAAAGAGCACTAGAGATGCAATGCTTGCTCTCAGTGGTGATGGAGAAGTACAAAGAAGATTTGAGGGTGGTGCAGAATATGTACAAGGACAGTGTGATGGCAGTGAAATGCGCTAGCAATAACAAATATCCAAGGTGTAGGTGGGATTGCATTGCGGAGCGGCTCTCAGCCTTTGACTGTTTGTAGTTGTGATGGGCAGGTTGACAGACCAGATCAGAGAGGTGCCTTGATGGATTGTGATGTTTTCAGATGACATTGTGACCAGGTTGAGGTGAGCCTGGTGAGTTGGAGGTACACACGAGACAGAAGGGGAATAAAAGTCAATTGGAGCAAGACTGATGACATATGAAGGAGAGAGATTACGATAGAATAGTGAGGTTACAAGAAGTGGTGATGAAGGTAGATAAGTTGAAATACTTGGGAGTAGCTGTTCAAAGTGATGGAGAATGATGAAGAGAGGTGAAGAAGAGTACAGACAGGATGTTGTAGGCTGAGAAAAGTAGCAGTACTGATTTGCAATAGAAGGGTATCTGCAAGAGCGAAAGGGAAAATTTACAAAATGTATGTGAGACTAGCTATGATGTGATGGTTTAGAGGCAGTGACTGCGATTTTCCATAAACACAATGACGATGGACAGACAGGATTACAAACAAGCAGAAGGACAACACAGGTTACAGTGAGAGAGGTGACACTAAGATGTTTACGATGGTTTGAGAACAGGAGGTCAGCTCAGGTCTTAGGGCACGCTCTGGTGCTGCATGCTTCACAATCCACGACACCAGGGAAACTACCTTTGATCCTGGATGGAAACCACACAGGCAGACAATTGGTGCATTCCCAACCCTTCAAAGTAACCATCTATCTCCTGAAGCCAGATGAAACGTGGGTGTCCCCTTGGCTGTCTCCAATCACTGAAATTGTGTGCAGAGGAGGATTTTGGGGTATATAAGGAGAAGGATGCTGAGGATGGAGCTGCCAAACAGGAGAAGAAGAGGAAGCCTGTGGATGTTGTGATCATGCCAGCATCACCAGTGCAGAATTTGTGTTGGGTGAAGAAAACACAATTTTCTCATTTTGGCAAAGCAAGTGCGCGCTGTTTAATTTGCTTGTTAATTCTACATGTTTCACGTTCAGTGTCATAGAATCTTTATTCACAGAAGTCACAGACCTTATATACAGCTCTGTCATATGTACAACAGGCACAGAAAAGGAGACAGGACATCGATTTGCATAACCCACAGGGGCACTGAGGGGAAGTCCTCAATGTGCACGCCTCGGCTTGTTAGCACATATATGGCAGGGACCTAAAGGTGCCTTGACACTTGCATGCATTTACCTCCTGCACTGCTGCGCAATTCGTCGTGACAATGCCACCCACTGTGTTCCCAGCTGGATGCCGCGCTTTATGCCCATATATAAAATAATTATTTCATAATGGATTAATTATTTTCTCTCAGAGTTTGGCGGATAAATACACCTCTAATCGCTTCCGGAATCACAGAGGACCATTACAGCTGCAGCTTTTCTCTCTCTCGCATGCGCTTCATGAGGTGGAGAATGCATTTGGAATAATCTAAAAGGTAATTATTTGTAATGTTTATATTGTAATAGCTTGACACAACAGCTGCATGTTCATTCCTTCTTATGAGTAGCTGTAAAATTATGTTTATGATAGATTTAACATATCTCGTTCTAATCGTTCAGATGAGCTGCACTGTGATGCGGTGCGCTGACACAATGACTCCCACTCACACTCAGTGTTCGCAATGTTCACGTGAAGTTCACATAATTAATGCATGACAGAGATTTTGAACATTTCTAAATTTTCTTTGTGCACTTGCACAAAGCCACGCACAGTTTACAAAGGTTTACAATGAGTTTACACTCTGGCACAGCAGATTGCATACCAGTGCGTGCAAGTGTCAAGACACCTTAAGGCAGGAAGCTTTATTTATATATCTGGAAAGACCTTTATCTGCGTAGAATACACATTGCGCATTTTGGCGTGCTAACACATGCAGGACATGTGTGCTCTTCACATGGGCGTGAGGAGCATTCAGTTATGGTGAATTATGTCAAATCGTGATTAATGAGCACTACAAGCCCAAAGATGGGGTTAATATAGTGAGGGAGGACACATAAGTAGTTGGTGTTAGATGTAGAGGACATGGTGAGACTGAGAACAGCTGAAAAAACAATAAGGAAATTAAGTGTGATTAATCTTACAAAAAAAAAAAAACATTTCTTGTTGAGACAAATTGTGGCGATAACAGTGGTCCCAAAAGATTATTCACTGACTCTTAGGTCAACCCTTTGTTTTCGGTAAGAGGCCATACTTCTTGGTAGATTATATAATGTTTGTCTTTAGCAGAGGGAGGTCCGATTTTCTGAGTTTACTGAGAGGCGGAGTTGAGGACTCATTCGAGCGAGCTGAAAAAATAAAACGAAGACATTTCGTCAGCCACGGCAGGGCTAATGATTGGAGCAACACGTCAAAATGAGTTTTAATTCGTCACGGGGAGACTTCAGTTGACGCGGTTTACCTGTAGTTCACTTGTCTGAAGTAAAAGAGTGTCGGAGTGGAGTTCGTTTGGAATTATGAGCACATTTTTCAGCTTTGGCGTTGTTTGTGTGGTGTTAAAATGCGTTTTGGCGCCGTGTTGCTGTTGGTTGTCGTCGTGTGTCCGTCGCTGTTCGAGTGCTGCTGTACAACGTGTCAGGTAAAATCACAGTTTTAACTGGAAATTATCCAACAAATATTTTGGAAAGTAAAAGCCGAGTGATTTTTTTTTTCTTCTAAATGGTCTTTCACGTGCCTTTTTAAAGTATTTTATTGATAATTTAATAACTGCTTATTTTTATATTTCTGGACAATTTTATATTTGTATCTATACATGTGTGTGCTTTTTATATTAAATTTCTGGGAATTTATTATATTTCTGGACAGTTTTTTTATATTTATATTTATGCATGATGTGTGCTTTTTCATCACACTACTAATGAATTATGATTTATATATTTAAATTTTAACTATGATGAGCACTTAATTGAAATTATTATTATTATTATTATTATTATTATTCACCCCCTGGAATTTCACGTGTTTTTGTTGTTTTATAACAAGTCAACAATAAGGAACATAAATAAATAACAAGTAAAAAGCTACTTAATACATTTTTTTTGAAGATTACACTCTTTAAGATCATTGTCAAAACAAATCTATAATATGATGCAAATTAATTAAAAGTATAAATGTCAAAATGGGGCATTGCCTAAATATGCACCACTTTTAATACAGTACATGTACACTGTCACATTTTCAGCCACTTTTCTTTTGACAAGTAGGGGGATACTTGAAGATTTCCAAGTAATTTAATATCTCTTGGAGTTTGTTAAATCAGTCACTAATAAATAGAAACAGCATGGTAGTGCTGTCCCCAAAAACCATGCAGGGGCACTCCAGTGAGGGAAGCCTCCAAAGGCACCCTTGATAACACAGAAGGAGTTAACCATTGTGTGGAGAAGAGTTTTTGTCTTTAGCTTCTCTGGTCATGTGGTCGAGTGGAACAGAGAAGGACTTTGGTAAAAAAAGAAAAAAAGAAAAAACATTAAATCTATCCGTGTTTTTCTAGTAGGAAGCTGTGACTTGTGATGCAAAAGAAAGTAGAGAAGCTTGAATCTTCGACTGGACTGGGTTGCGTGACGCGAGGATGTTTCGTTTCAAATCATTCATTCACTAGGGTGAACTAATTTCTGTCTCAGAAATTCACCCTAAGGACATGATCCGTAGTTACAAACAGAGCAATGTAGTGTATTCTGTCAGATGTCAGGAAAACTAACGAACACTACACAGGTAAAACAAAGCAACCTTTACACAAAAGGCTATACCAGCACCGCAGAGAGGGCACCAGTGGACCTCAGTCTGCGGTTCATCTCCACCTTAAAGACAGTAACCACACGTTTGAGGACAAGAAAGTTAAAATATTAGCCAGAGAGAAGAAATGGTTTGAGAGAGGGGTCAAGGAGGCATTCTTTCTGAAACGTTTGAAACCCAGCCTTAACCGGGGAGGGGGTCTGAGACACACTTTATCCCCTGTTTACAATGGGGTACTCAGGTCAAAGCAGTTTCAGTCTTTTGTTCATGGTAATGAGTCATTCACTTCATCAAGGGAGCCATCAGAAAGGCATCCATCCCATCATTAGAGGGACAGCTGTCCTGCCATTAGGTGTGCTAACTAGAGCACAATAGTTGCTAATTAGAGCTATTGTTTAGTCACTAGCCTATAGCAGTCTGCCTCTCAGTAGGAGGGGTCTGGTTAGGTTTAAAACTCCAGCTTTTGTTGGCTTCTGTTTTATTCTTCTCTACAAGAGTCAGACAGAAGTCAGACTTCCAGAGCAAGAATTTTAGCTGAGGAAGTTTCTGCGATTTGAAGCGAAACGTCCTCGCGTCAAGCAACCCAGTCCAGTCGAAGATTCAAGCTTCTCTACTAGGGAAACCACCTGGACAACTGAGAGCCTACACAGAAGCAAAAGACAAAGGTTGCTTTATGTCAGTTTTCTTGGCTCACAGCCACATTAAGTTAATTTTTTTTTTTTTTTTTTTTTTAATTAAGTCACATTGTGGAGGTTTAGTTTTATGACTAGAATAACAAGCCTGTTTTTGTTTAAAGCAGCCTGATTTATTCATTAATTTTTCCATCCATTTTCTATACCTGCTTACTCCAGTTAAGGGTCACGGGGGTGCTGGACCCTATCCCAGCAGTCATGGGGCGTGAGGCGGGGTACACCCTGTACAGGATGCCAATCTCAGGCCACATATAGACAAACACAGTCACATCTGCACACACACTGAGGGTCAATTTAAAGTTTTCAGTTCACCTAACCTAAATGTCTTTGCAAACTCCACACAGAACCCACGGCCTTCTTGCTGTGAGGCAACAGTGCTACCCACTAAGCCCTGTGCTGCCCTCATTATTATTATTTTTTGGTAATAAAATGATCAAATCTCCAAATTCAACACCTGAGAGGAAAGAAAAGGGCTCTTAAGGTCCCTTCAGGCCAATACTGAACATCAAGGCACTGCAATATTACTGGGGAAAAAAAAACCTTTTCAAGATACTGCTCAAAAATGGGAACTAAACTGCATCATGTGCTTTTGTTAAAAAAAAAAAATAAAAATAAAATATATATACATGATTTACTCTGTCCTGACCTTTTTGTCTTTTCCTCTTCCTGTCTTGTCCTCACTTTAGGTGATAAATCAGACTGGTAAGTTGGCAGTATGCTATGGTGTGGTAAGCTATGGGTTTTCTTATAGTACCGGTGCCCATAATAAAAAAAAAACTGACATAGAATTTCTCTGCAATGTATTGAATTGAAGGGTTTTTAATTTAAAACTAATCTGGAGCTAGTACAGGATAATATCCCGAAATTCTATAGGCCTCATATCTAATGAAAGCATATAAACAATATGCTAATAACATAAATTTAATGTTGCTCATTAACATATTATATCATTAGCATATTGTTTATATGCTTTAATTAGATATGAGGCCTATAGAATTTCAGGATATTATCCTGTACAAGCTCCAGATTTATATATATATATATATATATATATATATATATATATATATATATATATACACACTACAGGACCTAAGTATTCAGACTCACCCTTTAAGATTTGCAAAAATTCAAAGTAATAGTTCCAAAATACTGTAAAAGACTGTACGTATTTATTCTTGACGTCCGGTAAGACTGTTTCAGAACTCTTTTAAATATTTTAAATCAATCTGATTTGATATAAGTATTTATCTTCACACTGATAAAAATAAAGGCTTTTAAGATTTGTATCAAATCTTCCTTTTGGGCCTCAGGGTGTGTTTGGGTGAATGTGAAGCTTCATTGTAAAGCACTTGAGCTTCTGGATCAGATGGAAAAAGTGCTGTAGGAATACAGACCATGACTTTAAACTTATTCTTGAGTTCGGCGCCACATCACTTCCGGTGAAGTGGCCATTCCAAAGATGAGAATTTGTACTTCCGCTGCTGGCCGCTCGGTGAAAACATGCTTGGGCTGTATGCTGTTCAGTTGAAATCAGCTGTCTCTATCTTGCTTCTAACAGCCAGCTGACAGCTGTCATTGCCTGGAACAGTGAGATTTATACACCAATGTGATCTGAAGTGAACCATTGTACATTAAATTGACTTTACTGACACGTCTGACCCCTTTCAAAAGTGACCAAATTACATGTATTTGTACTGAGTTCCGCGATGGTTTCACCAACAAAAAAATACTCACTTGAGGGCGCTGAGGTAAAGCCAGACCTCAAGAATTAAGCAGAACCCAAGCGCATTTCGTTGAAGAGAAAACAGAAATTTCAAGAGAAAACTGAATTTTAAAACTACAGTGTGTATGATAAGGGTGTTTATTAGCAGAAATGGAGCATGACATTCTGAAATGTCTGTTCATTAATGTACAATTACCTACAGCAATTAAAAAATAGGAGGAATCAGTGGTTACTCCTGTATGCACTGTTACTAGGCTAGGCTAGGCTAATAAATTTGAAAACCCTATTTTTTCTGAAAAGAGAAGGCAAGGGAGCATGAATATTTTTTTCCAAAGAAGTGAAAAAAGGAAAACAAATCATGGCCAGTGATTGTGCAATACAGTCTGCAACGTCTCTACTAGATGACACCAAATTTCACACACTGTAGTTTTAAGAACCGGTTTGTAATCTGAAATATTTCTTACTGAAAAAGCAGGAACATTTAAATTCTGCCCATGTTGTTTGTGCTGAGGATCATTTGAGTGAAGGTCAGTGGAAGCCCCATGTGATCTGTTGTTCTTATAATCTTCTGTGTTTGATCAGGTCATGCCGAGGGGCAGTGCCCTGTGAAAATGACCTCACTGCCGTCCCTGGATACGTGGGGAAGTTACTCCGAGCATGTCACTGTGCATGTGTGGTTGACAGTTGAGGGTATATCTGTAGCTTGTCTTGAACACTGACACTATTCACTATACATTTTTACAGTTGATGTACAACCCCAATTCCAATGAAGTTGGGACGTTGTGTGTAATGTAAATAAAAACAATACAATGATTTACAAATCCTCTTCAACCTATATTCAGTTGAATACACCACAAAGACAAGATATTTAATGTTCAAACTGATAAACTTTATTGTTTTGTGCAAATATTTGCTCATTTTGAAATGGAGGCCTGCAACACATTTCAAAAAAGCTGGGACAGTGGCAACAAAAGACTGGGAAAGTTGATGAATGCTCAAAGAACACCTGTCTGGAACATTCCACAGGTGAACAGGTTAATTGGAAACAGGTGAGTATTATGATTGGGTATAAAAGGAGCATCCCCAAAAGGCTCAGCCATTCACAAGCAAAGATGGGGTGAGGATCACCACTTTGTGAACAACTGCGTGGAAAAAAAAGTCTGCATCAAAAAAATAGTCCAACAGTTTAAGAACAGTGTTCCTCAGTGTTCAATTGCAAGGAATTTAGGGATTCCATCATCTACAGTCCACAATATAATCAGAAGATTCAGAGAATCTGGGGAACTTCCTACACGTAAGCGGCAAGGCCGAAAACCAACATTGAATGCCCATGACCTTAGATCCCTCAGGCAGCACTGCATTAAAAACTTACATAATTGTGTAAAGGATCTTACCGCGTGGGCTCAGGAACACTTCAAAAAACCATTGTCAGTTAACACAGTTCCTCGCTGCATCTACAAGTGCAAGTTAAAACTCTACCATGCAAAGCAAAAGCCATACATCAACAACATCCAGAAACGCCGCCACCTTCTCTGTCCCCGAGCTCATTTGAAATGGTCAGATGCAAAGTGGAAAAGTGTGCTGTGGTCTGATGAGTCCACATTTCAAATTGTTTTTGAAAGTCATGGATGTTGAGAGGAAAAAGACCATCCAGATTGTTACCAGCGCAATGTTCATAAGCCAGCATCTGTGATGGTATGGGGATGTGGTAGTGCCCATGGCATGGGCAGCTTACACATCTGTGATGGCACCATCAATGCTGAAAGGTACATCCAGGTTTTGGAGCAACACATGCTGCCATCCAAGCAACGTCTTTGTCAGGGACGTCCCTGCTTATTTCAGCAAGACAATACCAAGCCACATTCTGCACGTGTTACAACAGTGTGGCTTCGTAGTAAAAGAGTGTGGGTACTATTGCTGGCCTGCCTGCAGTCCAGACCTGTCGCCCATTGAAAATGTGGCGCATTATGAAGCGCAAAATACGACAATGGAGACCCCGGGCTGTTGAACAACTGAAGTGTCTTCAGTTCCCAAACGCTTATTGAGTGTTGTTAGAAGGAAAGGTGATGTAACACAGTGGTAAACATAACACTGTCCCAGCTTTTTTGAAATGTGTTGCAGGCATCCATTTCAAAATGAGCAAATATTTACACAAAAATAATAAAGTTTATCAGTTTGAACATTAAATATCTTGTATTTGTGGTGTATTCAGTTGAATATAGGTTGAAGAATCATTGTATTCTGTTTTTATTTACATTTTACACAACGTCCCAACTGCATTGGAATTGGGGTTGTCATATTGATGTGCACTGTAAAGTGTTTCTCTGATCTCTGTTTCTTCCAGACATCTATGCAGTCCCGAAGATTGAAATTCTCTCATCTGTTAAAGTGATAATTACACCTACTATTAAGAGGTCAACAAACAACAGAACAAAGGTTAGTTTTGTTGTCATCACCAAATGTGACATATGCGTGAGAAATAATAGCGAACCTTTGCTGCATTTGCATGTTGGCTGTTTGCGGCAGACGGTCAACCTGATTTTCCATTGTTGTCAAGATGCTTGCAAACACAGAGAGCTCAAACAAATAATGTGCAGCAATTTAACTGTTTAACTGCATAATGTGTCTGCTGCAAATTCACACAACGCACACAGTCTCAGAAACACTTTGCAAACTTTCACCACACAATGAAAGTACAAGGTGAGCCCCGTTAACTTGCGCGTTTTGGAGTCCACAGAATCGGGCTGTGAGTTATCTGAAACTGCGAGTTAATGAGGTCGACCAAAAAATCCCAAAACTTCAAATCAGCTTGCCTTGCTATATTACAATAGTTTCGACCATTTGTGTGATTTCCTTCCTGGATGGTGATGAGTTCTTAATCTGGGGTCAGTCTGGATCTTTTTCTTCCTCCTCTGACTGCCGCACATCAGCGATGAGAGGTTTGTCAGTGCAGACGATTCTCGACAATTCAGTTTTTGGATGTGACTCTTGAGATCCTTACTGCCGGTTCATACTGAGCTGGAATTTATAAATGCGTGCGTCCAGAAATTTCAAAACTGATGATCACTCCCAGAAACGGTCAAATCAAAATGGACTTTTAGTCTAAATTTTCAGGTTCCACAACTTGACCGCGAGTAAAGCAAAATCGCGATTTAAGGCCTATTTACACGAGCATGCCTTTGCTTCATGTAACAGTATGACCTGTGTTCACAGCTGGACGCCGTTCTTTGTTCTACCGGCTGCCACGTGCTCTGTGCTGGGTGCTGCTTATGTAAAATAATTATTTTGTGGTGGATTAATAATTTTTTTTCTGCAAATTGGCTGTTGAAAACTGCTCTAATCACAGAGGAGGCTGCAGCCGGAGCTGTTCGCGTTTGCACACACACGCATGCGCCTAAGAAGCTGCAGAAAGCATTTTGAGCCGTCTAAAAGGTCATTGTCTTGTTTACATTGTCATGGCTTGATAAAACAGTTGTGTGTTCTTTGCTTCTTGTGTGCAGCTGTTAAAGTATGTTCATAACAGATTTAACTTCTTGTTATAATTCTTCAGACGAGCTACGCTCTGATGCGATCCGCTGACGTCACCACTTGCTCTCTTCACTTCTTGTTTACTCCACTTGAGGAGCTGCACGTCGTGTTGGAGATTAGATTGCGCCACATAGCACGACATTTGTGCGTGAATTTTTTTTTTAAACATTTCAAATTCTCTGTGCGCAATATCACGCACCGGTTTTTGCGTTTTATATAGATTTTCAATGCATTTAATAGAAAAGTCAGTAAAAGCCCTCCAGGCAAAACACATTTGCATGCATGCCAGTGAAGAAATTGTCAAATTTTATTGCAGATACAAGAAGAGCCACATCTAATATATTTTAAAATATAACGCAATGCTAAAGTACCCTATGCCGTATGAGCATTGTGTTTGTTATAGTTTGCTTTTGTTTAACCTGTTTTGCCCCACTGGCAACAATTGTTGCCGAAGTGTATCACTGTCATTTTCTACTCACAATAAAAAAATCTCAAAGGTACTAATGCAGCTTTTTCCACTTATAAAAAAAAATCTGGACATAAACGGATTCATTACTAAGATCCTGTTGTGTTAAGTACAATTTTTACAAGTTCAATAAAGCCTCTCTATCAATCAGTCAAGCAAAAGCAATATTTCCGTTTTAACGCCATCTGCAGGAGGCCTTGCGTGTGTGCATATGAGTTTTTGAGAAAAGGGAAGTTGTGCAAATAGATGAATATTTGTAGATCACCCTCTGCATTTGCAGGCATTAGTGAGACAAATTTAATTCCATAGGAAGTTTGACTTAGCAAAAGTTAGTGTGCATACTAATATCTGTGATTTGTCTTTAAATCAGTTCAGAGGCGTTATTAGGTTCCAAAAACAGCATTTTCAGTCTTAGAAGTGTTTATTTCTCGCTAGCTTTTACAGAATATATGAGACAGGTGTTATTTCTAGCCAAAAACAAAGCCAGGTTAGCAGCTAACGAAACCAGGAAGTGGCATCACCACGCTAATGTCCATGAGATCCTACCATAAATTAGGTACAGAATGTGACATTTTAACGTCCTAAAAGTTAAAAGGTTGGCCATCTTTGAACTTCAATCAATCAATCAACTTTTTTCTTGTATAGCGCCAAATCACAACAAACAGTTGCCCCAAGGCGCTCTAAGGTCTGTGTCCCAAGAATGTTCCCTGTCAATTTGAAGACTGGCAGTAATAGGAGTGGATTTATGCTGAGCACAGACAGACGGGACAGATGGGCAAAAAGCTTTCACAATTCGCCCTATTGACGTTTCAAATCCCGCAAAACGTCAGAGAGGTCGCCGCGCTGCGAGATCTCAGTAACATTGAGAAACTGTATTGAGACGCTCTGATCGGTCCTGCACTTTAACACACCACGGACAACACAATTAACATTGCAACATAAAACTATTTTTATACTGTGCCTAAAACACTCATGAATATATTCTCTGGGTTTTTAGATGTTGTTATTGCGTTTGTTTTATGTAAACATGTGAGAATCACAGGCTGTCTGTTATTTTCAATGGGAGCTGCTGTGAGCTACACTCGCTTCCTGGTCATGTCGTTCTGGGGGGAAAGTGAAGTTTGCTCTTATGCTGCGTTTACACATAACGACAAGTCACGAATGCGACGAGATGTCCTCAGGAACTGCTACAACCTGTTACCACACGTTAAGATTAATTGCACGTGTTGCTGGAGAATTATCAGGAACCATTACGCACGGTCAAGAATAGTGTTACGTGTTGTTGCGCGCAATTGCGCGTAACAGTGCATCGTTACATTCTGTCATGTTGTAAATGAGGTGAATTGCCTCCACACACACCCATATTCATCCAACCGAATTCAGATCGCTCCAGTTTTTCAGAGGAACTTTGTGACTGCATGCGTAGTTGGCTTTGTGCCATGGAGTGGTGCAGAGAGGACAGAGCCAGATGTGTGGCGTCATGCGGCTCTCGTCTCGTGCATTTTCCCAAACATCAGGCACATGCAGCAGGTGGAACACCTGCAGGAGCGCTGAAGAGCACTGAAATGAGACTTTTAGCCGACTTGGTGTCAGCAATCAAACTGAATGTGGTGCAGCAGGGTTTAATTGTGCGCATGCTTTCTTCCTCCGCTGGACTGGAGGAGGTGCAGAGATGTCTGGCTGCACGTGAGTCTCTTCTCGCTCCTCTGGTTGCTCAGACTCGTCCTCCCGCTCATCGGTTACAACAGCAGGTGGAACACCTGCAGGAGCGTCCTGTGGAGCTTCAGCAGGAACTGTGGAAAGACACTTGGAGCTGAGTTTAATTGTGCGCACGGTGACAGAAACGATTCGTTGTGGCGTGCAGTGGAATGTGACGCCGCGTTACAAGTCGTGTCAAAGCTTGACAGTTTCCTTGTCACTTCGTTCTATAAACGCGTGACAGTTTGGGCTTCAGGAACCACTATGAACGTTGTCACGTTCTATTAAGGATCACTAGTCATCAAGACGGATCAATACGCTCAGTTGCGACCTCTACGATGTGAGACGAAATGAGGGTGGTGTGTAACATTCGTGGAAGATTTTTGACAGGCAAAAACATGCTCCACGAATATCAAGAATAGCACGCACCAACACGCACTATTAAGAAACCTATTCAGATGCGTTGTCACATTAAGAATGTCAGGAATGTGTCACGAATGACAGAAAAATGACATTCGTCACGCGTCTTGGTTATGTGTAAACGCACCTTTAACGTCTTGATTATTCTTTACAACACTTTGTCCTCTCTGTTCCAGACTAATATATATAATATGTCTGAAATTCAGTTTGTTTTATTAAATTCCACGCAGATTAAACGTAGCAGACACGGATTATTTGTTATTGTTTTAGCAAGTTTTCAGGGTATCATGCAGCAGTCTCTTACGTGACGAAAAGCATAAAAAAAATTCCATTTTTGTAGTATAATATTCATTACAATTGTCATCATGTGGATTCTCTGTGTTGTTTGGCCTACATCAACTCTCTGGCACACAAGGGATTATGGGATATGTCAATAGGGTGAATACCCAAGGGTAAAAATGCACTGCCGTCTGTTCAAACCATAATAAAGCAATGGGCTGTTTAAACCAGTTTTCTGCTCCACGGTGAGGATGTGGGTCTGTCAGGATGAATATGATGAAGGGCTGTTCCACTGTGGCAGAGCTACGTGCTCCCCTGAGTGCTCCTCTAATGTTTTGCTGTGTTCTTTTGTTGTTAGTGTGGAAATGAAAGAAATCCTCTTGCAGTCAGAGTTAAGTGTCGCTGGAGTCCCACACACCAGCAACCACACGTAACCAAAACGGCCTCATCGCGGTAATTTGAATGCATGAGGAGTACAATTTAACCCGGATTTAATGAAAGTATGTTGATGATAATGATGATAGATGTGGGGTTTTTGTTCTTTTTTTTTTTTTTTTTTTTTTCCAGTGGGAGCTGATATATGATTGTGTCACAGCTGAAGCACATTCTACTGTTTACGTGGTTTACAGCACAACGTTGACCAGCTGTAATGTCAGTTACACAGTGTCAGGTAGTGAATTTAGAGTTTCTGGAATTGTGCCTCATCTTTTATCTCTTTGCTGTCACATTTTAGTGCAGCAGATAAGTGAATATTTACAGAGGAATCCTTCAAATGGTGTTGCAAGCACCAAATTTGGCACAAATACTTCTTACGCATTACTCTTTTGAAAAAGCAGAGCATCCGCTTGAATTTTCAATAGGCAGCCAGGTAGGGGTCAGTTGAAGAATTACACAGGGTTCAAGATTTAAAAATGCTGCAATCATATTGAAAGTAGGGATGGGACCGATCCAATCCCAGATCGGTAATTCACGTATCGGAAAATACTGATCCAACCAGCGACATTTTTCATTTTTCTCTGAACTGCTGTTTCCTGCCTGCTTGTTTAGTGCCAAGCGTGAGGCGGGGAGGAGGGGGGAGGTTTCTGAAGCCGGGTTGTTTGAGAGAGCTCTCTTCTGCAGTGTTGCAGCTGCGGTTTAGTGGCAAATCTCTGCTCGGCTCTCGGGTTCAAATTGTCTGTTTGTTGAGCACGGATTATCCAAAAAATTAACTGAATTGTTGCTGAAAATGTGTGCTAAAAAGATAGTCGCTTCACTGTCCCGAGGCTGTAAAACGCCGGCTCAGCGTGCAGCCGGGGAGGAGAAGCCGAACAGAGATTCTGTCCGCTGAAAGGGGAAAAGGCTTTCATCTTAGATAAACCTTCTAGCAAATTGTAGCTCAACTTTCAGGTCTCCTTTTAAGAAAATCCTCATAAAATCAACAGTAATGATAATAATAATATTTAGGTATCAGATCAGAAAAGTATTGGTATCGGGATCAGATTGGGAGTGAAAAATTGTGGATCGTGCAGCCCTAATTGACAGGTATTCCATATTATTTGTTTGATCATTAAGATTTCAGAAAGGGATAGTTTGAATAATCTGACTGAATTCTATGGAGTCATGGGGTTAAAAAAATAACAAATTGTGCGAAAAGTCAACTTCAGTTTTGTACAGGGGTCAAAAGTAAACATTGCTCCAATTTTCAAAAGTGGTGCAAATTATTGGTTGAGCTAATAGGATTAATAAATGTAATAGTTCTGATTGTTGAGTGCTTGGTCTGCAGAGTAAAAGTTAAACAATGTTGACATCCATTGGATTCTATGACGTATATGTTACCCTGTAACATCATAACTCAACACGACACATGATGCAAACTATTCCTTTTTAAAACCCTATTAACTCAACCAATAATTTGCATTATTTTTTTTCCAAAATTAGAACAGCTTTAACTTTTGACCCTTGTATAAACTGAAATTGACCTTTGTCACCATTCATGCTGTTTTAACTCCATAACATTCAGTCACAAATAGTCCAAGCTATACCTTTTTGGAATCTCTGTGGTATAGTTTTCAATATGATTGGAGCACCTTTTTATTTTGACCCCGTGTAATTCTTCAATTGACCCCTACCTGGCTGCCTATTGGAAATCCAAGTGAACACCCTGCCTTTTCAAAAGGGTGATGTCTAAGGTGTATTTGTGCCCATGCAATTTGGTGCTTGTATCACCATTTGAAGGATTTTTTTTTTTTTTTTTCCAATTGTCCACTGCACTATTTCTTTACCACACAATCCCTTTTTTCCTCTCCACTTTATCATTTTCTTGCATTCACCTTCCCTCTGCCATCAGTAGATCAGCACAAAGGGCAACGTGGGTGCATGTCATGTGATGTCAGTCTGTCATAAATAGGATATTAAACATGATCGCAGTGATGATTTCTGTGTTTTTGTTTTAGAGCCCACTCCAGACTTTCACCTGTCTGTCAGTCGGACATCTAAATCTGTCAGTGTATTTGTGGAGAGTGAAGACAAAGTTTACACCAAACTGTGTTACCAAAAAAGTACAGGGAGGTGCATTGGCACGTCAACTTTCACCCCAGTTACTGTATGTATCAGATGCACAGTTGTTTATCTAAACGGTAGCCGTGCACGCTGATGTTGATTTGTGCCATCTTTTCAGATTGATCCATCTCAGTCTCGATCAGCTGTTCTTAACATTCCTTACTGGCTGCCCTGTGTCTGTGTACAGGTATTTTTTATTTTTTTTTCTTGTAATTTCTGTAAGTGGAGCTGGTATTGAACCGTGTGATGTCAGTCTGATGCCTGTCTGTGCACGTCTTTGGATTCACAGGTTTATTACACCCACACGGATGCCCGGCGTGATACAAGGTGTCCCTTTCAGAATGACAACATTGTCGGTGAGTTTGACAGATGATTCATGTCGCTCAGAATGAGTCATCAGTTTGATCAGAATCAAGCACCCCTTAAAGGGACGGGATGTTGTAGGAGGAAATTTTAGATGTTGTGTGTTTTTTGTTTTGTTTTTTGGTGATTAGTAAAAAAGATAACCCTTTCTGGCTGCACTACAGACACATTTTAGTCCTGTTTTGAATGTACTTCCTTCAGTGACCTTGTGTTTTCTGTCACGTGTGTGAGTACTAAAAGAGGTTATATATGAGAACTAGAGTCTGCACTCCCATTAAAGGTGAACGTCCCTTCATGGACAGCGACATGACATTTCCTACCGGGGAAAATATTGACGAAGTTCCTGGATGTTAATGCATTTTCAATGGAGATTCGTGACTGAACACACTCAGAAAAACGCTTGCAAAATAACGTGTTAAAATGCCATTCTGACCTGGATATCGAGCCAGTAAAATTAATTAACGTTAAATTATGTCAGGAAAGTATCAAACTTGCTCTGACACCCACACATTTCCAAATATTAGTGTTGAAAGTTATACAGATCTGATCTTCTGTTTCAGCTGCTGAGCTGAGCTGCTGCTGTGTTCATCACAGCGCGGCTCCCAAAACCATTACAATACATTATATATATATATATATATATATATATATATATATATATATATATATATATATATATATATATATATATATATATATATATATATATAATCGCTATTTTAAGGTGAAAATTTTTTAAAAAATTGTCTGTCTTGTCGACCAATTTTAATCACTAACGACAACTATTTTAACTAGACATGACATTGGTCTAGCAGTAGAAAATATCAACTAGATATAAGTGAAGAGTTAATGGTCCGTGTCCACGGACGACACAGGTATGGCAGGAAACACACACCTGTTTATAGAACAAATGTCACGGACAGAGTGACAAGAATAACCAAAACCACTTACTTATGGAAGGAAATGTTGTCTCTCTTCTTCCTCCGTTTGTGGCTTTGCCAACATGCGAAGGTTTCCGCCATATTCCACCTGTTTCTTGACGAGACTAATTGAGCATCTATGGGCGCAAATCACTAACTTGCTCAGAATTAAAATGGCGACCACGCCTCAGTGCAACCACGGCCTCAAGTTCTCATATATAACTTCTTTGGGTTTAACTCATGCATCCATCGATTCTCTATACCTGCTTACTGCAATCAAGGGTTAGGGCCCCTTCACACATAGTGCAAAGTTTGTCAAAGTGCGCACGGAAGCAGGAATCGTATGCAAAACGTGGAATGGTAGCGCCTCTCACGCCTCGTACACCTGTTGCTACAACTATATGCGCACACCAGCAGCTGAAAGAGTGTGCGCTGTGCGAACCCATCGCACCCTCTTGCGGCAGGTGTCGGCCAAATTCCAGGTGACACGCACGAACATCTAACACCGCTCACATGGCACTTAGAAAATGTGTGGCCAGTTGCACTCTTGGCACAACAAGAGACTGCATATCATCACTGTCATGCTGCTGTGAAATTTGTCTAAGTTCCCCACGAGTGTGGAATTGCTGAGATGTGGTGTGCCACAGAGTGTCAACTCCCCCCACAACACGTGTGTGCGTGTGTCGTACCCCCCCCCCGCTCCCCCCAACACGTGCATGCATGTGGTTTGTGCGCCCCCCCGCAGGTGAGGCGCCTCTCATCTGATCACAGAGTGACACCTTGGTCTGTGCGCTGAACAGACGGGGTACGGCAGCTGTTGACATCACTGGTCTGGACATCAGAGCTGCAGAACATGCACCGTGTTTTGATGGACACACGCGTGTGTGCGCTTGCGGTCCTCACATTGAAAACATAAAACCTATATTGCTTCTGTGACGGGCTGGAGAGCGCGTACACTGACAGGCTGTTCTAGCTGGACTGGACCATCAGTTCATGTGGACATGCAGCAGGCAATCTGAAACGTCACGTCTGTCTGACAGGACAGTAAGCGGGGTGCCGGAGGACCATATGACAGGCCAACAGTATGACAAATACGCCACTTTCAATCACATATCAATCCAATCAATTTTTTTATATAGCGCCAAATCACAACAAACAGTTGCCCCAACATATCAGCAGAAATACACCGTAGCAGATGCCGCTTGATCTGTTATCACAACACTTTTCTTTTTTTTAGTAAATACGTTTGTCTGCTTGTTGATTTCAGCTATTTCACATTCTTGTTACAAGACAGACATTGTGGCGCAATAGTAGAGTGTCTGTCTGGTAATCAGAGTGCGTGGGTTCAAATCCTCTTTAAACCGGGTTTATTTAACCGCAGGGTTCTGTATTGCATCCCCCTTTATGTATTATTTATATCAACCCAGTGATATTCAGTAATTGTACAGCTGGTTTATTTCTTTTTCCTCTGCATCAGCAGCACGATGTGGTGCAGCTCGTCCCATGGAACGCAATGCAATCTGTCGTGTGCACGAACCGTTGTGCCAGCGTCGTGCACGCCTGCCCGTTGGCGCAATGTTTCGTGGTGCGCTCATACAACTCTACAACCAGGTGTCGCCCTGGAGTTGTATGCAAATTGACCAAATTCACACTATGTGTAAAGGGGCCCTTACAGAGGGCTGGAGCCTATCCGAGCAGTCACAGGGTGTGAGGCAGGGTACTGCCTGGACAGGACACCAGTCTGTCACAGGGCCACATACAGACACACATTCACACCCACACGCACACCTACGGACAATTTAGAGTTACCAGTCCACCTAACCTGCTTGTCTTTGGATTGGGAGGAAGCCGGATCACCCGGAGAGAATCCATGCAAACACGGAGAGAAAATGCAAACTCCACACCAAAAGGCCCCATGCAGGAAGTGATCCCATGACCTTCTTGCTGTGAGGCAACATGTTCTAACATTAAGCCACTGTGCTGCCCAGTTTAAATCATCTAGATCAAAAGTCCTATATACGGTAGCCCCTGAGCTCTGTTGGGGCCTCAGTCCTTATCCTTGTATTCCATACCACAAAACGGAGAAGGATGCCCCCTTCATGGGACATCAGTCCATCACATGCTACTTCCCCAGCCAAGACTAATACCTATTTACAGATCAGTGGATTGGGACATTGGAACCAAAACCCAGGTCTACTTATTGGTAGCCCAGATCCTAGCCACTGAAAGTTGGTGAAGAGATCGGAATCACAGAGATGGACCTAATTATATTTAGCTGACACAGATAAAGGGATGACACCAGGATTTGTCCCCTTTCTTTATTATCACACGTTTTGCACTTTTTGCAGTGTTTTCATCCAGTACTCAGTGAATAATGTGTGGATCTCAATGAAACACCAGATCTAAGCTTTGGAAGTGGAAGACTTTGACAAACAAGTACTGTAACTTCAAGCTCATCAACCGGCCGTCCAGCAGGTGGCAGTATTCAGCGGGTGTCGGACAGGTTTATAGTTTATTCCATTAGCAAAAACAAACTTTTTAGATTGATCTGGTGCATTAAGTTAGTCTCATCAACTTGGCCTCATTATGTGTGGGGAGTTACAAGATGTTCTTTTTGTTGGACACTGGATTTTACAGGGTAGGTGCCTAGGTTTTTCCAAAGCTTATTAAAATCAGACATAATATTAATAATTTATGAAATGGATGAATTTGTGTTCTTACATGTCAGTCCCCCCCCCCTTATATTTTAAGTGCTACAAAGACATCTCTTGAACTGTTCGACGCTCTTTGGGGAAAGAACATGCTGTACTGAGCGCCTGCTTCTCTTTTGCTTTCCGATTCCTACATGTGATCTTTTCAAGCACAAATTGCAACCACAGTCTGTGACATCACTCGTGTCTGATGCTTCAGCAGACACATAAAGGTCGACTGTTTCTCACAGTCTTATCTGTCTGACGTTGGTGGTAAGAAGTGTCGACCTGAGGAGACTTTCATGACTAAGAAAGTGGGCCAGATGGACAGAGGAAGCTTGTAGCCACACTATAGCCCCCGTGGTTCCCAACTAGAGATCTGAGCTCACCTTTGAAGAGGGAGGTGGGGGACGGGGGTGCCAAAGACCACA